>NC_140998.1:227613439-227630459 GCF_052327205.1 Somniosus microcephalus
CCCTCTCTCTGACAGACCTCCTCCCGCCCTGTCCCCATTCACCATCGCCCCACACCCTCTGACAGACCTCCTCCCGCCCTGTCCCCATTCACCCATCGCCCCGCACCCTCTGACAGACCTCCTCCCGCCCTGTCCCCATTCACCCATCGCCCCACACCCTGACAGACCTCCTCCCGCCCTGTCCCCATTCACCCATCGCCCCGCACCGACAGGCCTCCTCCCGCCCTGTCCCCATTCACCCATCGCACCGCACCCTCTGACAGACCTCCTCCCGCCCTGTCCCCATTCACCCATCGCCCCGCACCGACAGACCTCCTCCCGCTCTGTCCCCATTCACCATCGCCCCGCACCGACAGACCTCCTCCCGCCCGGACCCCATTCACCATCGCCCCGCACCGACAGACCTCCTCCCGCCCTGTCCCCATTCACCATTGCCCCGCACCCTCTGACAGACCTCCTCCCGCCCTGTCTCCATTCACCATCGCCCCGCACCCTGACAGACCTCCTCCTGCCCTGTCCCCATTCACTCATCGCCCCGCACCCTGACAGACCTCCTCCCGCCCTGTCCCCATTCACCATCGCCCCGCACCCCGACAGACCTCCTCCCGCCCTGTCCCCATTCACCATCGCCCCGCACCGACAGACCTCCTCCCGCCCTGTCCCCATTCACCATCGCCCCGCACCCTCTGACAGACCTCCTCCCGCCCTGTCCCCATTCACCCATCACCCCACACCCTGACAGACCTCCTCCCGCCCTGTCCCCATTCACCCATCGCCCCGACCGACCTCCTCCCGCTCTGTGCCCATTCACCATCGCCCCGCACCGACAGACCTCCTCCCGCCCTGACCCCATTCACCATCGCCCCGCACCGACAGACCTCCTCCCGCTCTGTCCCCATTCACCATCGCCCAGCACCCTGACAGACCTCCTCCCGCCCTGTCCCCATTCACCATCGCCCCGCACCCTGACAGACCTCCTCTCGCCCTGTCCCCATTCACCATCGCCCCGCACCCTCTGACAGACCTCCTCCCGCCCTGTCCCCATTCACCATCGCCCCGCACCCTCTGACAGACCTCCTCCCGCCCTGTGCCCATTCACTATCGCCCTGCACCCTCTTACAGACCTCCTCCCGCACTGTCCCCATTCACCATCGCCCCGCACCCTGACAGACCTCCTCCCGCCGACCCCATTCACCATCGCCCCGCACCCTGACGGACCTCCTCCCGCCCTGTCCCCATTCACCATCGCCCCGCACCCTCTGACAGACCTCCTCCCGCCCTGTCCCCATTCACCCATCACCCCACACCGACAGACCTCCTCCCGCCCTGCCCCCATTCACCCATCGCCCCGACCGACCTCCTCCCGCTCTGTCCCCATTCACCATCGCCCCGCACCGACAGACCTCCTCCCGCCCTGACCCCATTCACCTCCTCCCGCCCTCTCCCCATTCACCATCGCCCCGCACCGACAGGCCTCCTCCCGCCCTGTCCCCATTCACCCATCGCACCGCACCCTCTGACAGACCTCCTCCCGCCCTGTCCCCATTCACCATCGCCCCGCACCCCGACAGACCTCCTCCCGCCCTGTCCCTATTCACCCATCGCCCCGCACCGACAGACCTCCTCCCGCCCTGTCCCCATTCACCCATCGCCCCGCACCCTGACAGAGCTCCTCCCGCCCTGTCCCCATTCACCCATCGCCCCGACCGACCGCCCACTCTGTCCCCATTCACCATCGCCCCGCACCGACAGACCTCCTCCCGCCCTGTCCCCATTCACCATCGCCCCGCACCAACAGACCTCCTCCCGCCCTGTCCCCATTCACCCATCGCCCCGCACCCTGACAGACCTCCTCCCGCCCTGTCCCCATTCACCCATCGCCCCGCACCCTGTCAGACCTCCTCCCGCCCTGTCCCATTCACCATCGCCCCGCACCCTGTCAGACCTCCTCCCGCCCTGTCCCCATTCACCCATCGCCCCGCACCCCGACAGACCTCCTCCCGCCCGTCCCCATTCACCATCGCCCCGCACCCTCTGACAGACCTCCTCCCGCCCTGTCCCCATTCACCCATCGCCCCGCACCGACAGACCTCCTCCCGCCCTGTCCCCATTCACCATCGACCCGCACCCTGACAGACCTCCTCCCGCCCTGTCCCCATTCACCATCGCCCCGCACCCTCTGACAGACCTCCTCCCACCCTGTCCCCATTCACCATCGCCCCCGCACCCTCTGACAGACCTCCTCCCGCCCTGTCCCCATTCACCCATCGCCCCGCACCGACAGACCTCACCCTGTCCCCATTCACCATCGCCCCGACAGACTCCTCCCGCCCTGTCCCCATCCTCGACATCGCACCCGACAGACCTCCTCCCCGTCCCATTCACCATCGCCCGCACCCTGACAGACCTCCTCCGCCCTGTCCCCATCGACCTGACGACCTCCTCGCCTGTCCCATTCACCATCGCCCGCACCCTGACAGACCTCCTCCCGCCCTGTCCCCATTCACCATCGCCCCGCACCCTCGACAGACCTCCTCCCGCCCTGTCCCCATTCACCATCGCCCCGCCCGACAGACCTCTCCGCCCTGTCCCATTCCCATCGCCCACCGACAGACCTCCTCCCGCCCTGTCCCCATTCACCATCGCCCCGCACCCCTGACCACTCTCCCCATCCATCCCCGCACCGACAGACCGCCCTCCGTCCCATTCACCATCGCCCCGCACCGACAGACCCTCCCGCCCTGTCCCATTCACCATCGCCCGCACGACAGACCTCCTCCCGCCCTGTCCCCATTCACCATCGCCCCGCACCCTGACAGACCTCCTCCGCCCCCTGTCCCCATTCACCATCCTCCCGCACCCTGCACCAGACCTCGACCTCCTCCGCCCTGTCCCATTCACCATCGCCCCTCACCCTGACAGACCTCCTCCCGCCCCTGTCCCATCACCATCGCCCGACACCCTGACAGACCTCCTCCCCCTGTCCCATCACCAGCGCCAGCCTCTCCCGCCCTGTCCCCATTCACCCATCGCCCCGCACCCTGACAGACCTCCTCCGCCCTGTCCCATTCACCATCGCCCCGCACCCTGACAGACCTCCTCCCGCCCTGTCCCATTCACCATCGCCCCGCACCGACAGACCTCCTCCCGCTCCTGTCCCCATTCACCATCGCCCCGCACCGACAGACCTCCTCCCGCCCTGTCCCCATTCACCATCGCCCCGCACCGACAGACCTCCTCCGCCCTGTCCCATTCACCATTGCCCGCACCCTGACAGACCTCTCCGCCCCTGTCCCATTCACCATCGCCCCGCACCCGACAGACCTCCTCCCGCCCTGTCCCCATTCACCATCGCCCCGCACCGACAGACCTCCTCCCGCCTGTCCCCATTCACCATCGCCCCGCACCCGACAGACCTCCTCCCGCCCTGTCCCCATCTCCGCACCCATTCACCATCACCCACACCCTGACAGACCTCCTCCCGCCCTGTCCCCATTCACCCATCGCCCCCGACCGACCTCCTCCCGCTCTGTGCCCATTCACCATCGCCCCGCACCCGACAGACCTCCTCCCGCCCTGACCCCATTCACCATCGCCCCGCACCGACAGACCTCCTCCCGCTCTGTCCCCATTCACCATCGCCCAGCACCCTGACAGACCTCCTCCCGCCCTGTCCCCATTCACCATCGCCCCGCACCCTGACAGACCTCCTCTCGCCCTGTCCCCATTCACCATCGCCCCGCACCCTCTGACAGACCTCCTCCCGCCCTGTCCCCATTCACCATCGCCCCGCACCCTCTGACAGACCTCCTCCCGCCTGTGCCATCACTCGCCTGCACCCTCTTACAGACCTCCTCCCGCACTCCCCATTCACCATCGCCCGCACCCTGACAGACCTCCTCCCGCCGACCCCATTCACCATCGCCCCGCCCTGACGGACCTCCTCCCGCCCTGTCCCCATTCACCATCGCCCCGCACCCTCTGACAGACCTCCTCCCGCCCTGTCCATTCACCCATCACCCCACACCGACAGACCTCCTCCCGCCCTGCCCCCATTCACCCATCGCCCCGACCGACCTCCTCCCGCTCTGTCCCCATTCACCATCGCCCCGCACCGACAGACCTCCTCCCGCCCTGACCCCATTCACCTCGCTCTGTCCCCATTCACCATCGCCCCGCACTGACAGACCTCCTCCCGCCCTGTCCCCATTCACCCATCGCCCCACACCCTCTGACAGACCTCCTCCCGCCCTGTCCCCATTCACCATCGCCCCGCACCCTGACAGACCTCCTCCCGCCCTGTCCCCATTCACCATCGCCCCGCACCCCGACAGACCTCCTCCCGCACTGTCCTCATTCACCCATCGCCCCGCACCTTCTGACAGACCTCCTCCCGCCCTGTCCCCATTCACCCATTGCCCCGCACCGAGACCTCCTCCCGCCCTGTCCCCATTCACCCATCGCCCCGCACCCTCTGACAGACCGCCTCCCACCCTGTCCCCATTCACCATCGCCCCGCACCCCGACAGACGACCTCCCGCCCTGTCCCCATTCACCCATCGCCCCGCACCGACAGGCCTCCTCCCGCCCTGTCCCCATTCACCCATCGCCCCGACCGACCTCCTCCCGCTCTGTCCCCATTCACCATCGCCCCGCACCGACAGACCTCCTCCCGCCCTGACCCCATTCACCATCGCCCCGCACCGACAGACCTCCTCCCGCTGTCCCCATTCACCATCGCCCAGCACCCTGACAGACCTCCTCCCGCCCTGTCCCCATTCACCATCGCCCCGCACCCTGACAGACCTCCTCTCGCCCTGTCCCCATTCACCATCGCCCCGCACCCTCTGACAGACCTCCTCCCGCCCTGTCCCCATTCACCCATCACCCCACACCGACAGACCTCCTCCCGCTCTGTCCCCATTCACCATCGCCCCGCACCGACAGACCTCCTCCCGCCCTGACCCCATTCACCATCGCCCCGCACCGACAGACCTCCTCCCGCTCTGTCCCCATTCACCATCGCCCAGCACCCTGACAGACCTCCTCCCGCCCTGTCCCCATTCACCATCGCCCCGCACCCTCTGACAGACCTCCTCCCGCCCTGTCCCCATTCACCATCGCCCCGCACTGACAGACCTCCTCCCGCCCTGTCCCCATTCACCCATCACCCCACACCCTGACAGACCTCCTCCCGCCCTGTCCCCATTCACCCATCGCCCCACACCCTGACAGACCTCCTCCCGCCCTGTCCCCATTCACCCATCGCCCCACACCCTCTGACAGACCTCCTCCCGCCCTGTCCCCATTCACCATCGCCCCGCACCAACAGACCTCCTCCCGCCCTGACCCCATTCACCATCGCCCCGCACCGACAGACCTCCTCCCGCTCTGTCCCCATTCACCATCGCCCAGCACCCTGACAGACCTCCTCCCGCCCTGTCCCCATTCACCATCGCCCCGCACCCTGACAGACCTCCTCTCGCCCTGTCCCCATTCACCATCGCCCCGCACCCTCTGACAGACCTCCTCCCGCCCTGTCCCCATTCACCATCGCCCCGCACCCTCTGACAGACCTCCTCCCGCCCTGTGCCCATTCACTATCGCCCTGCACCCTCTTACAGACCTCCTCCCGCACTGTCCCCATTCACCATCGCCCCGCACCCTGACAGACCTCCTCCCGCCGACCCCATTCACCATCGCCCCGCACCCTGACGGACCTCCTCCCGCCCTGTCCCCATTCACCATCGCCCCGCACCCTCTGACAGACCTCCTCCCGCCCTGTCCCCATTCACCCATCACCCCACACCGACAGACCTCCTCCCGCCCTGCCCCCATTCACCCATCGCCCCGACCGACCTCCTCCCGCTCTGTCCCCATTCACCATCGCCCCGCACCGACAGACCTCCTCCCGCCCTGACCCCATTCACCTCCTCCCCGCTCTGTCCCCATTCACCATCGCCCCGCACTGACAGACCTCCTCCCGCCCTGTCCCCATTCACCCATCGCCCCACACCCTCTGACAGACCTCCTCCCGCCCTGTCCCCATTCACCATCGCCCCGCACCCTGACAGACCTCCTCCCGCCCTGTCCCCATTCACCATCGCCCCGCACCCCGACAGACCTCCTCCCGCACTGTCCTCATTCACCCATCGCCCCGCACCTTCTGACAGACCTCCTCCCGCCCTGTCCCCATTCACCCTTGCCCCGCACCGAGACCTCCTCCCGCCCTGTCCCCATTCACCCATCGCCCCGCACCCTCTGACAGACCGCCTCCCACCCTGTCCCCATTCACCATCGCCCCGCACCCCGACAGACGACCTCCCGCCCTGTCCCCATTCACCCATCGCCCCGCACCGACAGGCCTCCTCCCGCCCTGTCCCCATTCACCCATCGCCCCGACCGACCTCCTCCCGCTCTGTCCCCATTCACCATCGCCCCGCACCGACAGACCTCCTCCCGCCCTGACCCCATTCACCATCGCCCCGCACCGACAGACCTCCTCCCGCTGTCCCCATTCACCATCGCCCAGCACCCTGACAGACCTCCTCCCGCCCTGTCCCCATTCACCATCGCCCCGCACCCTGACAGACCTCCTCTCGCCCTGTCCCCATTCACCATCGCCCCGCACCCTCTGACAGACCTCCTCCCGCCCTGTCCCCATTCACCCATCACCCCACACCGACAGACCTCCTCCCGCTCTGTCCCCATTCACCATCGCCCCGCACCGACAGACCTCCTCCCGCCCTGACCCCATTCACCATCGCCCCGCACCGACAGACCTCCTCCCGCTCTGTCCCCATTCACCATCGCCCAGCACCCTGACAGACCTCCTCCCGCCCTGTCCCCATTCACCATCGCCCCGCACCCTCTGACAGACCTCCTCCCGCCCTGTCCCCATTCACCATCGCCCCGCACTGACAGACCTCCTCCCGCCCTGTCCCCATTCACCCATCACCCCACACCCTGACAGACCTCCTCCCGCCCTGTCCCCATTCACCCATCGCCCCACACCCTCTGACAGACCTCCTCCCGCCCTGTCCCCATTCACCATTGCCCCGCACCCCGACAGACCTCCTCCCGCACTGTCCCCATTCACCCATCGCCCCGCACCCTCTGACAGACCTCCTCCCGCCCTGTCCCCATTCACCCATTGCCCCGCACCGAGACCTCCTCCCGCCCTGTCCCCATTCACCCATTGCCCCGCACCGAGACCTCCTCCCGCACTGTCCCCATTCACCCATCGCCCCGCACCCTCTGACAGACCTCCTCCCGCCCTGTCCCCATTCACCCATTGCCCCGCACCGAGACCTCCTCCCGCCCTGACCCCATTCACCATCGCCCCGCACCGACAGACCTCCTCCCGCTCTGTCCCCATTCACCATCGCCCCGCACCCCGACAGACCTCCTCCCGCCCTGTCCCCATTCACCCATTGCCCCGCACCGAGACCTCCTCCCGCCCTGTCCCCATTCACCCATCGCCCCGCACCCTGACAGACCTCCTCCCGCCTTGTCCCCATTCACCCATCGCCCCGCACCCTGACAGGCCTCCTCCCACCCTGTCCCCATTCACCCATCGCACCGCACCCCGACAGACCTCCTGCCGCCCTGTCCCTATTCACCCATTGCCCCGCACCGACAGACCTCCTCCCGCCCTGTCCCCATTCACCCATCGTCCCGCACCCTGACAGAGCTCCTCCCGCCCTGTCCCCATTCACCATCGCCCCGCACCGACAGACCTCCTCCCGCCCTGACCCCATTCACCATCGCCCCGCACCGACAGACCTCCTCCCGCTCTGTCCCCATTCACCATCGCCCAGCACCCTGACAGACCTCCTCCCGCCCTGTCCCCATTCACCATCGCCCCGCACCCTGACAGACCTCCTCCCGCCCTGTCCCCATTCACCCATCGCCCCGCACCCTGACAGACCTCCTCCCGCCCTGTCCCCATTCACCATCGCCCCGCACCCTGTCAGACCTCCTCCCGCCCTGTCCCCATTCACCATCGCCCCGCACCCTGACAGACCTCCTCCCGCCCTGTCCCCATTCACCATCGCCCCGCACCGCGACAGACCTCCTCCCGCCCTGTCCCCATTCACCATCGCCCCGCACCGACAGGCCTCCTCCCGCCCTGTCCCCATTCACCCATCGCACCGCACCCTCTGACAGACCTCCTCCCGCCCTGTCCCCATTCACCATCGCCCCGCACCCCGACAGACCTCCTCCCGCCCTCTCCCCATTCACCATCGCCCCGCACCCTGACAGGCCTCCTCCCGCCCTGTCCCCATTCACCCATCGCACCGCACCCTGACAGACCTCCTCCCGCCCTGTCCCTATTCACCCATCGCCCCGCACCGACAGACCTCCTCCCGCCCTGTCCCCATTCACCCATCGCCCCGCACCCTGACAGAGCTCCTCCCGCCCTGTCCCCATTCACCCATCGCCCCGCACCGACCGACCGCCCACTCTGTCCCCATTCACCATCGCCCCGCACCGACAGACCTCCTCCCGCCCTGACCCCATTCACCATCGCCCCGCACCGACAGACCTCCTCCCGCTCTGTCCCCATTCACCATCGCCCAGCACCCTGACAGACCTCCTCCCGCCCTGTCCCCATTCACCATCGCCCCGCACCCTGACAGACCTCCTCCCGCCCTGTCCCCATTCACCCATCGCCCCGCACCCTGACAGACCTCCTCCCGCCCTGTCCCCATTCACCCATCGCCCCACACCCCGACAGACCTCCTCCCGCTCTGTCCCCATTCACCATCGCCCCGCACCCTCTGACAGACCTCCTCCCGCCCTGTCCCCATTCACCCATCGCCCCGCACCGACAGACCTCCTCCCGCCCTGTCCCCATTCACCATCGACCTGCACCCTGACAGACCTCCTCCCGCCCTGTCCCCATTCACCATCGCCCCGCACCCTCTGACAGACCACCTCCTCCCGCCCTGTCCCCATTCACCATCGCCCCGCACCCCGACAGACCTCCTCCCGCCCTGTCCCCATTCACCATCGCCCCGCACCCCGACAGACCTCCTCCCGCCCTGTCCCCATTCACCCATCGCCCCGCACCCTGACAGACCTCCTCCCACCCTGTCCCCATTCACCATCGCCCCGCACCCTCTGACAGACCTCCTCCCGCCCTGTCCCCATTCACCATCGCCCCGCACCCTCTGACAGACCTCCTCCCGCACTGTCCCCATTCACCATCGCCCCGCACCCTGACAGACCTCCTCCCGCCCTGACCCCATTCACCATCGCCCCGCACCGACGGACCTCCTCCCGCCCTGTCCCCATTCACCATCGCCCCACACCCTGACAGACCTCCTCCCGCCTGTCCCCATTCACCCATCGCCTCGCACCCTCTGACAGACCTCCTCTCGCCCTGTCCCCATTCACCATCGCCCCGCACCCTCTGACAGACCTCCTCCCGCCCTGTCCCAATTCACCATCGACCCGCACCCTGTCAGACCTCCTCCCGCCTGTCCCCATTCACCAATCGCCTCGCACCCTCTCTCTGACAGACCTCCTCCCGCCCTGTCCCCATTCACCATCGCCCCACACCCTCTGACAGACCTCCTCCCGCCCTGTCCCCATTCACCCATCGCCCCACACCCTCTGACAGACCTCCTCCCGCCCTGTCCCCATTCACCCATCGCCCCGCACCCTCTGACAGACCTCCTCCCGCCCTGTCCCCATTCACCCATCGCCCCGCACCGACAGACCTCCTCCCGCTCTGTCCCCATTCACCATCGCCCCGCACCGACAGACCTCCTCCCGCCCGGACCCCATTCACCATCGCCCCGCACCGACAGACCTCCTCCCGCCCTGTCTCCATTCACCATCGCCCCGCACCCTGACAGACCTCCTCCTGCCCTGTCCCCATTCACCCATCGCCCCGCCCCCTGACAGACCTCCTCCGCCCTGTCCCCATTCACCATCGCCCCGCACCCCGACAGACCTCCTCCCGCCCTGTCCCCATTCACCATCGCCCCGCACCAACAGACCTCCTCCCGCCCTGTCCCCATTCACCATCGCCCCGCACTCTCTGACAGACCTCCTCCCGCCCTGTGCCCAATCACTATCGGCCCGCACCCTGACGGACCTCCTCCCGCCCTGTCCCCATTCACCATCGCCCCGCACCCTGACAGACCTCCTCCCGCCCTGTCCCCATTCACCCATCACCCCACACCCTGACAGACCTCCTCCCGCCCTGACCCCATTCACCATCGCCCCGCACCGACAGACCTCCTCCCGCTCTGTCCCCATTCACCATCGCCCAGCACCCTGACAGACCTCCTCCCGCCCTGTCCCCATTCACCATCGCCCCGCACCCTCTGACAGACCTCCTCCCGCCCTGTCCCCATTCACCATCGCCCCGCACCCTGACAGACCTCCTCCCGCCCTGTCCCCATTCACCCATCGCCCCACACCCTGACAGACCTCCTCCCGCCTTGTCCCCATTCACCCATCGCCCCGCACCCTGACAGGCTCCTCCCGCCCTGTCCCCATTCACCCATCGCACCGCACCCCGACAGACCTCCTGCCGCCCTGTCCCTATTCACCCATCGCCCCGCACCGACAGACCTCCTCCCGCCCTGTCCCCATTCACCCATCGCCCCGCACCCTGACAGACCTCCTCCCGCCCTGACCCCATTCACCATCGCCCCGCACCGACAGACCTCCTCCCGCTCTGTCCCCATTCACCATCGCCCAGCACCCTGACAGACCTCCTCCGCCCTGTCCCCATTCACCATCGCCCCGCACCCTGACAGACCTCCTCCCGCCCTGTCCCCATTCACCATCGCCCCACACCCTGACAGACCTCCTCCCGCCCTGTCCCCATTCACCATCGCCCCGCACCCCGACAGACCTCCTCCCGCCCTGTCCCCATTCACCATCGCCCCGCACCCTGACAGGCCTCCTCCCGCCCTGTCCCCATTCACCCATCGCACCGCACCCTCTGACAGACCTCCTCCCGCCGTGTCCCCATTCACCATCGCCCCGCACCCCGACAGACCTCCTCCCGCCCTCTCCCCATTCACCATCGCCCCGCACCCTGACAGGCCTCCTCCCGCCCTGTCCCCATTCACCCATCGCACCGCACCCTCTGACAGACCTCCTCCCGCCCTGTCCCCCATTCACCATCGCCCGCACCCCGACAGACCTCCTGCCGCCCTGTCCCTATTCACCCATCGCCCCGCACCCTCACAGAGCTCCTCCCGCCCTGTCCCCATTCACCATCGCCCCGCACCGACAGACCTCCTCCCGCCCTGACCCATTCACCATCGCCCCGCACCGACAGACCTCCTCCCGCTCTGTCCCCATTCACCATCGCCCAGCACCCTGACAGACCTCCTCCCGCCCTGTCCCCATTCACCATCGCCCCGCACCCTGACAGACCTCCTCCCGCCCTGTCCCCATTCACCCATCGCCCCGCACCCTGTCAGACCTCCTCCCGCCCTGTCCCCATTCACCATCGCCCCGCACCCTGACAGACCTCCTCCCACCCTGTCCCCATTCACCATCGCCCCGCACCCCGACAGACCTCCTCCCGCCCTCTCCCCATTCACCATCGCCCCGCACCCTGACAGGCCTCCTCCCGCCCTGTCCCCATTCACCCATCGCACCGCACCCTCTGACAGACCTCCTCCCGCCCTGTCCCCATTCACCATCGCCCCGCACCCCGACAGACCTCCTCCCGCCCTGTCCCTATTCACCCATCGCCCCGCACCGACAGACCTCCTCCCGCCCTGTCCCCCATTCACCCATCGCCCCGCACCCTGACAGAGCTCCTCCCGCCCTGTCCCATTCACCCATCGCCCCGCACCGACCGACCGCCCACTCTGTCCCCATTCACCATCGCCCCGCACCGACAGACCTCCTCCCGCCCTGACCCCATTCACCATCGCCCCGCACCGACAGACCTCTTCCCGCTCTGTTCCCATTCACCATCGACCCGCACCCTGTCAGACCTCCTCCCGCCCTGTCCCCATTCACCCATCGCCCCGCACCCCGACAGACCTCCTCCCGCCCTGTCCCCATTCACCATCGCCCCGCACCCTCTGACAGACCTCCTCCCGCCCTGTCCCCATTCACCCATCGCCCCGCACCGACAGACCTCCTCCCGCCCCTGTCCCCATTAACCATCGACCCGCACCCTGACAGACCTCCTCCCGCCCTGTCCCCATTCACCATCGCCCCGCACCCTCTGACAGACCTCCTCCCACCCTGTCCCCATTCACCATCGCCCCGCACCCTCTGACAGACCTCCTCCCGCCCTGTCCCCATTCACCCATCGCCCCGCACCGACAGACCTCCTCCCACCCTGTCCCCATTCACCATCGCCCCGCACCCCGACAGACCTCCTCCCGCCCTGTCCCCATTCACCATCGCCCCGCACCCCTGACAGACCTCCTCCCGCCCTGTCCCCATTCACCCATCGCCCCGCACCCTGACAGACCTCCTCCCACCCTGTCCCCATTCACCATCGCCCCGCACCCTGACAGACCTCCTCCCGCCCTGTCCCCATTCACCATCGCCCCGCACCCTCTGACAGACCTCCTCCCGCACTGTCCCCATTCACCATCGCCCCGCACCCTGACAGACCTCCTCCCGCCCTGACCCCATTCACCATCGCCCCGCACCCTGACGGACCTCCTCCCGCCCTGTCCCCATTCACCATCGCCCCGCACCCTGACAGACCTCCTCCCGCCTGTCCCCATTCACCCATCGCCTCGCACCCTCTGACAGACCTCCTCTCGCCCTGTCCCATTCACCATCGCCCCGCACCCTCCGACAGACCTCCTCCCGCCCTGTCCCTATTCACCATCGACCCGCACCCTCTGACAGACCTCCTCCCGCCCTGTCCCTATTCACCATCGACCCGCACCCCGACAGACCTCCTCCCGCCTGTCTCCATTCACCATCGCCCCGCACCCTCCGACAGACCTCCTCCCGCCCTGTCCCTATTCACCATCGACCCGCACCCTCTGACAGACCTCCTCCCGCCCTGTCCCTATTCACCATCGACCCGCACCCCGACAGACCTCCTCCCGCCTGTCTCCATTCACCATCGCCCCGCACCCTCCGACAGACCTCCTCCCGCCCTGTCCCCATTCACCATCGCCCCGCACCCTCCGACAGACCTCCTCCCGCCCTGTCCCCATTCACCATCGCCCCGCACCCTCTGACAGACCTCCTCTCGCCCTGTCCCCATTCACCATCGCCCCGCACCCTCCGACAGACCTCCTCCCGCCCTGTCCCCATTCACCATCGACCCGCACCCTGACAGACCTCCTCCCGCCTGTCCCCATTCACCCATCGCCTCGCACCCTCTCTCTGACAGACCTCCTCCCGCCCTGTCCCCATTCACCATCGCCCCACACCCTCTGACAGACCTCCTCCCGCCCTGTCCCCATTCACCCATCGCCCCGCACCCTCTGACAGACCTCCTCCCGCCCTGTCCCCATTCACCCATCGCCCCACACCCTGACAGACCTCCTCCCGCCCTGTCCCCATTCACCCATCGCCCCGCACCCTGACAGGCCTCCTCCCGCCCTGTCCCCATTCACCCATCGCACCGCACCCTCTGACAGACCTCCTCCCGCCCTGTCCCCATTCACCCATCGCCCCGCACCGACAGACCTCCTCCCGCTCTGTCCCCATTCACCATCGCCCCGCACCGACAGACCTCCTCCCGCCCGGACCCCATTCACCATCGCCCCGCACCGACAGACCTCCTCCCGCCCTGTCCCCATTCACCATTGCCCCGCACCCTCTGACAGACCTCCTCCCGCCCTGTCTCCATTCACCATCGCCCCGCACCCTGACAGACCTCCTCCTGCCCTGTCCCCATTCACCCATCGCCCCGCACCCTGACAGACCTCCTCCCGCCCTGTCCCCATTCACCATCGCCCCGCACCCCGACAGACCTCCTCCCGCCCTGTCCCCATTCACCATCGCCCCGCACCAACAGACCTCCTCCCGCCCTGTCCCCATTCACCATCGCCCCGCACCGACGGACCTCCTCCCGCCCTGTCCCCATTCACCATCGCCCCGCACCCTGACAGACCTCCTCCCGCCCTGTCCCCATTCACCCATCACCCCACACCCTGACAGACCTCCTCCCGCCCTGTCCCCATTCACCCATCGCCCCGACCGACCTCCTCCCGCTCTGTCCCCATTCACCATCGCCCCGCACCGACAGACCTCCTCCCGCCCTGACCCCATTCACCATCGCCCCGCACCGACAGACCTCCTCCCGCTCTGTCCCCATTCACCATCGCCCCGCACCCTGACAGACCTCCCCCCGCCCTGTCCCCATTCACCATCGCCCCGCACCCTCTGACAGACCTCCTCTCGCCCTGTCCCCATTCACCATCGCCCCGCACCCTGACAGACCTCCTCCCGCACTGTCCCCATTCACCATCGCCCCGCACCCCGACAGACCTCCTCCCGCCCTGTCCCCATTCACCATCGCCCCGCACCGACAGACCTCCTCCCGCCCTGTCCCCATTCACCCATCGCCCCGCACCCTCTGACAGACCTCCTCCCGCCCTGTCCCCATTCACCATCGCCCCGCACCCTCTGACAGACCTCCTCCCGCCCTGTCCCCATTCACCATCGCCCCGCACCCTGACAGACCTCCTCCCGCACTGTCCCCATTCACCATCGCCCCGCACCCTCTGACAGACCTCCTCCCGCCCTGTCCCCATTCACCATCGCCCCGCACCCTCTGACAGACCTCCTCCCGCCCTGTGCCCATTCACTATCGCCCTGCACCCTCTGCCAGACCTCCTCCCGCACTGTCCCCATTCACCATCGCCCCGCACCCTGACAGACCTCCTCCCGCCGACCCCATTCACCATCGCCCCACACCCTGACGGACCTCCTCCCGCCCTGTCCCCATTCACCATCGCCCCGCACCCTGACAGGCCTCCTCCCGCCCTGTCCCCATTCACCATCGCCCCGCACCGACAGACCTCCTCCCGCCCTGACCCCATTCACCATCGCCCCGCACCGACAGACCTCCTCCCGCTCTGTCCCCATTCACCATCGCCCAGCACCCGGACAGACCTCCTCCCGCCCTGTCCCCATTCACCATCGCCCCGCACCCTCTGACAGACCTCCTCCCACCCTGTCCCCATTCACCCATCGCCCCGCACCCTCTGACAGACCGCCTCCCGCCCTGTCCCCATTCACCATCGCCCCGCACCCTCACAGACCTCCTCCCGCCCTGTCCCCATTCACCATCGCCCCGCACCCTGACAGACCTCCTCCCGCCCTGTCCCCATTCACCATCGCCCCGCACCCTCACAGACCTCCTCCCGCCCTGTCCCCATTCACCATCGCCCCGCACCCTCTGACAGACCTCCTCCCACCCTGTCCCCATTCACCATCGCCCCGCACCCTCTCTCTGACAGACCTCTCCTACGAGGACATAATGACAGTAGTGATCTCCGATTCAGAGAGTGCACAGTGCCAACCCCCTCCCCTCATCTTGCCACCTGCTTCACCTTCCTGCCTCCCTCGACCTGACCATCAGCCGCCCGGCTCCTACCTCAGCTTCATCTCGTAGGAGGACAGCTCCCCCTTGTATTCCATCGGAGTGTAGATCTTCCCTGGGAATAAAATGAGACAGCGACGGCGGTCAGATGGTCAGGGCCGGCAGCGGGGATGGAAAACAGAAGAGTTAATGAGGGCAGAAACGGTTTGACGAGAGTGTTAACCACTCCTATATTTAGATCAGTGACCTGATAACATTGGGGAAAGATGAAACTTAAACAAGGGAACACGATAGTGACCAGGATGCAACACCTCAGCAATCTTTTTAATGACCTAAAGTTCACAGAACGCATGAAATTAAACTCGGCAAGAATTGGACTGATTGTTCATGGTATGAAGAGGGACACAAGTCAGTCGGAACTTTAGCAACCATCAGAGAGGCAATGTGACGAGCTCAGCGAGGCAATCGGACCCAATTCCCAGGGAGTTCTTTACACCCGAGTTTCTATACATAGGGCTGCGTGACCTCTCTACGTAGTTTTAAGATGAATGATTTGAAATAGTAAATGTAGATGAAGCAGAAAAAGAGCGCGTATGACAGACGTCAGGTTGAATATAGAAAGTTCAGAGGGGAAGTGGAAAAGAAAATAAGAGGGGCAAAGAGAGTGTATGAGAACAGATTAGCAGCGAACATAAAAGGGAAATCAAAAGTCTTCTATAGGCATATAAATAATAAGGAGGGATGGGGCCAGTCTCCGGATTCTACCTGTGCCACGTGCTAGTGAGTACAGAAATAGGAAGATAGAGCAGATGAATGCGTGGCTGGAGAGATGGTGCAGGAGGGAGGGCTTTAGATTCCTGAGGAATTGGAACCGTTTCTGGGGGAGGTGGGACCTCTACAAGCCAGGCGGGTTGCACCTCAACGGGAACGGGACCAATATCCTCGCGGGAGGGTTTGCGAGCGCTGTTGGGGAGGGTTTAAACTAGCTTGGCAGGGGGGTGGGAACCTAAGTAAAGAGTCACTAGGGAGGGAAGAAAAACTGGAATTGGAAAACAAAAACGTAGAAAGTAAATTGGAAGGACAGAGGAATCAAGGGCGAGATAATAGTCAACAAGGCGGTTTGCCTGTACTAAATGGTATAAACTTCAATGCAAGGAGTATAGCGAACAAGGCAGGTGAGCTGAGGGCACAGGTAGATACTTGGGACTATGATATTATAGCTATTACAGAGACGTGGCTGAAAGAGGGGCAGGTATGGCAGCTCAACATTCCTGGTTACAGGATTTTCAGATGGGATAGAGAGGGAGGTAAAAAGGGAGGGGGGATCGCGGTATTGATTAAAGAAACTATTACAGCTGTGAGAAGGGATGATATGTTGGAGGGATCATCAAACGAGGCCATATGGGTCGAATTGAAAAACAAAAAAGGGGCGATCACACTGCTGGGAGTGTACTACAGACCCCCAAACAGTGAGAGGGAGATAGAAGAACAAATATGCAGACAAATATC
>NC_140998.1:227630959-227666478 GCF_052327205.1 Somniosus microcephalus
ATCTCTAGGGATATGGTGTTGGGTAAGTTGAGGGGACTGAAGGCCGACAAATCCCCGGGGCCTGATAAACTACATCCTAGGGTACTTAAGGAGGTGGCCCTGGAGATAGCAGATGCTCTAAGGATCATCTTCCGGAACTCCATTGACTCGGGAACAGTACCCGTGGATTGGAGGGTAGCTAATGTTACCCCAATATTTAAAAAGGGGGGTAGAGAGAAAGCAGGGAATTATAGACCAGTAAGCCTTACATCGGTTGTGGGCAAAATGCTAGAGTCCATTATTAAGGATAAAATAGCGGAGCACTTGACAAATGGGGAAAGGATCGGACAGAGTCAACATGGATTTACAAAGGGTAAATCGTGTTTGACTAATCTGCTGGAATTTTTTGAGGAAGTAACTGGTAAAATAGATGGGGGAGAGCCAGTGGATGTGGTGTACCTTGACTTCCAGAAAGCCTTCGATAAGGTTCCACACAAAAGATTATCATGCAAAATTAAGGCTCATGGAATTGGGGGCAAAGTATTAACGTGGATAGAGAACTGGCTGGCGGATAGAAAACAGAGAGTTGGAATAAACGGCTCGTTTTCGGAGTGGCAGGCAGTGACCAGCGGGGTGCCGCAAGGATCTGTCCTGGGACCCCAGCTGTTCACAATATATATAAATGATCTGGATCAGGGAATTGGATGCAATATTTCCAAATTCGCTGACGACACTAAACTAGGAGGAGGGGTGGGCTCTGATGAGGATGTCAGGAGGCTACAGTGCGATTTGGACAGGTTGGGGGAATGGGCGGATACGTGGCAGATGCACTATAATGTGGATAAATGCGAGGTTATCCACTTTGGGGGTAAAAACAGGAGGGTGGATTATTATCTAAATGGCAATAGATTGGGAGATGGGGAAGTGCAGAGGGACCTGGGTGTTCTTGTGCACCAGTCACTGAAGGAGAGCATGCAGGTGCAACAGGCGATTAAGAAGGCAAATGGTATGTTGGCCTTCATATCAAGGGGGTTCGAGTATAGGAATAGGGATACCTTACTACAGCTGTACAAGGTGCTGGTGAGACCGCATCTGGAGTATTGTGTACAGTTTTGGTCGCCCCATCTGCGGAAGGATGTTCTTGCCATGGAAAGAGTGCAGCGGCGATTCACCAGGCTGATACCTGGAATGGCGGGAATGACCTACGAGGAGAGATTGAATAGTTTGGGCTTGTACTCACTGGAGTTTAGAAGATTGAGAGGGGATCTCATCGAAACATATAAAATTATGGCAGGCCTGGACAGGCTGAATTCAGAGAGAATGTTTCCAATGGCAGGGGAGCACAGAACCAGGGGCCACAGTCTAAAAATAGCGGGCAAATCATTTAAAACAGAGATGAGGAAGAATTTCTTCACTCAAAGAGTGGTGAGCCTGTGGAATTCCCTGCCACAGAGGGCTGTGAAGGCTAATTCAATAAATATTTTCAAGAGAGAATTGGATATATTTCTGAAGGCTAAGGGGATTAAGGGTTACGGAGAAAAGGCGGGGGACGGTGTACTGAACTGGTAAGATCAGCTAAGATCTCAGACGAAGATCAGCCATGATCTCATTGAATGGCGGAGCAGGCTCGAAGGGCCGAATGGCCTACTCCTGTTCCTATCTCTATGTTTCTATGACTCTATTTGGCACGAAGGGCTCTATTACAAACTTCTTCAGTGTGGAATAGGGGGCAAAGTCTATGACCTTATTAAATCGATGTATCTAGAAAATAAATGCGGTGTCAAAATTGGAGACAAACGCACCGGTTTCTTCACCCAGAGAAGAGGCGTCCGGCAGGGTTGCAATTTGAGTCCGACCCTGTTCAACATATACATAAATGAGTTAGCAGACATGCTGGAGCAAAGTGAGTCACCGGGTCTCTGTCTCCTGGATGGGGAAGTGAAATCCCTGTTCTATGCGGACGACCTGGTTCTGCTGTCTCCCACAGAACAGGGATTACAGCAACATTTAGACCTACTCGACAAATACTGCCAAAATTGGGCCCTGACAGTAAATCTAAAGAAAACCAACATCATGATTTTTCAAAAAAGGCCCAGATGTCAGGAAAACAAATACCAGTTTACTCTCAGTGATACCATCATAGGACACACTATGAGCTACACTTACCTTGGTCTAACCATTACAGCATCAGGGAGCTTCAGCATAGCAGTGAATGCACTAAAAGAAAAAGCCCGAAGAACCCAATATGCAATAAAAAGAAAATTCTACAACATCCAAATTCCAATCAAAATCTGGCTCAAAATATTTGATAGTATAATCCTGCCCATTGCGCTGTATGGTAGTGAAGTATGGGGCCCACTCAATCACCATAGCTACACTAAATGGGAAAAACACACAATAGAAGCCCTACATGCAGAATTTTGCCGAAGCATTCTTCGCACCCAAAGGAAAACACCAACAAATGCATGTAGAGCCGAACTAGGCAGATACCCACTGATAATAAACATCCAAAAACGAGCACTAAACTTTCTAAATCACCTCAAATCTAGTTCCCCAGACACCCTTCATTTTAAAGCCCTCCAGACCCAAGAGCTGAACCCAGAAACGAGTCCCCTGAGTCAGTGGTTACTGAAACTAAGTACTCCTACCCAGCCGGACCCTGACCAGTCCCAGACCAACACTGCTCTCCAAACACCAATCCGAGTGAACCAAATCATTAAACAATGCAAAGAAACCTACCTGGAACATTGGAACAAAATAACCAAAACCCAAAGCAGATTAGATTGCTACCGGGCCCTAAAAAGAGAATATAAACTGGCAGACTATCTCTCGACCATCAGAGACACAAAACAGAGACAGACCCTCACCAGATACAGACTAAGCGACCACCAACTGGCAATTGAAAAAGGAAGATACAAGGAATCCTGGCAACCTAAAGAAAATAGAATATGTGATCACTGTCTGGCCGGCGAGGTTGAGACAGAGATGCACTTCCTCCTAAAATGCGAAAAATTCAACAAAACAAGAAACTTATATTTTGACAAGCTCAGCCTTACAACCCCAGATTTCAAAGTATTGGATGACCTGTCAAAATTAAGAATAGTCCTGGGGGAAGGAGACAGACCATATCTTGGTGCCCAATATGTAACAACATGTCACAACCTGAGGAACAGTGAGTGACTAACGAGCACACCCATAGCATATATAATCTAAAAATGTTTAAATCAATACCGAATGTACCCAACGACTGTTTAAATTAATACTGAATGTACCCAACGAGGGTCAAAATTGTTTGACACCTACAGAATGTTGGAAACCTGTACTTTTTGTTATGTAAGCTTTGGCAATATGGTTCCCTGTAAACTTTCATGCCAATAAAGCATTTGAATTGAATTGAATTGAATTGAGAGACGGGGGAGAGAGAGACAGGGGGGGAGAGAGAGAGAGAGAGAGAGAGAGAGAGAGAGAGAGAGAGAGAGAGAGAGAGAGACAGGGAGAGAGAGAGAGAGACAGGGAGAGAGAGAGAGAGAGACAGGGAGAGAGAGAGAGACGGAGAGAGAGAGAGACAGGGAGAGAGAGAGAGAGACAGGGAGAGAGAGAGAGAGAGACAGGGAGAGAGAGAGAGAGACAGGGAGAGAGAGAGAGAGACAGGGAGAGAGAGAGAGAGACAGGGAGAGAGAGAGAGAGACAGGGAGAGAGAGAGAGAGACAGGGAGAGAGAGAGAGAGACAGGGAGAGAGAGAGAGAGACAGGGAGAGAGAGAGAGAGACAGGGAGAGAGAGAGAGAGACAGGGAGAGAGAGAGAGAGAGACAGGGAGAGAGAGAGAGAGAGACAGGGAGAGAGAGAGAGAGACAGGGAGAGAGAGAGAGAGACAGGGAGAGAGAGAGAGAGACAGGGAGAGAGAGAGAGAGACAGGGAGAGAGAGAGAGAGAGACAGGGAGAGAGAGAGAGAGACAGGGAGAGAGAGAGAGAGACAGGGAGAGAGAGAGAGAGACAGGGAGAGAGAGAGAGAGACAGGGAGAGAGAGAGAGAGACAGGGAGAGAGAGAGAGAGACAGGGAGAGAGAGAGAGAGACAGGGAGAGAGAGAGAGAGACAGGGAGAGAGAGAGAGAGACAGGGAGAGAGAGAGAGAGACAGGGAGAGAGAGAGAGAGACAGGGAGAGAGAGAGAGAGACAGGGAGAGAGAGAGAGAGACAGGGAGAGAGAGAGAGACAGGGAGAGAGAGAGAGACAGGGAGAGAGAGAGAGACAGGGAGAGAGAGACAGGGAGAGAGAGAGACAGGGAGAGAGAGAGACAGGGAGAGAGAGAGACAGGGAGAGAGAGACAGGGAGAGAGAGACAGGGAGAGAGAGAGACAGGGAGAGAGAGAGACAGGGAGAGAGAGAGAAGAAAAACGCCAACAAATGCATGCAGAGCCGAACTAGGCAGATACCCACTGATAATAAACATCCAAAAACGAGCACTAAACTTCCTAAATCACCTCAAATCTAGCTCCCCAGACACCCTTCATTTCAAAGCCTTTCAGACCCAAGAGCTAAACCCAGAAAAGAGTCCCCTGAGTCAGCTGCTACAGAAACTAAGTACTCAGCCGGACCCTGACCAGCCCCAGACCAACACAGCCGTCCAAACACCAATCCGAGTGAACCAAATCATTAAAAAATGCAAAGAAACCTACCTGGAACATTGGAACAAAATAACCGAAAGCCAAAGCAGATTAGAATGTTACCGGGCCCTAAAAAGAGAATATAAACTGGCAGACTACCTCACGACCATCAGAGACACAAAACAGAGACAGACCCTCACCAGGTACAGACTAAGCGACCACCAACTGGAAATTGAAAAAGGCAGATACAAGAAATCCTGGCAGCCTAGAGAGAATAGAATATGCGATCAATGTCTGGCTGGCGAGGTTGAAACAGAAATGCATTTCCTCCTAAAATGCGAAAAATTCAACACATCAAGAAACATATTATTCAACAAGCTAAGCCAAACAACCCCAGATTTCAAGGAATTGGATGATCTGTCAAAATTGAGATTAGTCCTAGGAGAAGGAGACAGACCATACCTTGGGGCTAAATATGTAACAACATGTCACAACCTGAGGACTGTTTAAAAGTAAGACTGTTTAAAATTAATATTGAACGTACCAAATGAAGTAGAAAGACTGTTTAAAATTAATATTGTTTAAAAGTAATATTGTATATACCCAACAAATGTCAAATCGATTGACACCTACAGAATGTTGGAAAACTGTACCTTTTTGCTATGTAAGCTTTGGCAATATGGTTCTCTGTAAACTTTCATGCCAATAAAGCATTTGAACTGAACTGAACTGAACTGAGAGACAGGGAGAGAGAGAGACAGGGCGAGAGAGAGACAGGGCGAGAGAGAGACAGGGCGAGAGAGAGACAGGGCGAGAGAGAGACAGGGCGAGAGAGAGACAGGGCGAGAGAGAGACAGGGCGAGAGAGAGACAGGGCGAGAGAGAGACAGGGCGAGAGAGAGACAGGGCGAGAGAGAGACAGGGCGAGAGAGAGACAGGGCGAGAGAGAGACAGGGCGAGAGAGAGACAGGGCGAGAGAGAGACAGGGCAACTCCAACTTGGGCAGAGTTCGCGGCTGCTCCGAGTAACTCGGGAGAGAGAAACAGCGAGAGAGAGAAACAGCGAGAGAGAGAAACAGCGAGAAATAGCGAGAGAGAAACAGCGAGAGAGAGCGCTGAGAGAATCACAGATACACACTGAGACAGAGGCCTGAACCGCGAGACCGGAGACCGGGAGGAGCAGCCCGAACCAGGACAGTAAATAAGAGGCCTGGGGAGGGTGAACCCGAGAACGCGAGGCCCAGAGACCGCGGGATCGGAGACCGGGAGGAGCGGCCCGAACCGGGAAAACGAGTCAGAGGCCTGGGGAGGGCGAACCCGAGACCGCGAGGTCGGAGAACGAGAGGAGCGGCCCGAACCGGGAAAACGAGTAAGAGGCCTGGGGAGGGTGAACCCGAGACCGCAAGGTCGGAGAACGAGAGGAGCGGCCCGACCCGGGAAAACGAGTAAGAGACCTGGGGAGGGTGAACCCGAGACCGCGAGGCCCAGAGACCGCGGGAAAGGAGACCGGGAGACCAGGGCAGAAAACAGCCTGGTGAGTCAAAAAACCCGGGGGCCTGAGACCGACACGACGACGCGAAGAGATCCGCCCAGAGCGCGGAAAGCGAATGAGTCCGGGGCACGGAGAGTGGACGAGTTTGGAGCACGGAGAGAGAGAGCGAGTCCGAGACCCGGAGAGCGAGTGAGAGAGTCGGAAGAGGAAAAAAAAATAAAAAATAAAGCCGGAGAAATAAGTTTTACCTAAGTTTCATTTTAGTTAAAGTTAGTTCGGAAAAAGTTTAATTTTATTTAAATTTAGTTCGAAAAAAACCTGAAAAAAGAACAACAAACCCGCGAGGAAAAGGAATAGAAACCCGAGAGAAACGATAAACTACCCGAACCAAGAGCCTGTGAGAGAAAGAGAAAGATAAACCTTTAAGAGCAGCTATATCAAAGATGAACCCCTGAAAAACTCCCAATTTTGGACCTAAAAGTGGGCTAAGGTGGAACACGACACAAAAAAGAGAAAAAAAAAAGTTATCTATCTGAGACAAAAAACGAACGACTACAATGAGCAGGGAAATGATATATCCTGAGCAATGAACAAAAAATAAAGCAAAGGAAAAATACAAGTACACAACACTAAAAAATAACCCAGAGATCCTCTACGTTGACTATACCACACACAAAGGGACTAAGCTGAAGAACAACCTCATATTCTACACCGAATAAGTCACCTCCTGGAAGGAGACTTTACAAAAACACTACACATACGTCTCCAGTGAAGGTATTGGCAGTGGAGGCAGACTGAAAATATGTAAAGATGGAAACCTAGATAAAGATGACCCCCTGCTAACCATAAGCTACTACAACAAAAATAGAAAGATCATGATACAGGGGAATGTGGAAAATCTGGACTCCTTCGAAAAGGAATTCCCCCAGTTGAAAACTAAGGCAGACACAAAGAGGACCAATGGACAGGAAGCAAAAGAGAGTCGAACAGAGGATGATGAGAGCCAAGTGGAGGAAGAAGAAGAGACCAGCAGAGGAAAACACCTCCCTGTCCATCTCCACCCCCCCCACACCTCTCAACGAAAACAAAATGATGAAAGAGAATCTGGCCAAACTAGAACTTGATTTCAACGAATACAGAGAAACACTGGCCAAGAATTTGAAGGAGGAATTCAAACAGCTAAAAACGGAACACGAGTCCACCATCCACAAACTGAGAAAGACCATAGAGGAGCAAAGAAATGAGATCAAAGAACTCCGTACTCAACAAAACAAAACGAAGGAGACCGTAGAAAGGCTCAGCAGGCAACACAAACCTCTTAAGGTCCAAAAACCTGAGGACACAAAAACACACACAAGGACACAGAACCCGCCGGATGCCACCCCACACGAAGACACACCGAAAGCCACAAACCCCGCTCCAACCAGCCCCCAGTCGAGTCATGCCCAGACTACTGCTACCCAGTCCTCACACACAGGAACACAAAAACCGACAGATACCCCCCCAAACGATGACACACCGAAAGCCCCAAACCCCGCTCCTGCCACACAACATATCCCAGAAACCCAGCCAACAACCAGCCACCAGGCGAGTCCTACCCAGACTACTGTTACCCAGTCTGAAAAACCAGCCCCTCAGGCGGTCCTGCTGACCGACTCCAACGGAAAGTTTCTGGACCCCCAGAGGCTGTTCCCAGACCATCAAGTCCTGAAAAAATGGTGCAGCAACACAGACCAAGCAATGAAGATCCTGAACAAAGAATCCCTTGGAAGCCCCAAATGGATTGTGATCCACACAGGCACGAACGACCTACGCACCCTACAGGAAGGCACTGCTAGGGCGGTGAGCAGGATGGCGGAAAAGGCCAGCAGGGAATTCCCCGAGGCGCGGATCGTGATCTCCACACTACTGCCCAGAAAGGACACCCCAGCCTATATAATCCACAACACCAACAGGGAGATCGACACGAGATGTTCTGTCCTCCCCAACGTCTCCCTGGCCCATCATCCAAACATCAACACAAGGGACCTCTATGACGAAATACATCTACTCAAACAGCGGATGTGGGTCTTCGCAAGAAACCTCATAAACACTGCCAAAAGACGCAGCCCTCCCACCCCCTCTACCATTGGGAGCCCAAACAGGACCACCAATGTCCCCCACCCCCCATTACAAAACCAACAACAGAACCGTACTTTTATACCTGACCCAAGACCCCCCTCTAGACCACAGACTGTAGACCAAGAACTGAGAAAGATCATGACGATGCTGAACAGCCTGATAGAAAGCCGGAGAAATTATTAATATTGTTATTTATCATTATCATTATTGATCAGTATTATTACTATTATTAGATAGATATATGTGCATGCCTCATGAAATTTATACTAAATCATCATTTAGCATTATAGAAAATAGTGTTTCCACACTCATCCCACAAAATAGGTCCATTTTATTTCGTTTTATTGAACTATATAAATGCGTTCTTTCCACATAAGCGGCTGGAATATCCAGGGCCTCCGCTCCTCAACTTTTGGGACGAAGAGTACAGACCCTGAATTCCTAAAAGCTATAAAAGACATTGATATAATTGTGTTAACAGAAACATGGTGCCAAAAGGACGTGCCGACCCACTGTCCTCCAATGTACCATGAAATCATTGTGCCCTCAGTAAAGAACACTAAAACACGCAAGGGCAGAACCTCCGGGGGAATATTGGTGTGGTATAAGGGAGAACTGGACAAACACATCTCACCGGTAAAACAGGGAAAATCACACGTATGGCTAAAACTAGATAAAAATATAGGAATAGCAAAAAAAGATGTTTACTTATGTGCGATCTACATACCTCCAATAGAATCGCCATATTTCGAAGAGGAGTTATTTGATACTCTCCACATGGAAATCAGCCATTTCCAGGCCCAAGGAAAGGTGATAATATGTGGGGACCTAAATGCAAGGACCGGTTGTGAACCTGACTTCATAGACCCACAGGGAAACAACCATGTGTTTGGCCAGACCCCTTTAGATGTCACACCAGCCATCGCAAATCGGAACAACCTTGATCGTGAAATAAATAAAAGCGGTAGGGAGGTAGTGCAACACTGCCGAGCCTTAGGCCTGTACATAGTTAATGGTAGGTTCAGAGGGGACTCCCTAGGGAGACTCACATACTCCTCAACTCTTGGGTCTAGTGTGGTGGACTATACAATCACTGACCTGGACCCCTGCGATATCAACTCATTCACTGTCAGGCAGCAATCCCCCCTCTCAGACCATAACCAAATAAATATGTACCTTAAACTTTCTGCCCAAACTACAGACACAAAACAAGAACCCAGTAAGCTCCATAAAATAAACCAGACATACAGATGGGCCCCAGACAGCGGAGAAAAATTCATCACAGCACTAAAGTCACCTGATCTCACAAGTAAAATATCAAAATTTAAAGAAAACCCATACGAGATCACCAGAGATGGTGTAAACATGGCCATAGAGGATATAAATTTGATCTTCCATGAGGCAGCTGTAAAAGCCGACCTTGTGAAACAGAAGAGGAAGCGTCACAAAAGACAAAATAAAAATAAGAAATGGTTTGACCACGAATGCAAAAATGCCAGAAAAGACCTGAGAAAAATATCAAACCAAAAGCATCGCCAACCAAACAATCCGGACCTACGTACTAGATACAATGAAACCCTCAAAAGATATAAACACACCATTAGGAACAAAACACAAAACTATACCCACAAAATACTCGAAGAAATTGAAAACTCCACCAATCCAAAACAATTCTGGGAAATGTGGAATAACCTGAGTACAACACAATTGCAAGCATTACCAATCCAAGATGGCGACATCTGGAGAACACATTTTGAAAACCTCTACAAAGACATCCCAATAAACGAAACAAACCCAAGTCAACATCAGGTCACAGAAAAACTCCACACATTAGAAGCAACAATTAAAGACAACCAAAACCCTCTAGACTCCCCAATCACATGGAAAGAACTGGCCACAAAAACAAAATCTCTCCACCTAAAGAAAGCCTGTGGCCCAGACAACATCAAAAATGAAATGCTCAAGTTCAGCAATATGGAGATGCAGGGTGCGGTACTCAAATTATTCAACATCATATTATGTTCAGGCTGTTTTCCCGATATCTGGTGCCAAGGACTAATCTCCCCCATATATAAAAGTGGAAACAAATCAGACCCAAATAACTACCGCGGCATCTGTGTCAACAGTTGTCTAGGGAAGTTATTCTGCAGTATTCTAAATAGTAGATTACTTGATTTTCTTAACAAACATAATATCCTCAGAAAAAACCAAATAGGCTTTCTTCCAAAACACCGCACCGCCGACCATATCTATACCCTTCACACCCTCATTGAAAAACATATACACCAAACAAAAAATGGGAAAATATTCGCCTGTTTCATCGACTTCAAGAAAGCCTTTGACTCTATATGGCACGAAGGGCTCTATTATAAACTTCTTCAGTGTGGAATAGGGGGCAAAGTCTATGACCTTATTAAATCAATGTATCTGAAAAACAAATGCGGGGTCAAAATTGGAGACAAACGCACCGATTTCTTCACCCAGAGAAGAGGCGTCCGGCAGGGCTGCAATTTGAGCCCGACCCTGTTCAACATATACATAAATGAATTAGCAGACATGCTGGAGCAAAGCGAGTCACCAGGTCTCCGTCTCCTGGATGGAGAAGTGAAATCCCTGTTCTATGCGGACGACCTGGTTCTGCTGTCTCCCACAGAACAGGGATTACAGCAACAACTAGACCTACTCGACAAATACTGCCAAAATTGGGCTCTAACAGTAAATCTAAAGAAAACCAACATCATGATTTTTCAAAAAAGGCCCAGATGTCAGGAAAACAAATACCAGTTTACCCTCAGTGATACCACTATAGGACACACTATGAGCTACACCTACCTTGGTCTAACTATTACAGCATCAGGGAGCTTCAGCATAGCAGTGAATGCACTAAAAGAAAAAGCACGAAGAGCCCTATATGCAATAAAAAGAAAATTCTACAACATCCAAATCCCAATCAAAATCTGGCTCAAAATATTTGACAGCATAATCCTGCCCATTGCACTGTACGGTAGTGAAGTATGGGGCCCGCTAAATCACCAAAGCTACACTAAATGGGAAAAACACACAATAGAAGCCCTACATGCAGAATTCTGCCGAAGCATCCTTCGCACCCAAAGAAAAACGCCAACAAATGCATGCAGAGCCGAACTAGGCAGATACCCACTGATAATAAACATCCAAAAACGAGCACTAAACTTCCTAAATCACCTCAAATCTAGCTCCCCATACACCCTTCATTTCAAAGCCTTTCAGACCCAAGAGCTAAACCCAGAAAAGAGTCCCCTGAGTCAGCTGCTACTGAAACTAAGTACTCAGCCGGACCCTGACCAGCCCCAGACCAACACAGCCGTCCAAACACCAATCCGAGTGAACCAAATCATTAAACAATGCAAAGAAACCTACCTGGAACATTGGAACAAAATAACCGAAAGCCAAAGCAGATTAGAATGTTACCGGGCCCTAAAAAGAGAATATAAACTGGCAGACTACCTCACGACCATCAGAGACACAAAACAGAGACAGACCCTCACCAGGTACAGACTAAGCGACCACCAACTGGAAATTGAAAAAGGCAGATACAAGAAATCCTGGCAGCCTAGAGAGAATAGAATATGCGATCAATGTCTGGCCGGCGAGGTTGAAACAGAGATGCATTTCCTCCTAAAATGCGAAAAATTCAACACATCAAGAAACATATTATTCAACAAGCTAAGCCAAACAACCCCAGATTTCAAGGAATTGGATGACCTGTCAAAATTGAGATTAGTCCTAGGAGAAGGAGACAGACCATACCTAGGGGCCAAATATGTAACAACATGTCACAACCTGAGGACTGTTTAAAATTAAGACTGTTTAAAATTAATATTGAACGTACCAAATGAAGTACAAAGACTGTTTAAAATTAATATTGTTTAAAAGTAATATTGTATGTACCCAACAAATGTCAAATCGATTGACACCTACAGAATGTTGGAAAACTGTACCTTTTTGCTATGTAAGCTTTGGCAATATGGTTCTCTGTAAACTTTCATGCCAATAAAGCATTTGAACTGAACGGAACTGAACTGAACTGAGAGAGACAGGGGGAGAGAGAGAGAGAGACAGGGAGAGAGAGAGAGACAGGGAGAGAGTGAGAGAGACAGGGAGAGAGTGAGAGACAGGGAGAGAGAGAGACAGGGAGAGAGAGAGACAGGGAGAGAGAGAGAGAGACAGGGAGAGAGAGAGAGAGACAGGGAGAGAGAGAGACAGGGAGAGAGAGAGACAGGGAGAGAGAGAGACAGGGAGAGAGAGAGACAGGGAGAGAGAGAGACAGGGAGAGAGAGAGAGAGAGACAGGGAGAGAGAGAGACAGAGAGAGAGAGAGAGAGCAACCACTAACACTACTAACAATAACCAGCCCCAGGACAGTGACAGCATAGCAGAGAGAATTCGACCCAACACAATTGTCACTAAACAAAAGGAAAAATATGTCATATTGGGCAGAAACAACAAAAACCCAAAGCAAACTCAATTGCTACTTTGCCCTAAACAGACAATACAACATGGCTGAGTAACTGACCATGGTAAAGGATAACAAACTGAGAAAAACCTTGACAAGGTACAGACTTAACGAACATAGCCTAGCGATCGAAAAAGGCAGACACAGGCAGACCAGGCTGCCAAGAGAGGACAGGATATGCTCTCACTGCAGTCAGGGAGTAGTGGAGACAGAGATGCACTTCCTCACAGCCTGTGGAAAATATCAGGGCATCAGGGAGAATTTCTACCAAAAATTCTCACAAATATGCCCTGAATTCAGAAATCTGAATGACGACCAAAAACTCCCATACCTACTGGGGGAGGAGAGAAGCTGTGTAGCACTGGCGGCACACTATGTTACAGCTTGCCATGAACAGAGGGACAACCAGTAAACCTAAGAAAAGAGTATATATAAATAATGCGAATGTATATTTATACACTCAGGGATATACCTGTTTATACACTGTATGAATAGAACTGCGTTTGTGTGTTCAACCATAAATGTATTTTGATGCTTTGGCAACATAAGATGTACCTTATCATGCCAATAAAGCGATTTGAATTGAATTGAATTGAATTGAATTGACAGAGAGAGAGAGAGAGAGAGAGAGGGATGAGAGAGAGAGAGAGAGAGAGATGAGAGAGAGAGAGAGAGATGAGAGAGAGACAGCAGTATGGAGATGCAGGGTGCTGTACTCAAGTTATTCAACATCATACTACGTTCAGGCTGTTTTCCCGATATCTGGTGCCAAGGACTCATCTCTCCCATATATAAAAGTGGAAACAAATCAGACCCAAATAACTACCGCGGCATCTGTGTCAACAGTTGTCTAGGGAAGTTATTCTGCAGTATTCTAAATAGATTACTGGATTTTCTTAACAAACATAATATCCTTAGAAAAAATCAAATAGGCTTTCTTCCAAAACACCGCACCACCGACCATATCTATACCCTTCACACTCTCATTGAAAAACATATACACCAAACAAAAAATGGGAAAGTATTCGCTTGTTTCATTGACTTCAAGAAAGCCTTTGACTCTATCTGGCACGAAGGGCTCTATTATAAACTTCTTCAGTGTGGAATAGGGGGCAAAGTCTATGACCTTATTAAATCGATGTATCTGAAAAATAAATGCGGTGTCAAAATTGGAGACAAACGCACCGGTTTCTTCACCCAGAGAAGAGGCGTCCGGCAGGGCTGCAATTTGAGCCCGACCCTGTTCAACATATACATAAATGAATTAGCAGACATGCTGGAGAAAAGCGAGTCACCGGGTCTCTGTCTCCTGGATGGAGAAGTGAAATCCCTGTTCTATGCGGACGACCTGGTTCTGCTGTCTCCCACAGAACAGGGATTACAGCAACAACTAGACCTACTCGACAAATACTGCCAAAATTGGGCCCTAACAGTAAATCTAAAGAAAACCAACATCATGATTTTTCAAAAAAGGCCCAGGTGTCAGGAAAACAAATACCAGTTTACTCTCAGTGATACCATCATAGGACACACTATGAGCTACACCTACCTTGGTCTAACCATCACAGCATCAGGGAGCTTCAGCATAGCAGTGCATGCACTAAAAGAAAAAGCCCGAAGAGCCCTATATGCAATAAAAAGAAAATTCTACAACATCCAAATCCCAATCAAAATCTGGCTCAAAATATTTGACAGCATAAACCTGCCCATTGCGCTGTACGGTAGTGAAGTATGGGCCCGCTCAACCACCATAGCTACACTAAATGGGAAAAACACACAATAGAAGCCCTACATGCAGAATTTTGCCGAAGCATTCTTCGCACCCAAAGGAAAACACCAACAAATGCATGCAGAGCCGAACTAGGCAGATACCCACTGATAATAAACATCCACAAACGAGCACTAAACTTCCTAAATCACCTCAAATCTAGCTCCCCAGACACCCTTCATTTTAAAGCCTTCCAGACCCAAGAGCTAAACCCAGAAAAGAGTCCCCTGAGTCAGCTGCTACTGAAACTAAGTACTCCTACTCAGCCGGACCCTGACCAGTCCCAGACCAACACTGCCGTCCAAACACCAATCCGAGTGAACCAAATCATTAAACAATGCAAAGAAACCTACCTGGAACATTGGAACAATGTAACCAAAAGCCAAAGCAGATTAGAATGTTACCGGGCCCTAAAAAGAGAATATAAACTGGCAGACTATCTCTCGACCATCAGAGACACAAAACAGAGACAGACCCTCACCAGGTACAGACTAAGCGACCACCAACTAGCAATTGAAAAAGGAAGATACAAGAAATCCTGGCAGCCTAGAGAGAATAGAATATGTGATCAATGTCTGGCCGGCGAGGTTGAGACAGAGATGCATTTCCTCCTAAAATGCGAAAAATTCAACACATCAAGAAACATATTATTTGACAAGCTCAGCCAAACAACCCCAGATTTCAAGGAATTGGATGACCTGTCAAAATTAAGATTAGTCCTGGGAGAAGGAGACAGACCATACCTTGGTGCCAAATATGTAACAACATGTCACAACCTGAGGACTGTTTAAAATTAATACTGAATGTACCCAATGATGTACAACGACTGTTTAAATTAATATTGTTTAAAGTAATATTGTATGTACCCAACGAAGGTCAAAATTGTTTGACACCTACAGAATGTTGGAAAACTGTACCTTTTTGCTATGTAAGCTTTGGCAATATGGTTCTCTGTAAACTTTCATGCCAATAAAGCATTTGAATTGGAATTGGAGAGAGAGACAGAGATGAGAGAGAGAGAGAGAGAGAGAGACAGAGAGGTGTCAAACCACACACTACCCTCGCCCAGTGCTGCCGGGACCCCAACAATATCGTCAGTGGAGGAGCAGCAGATCCGACCGAGAGGTCGCCCACTGTCAATATCCACAGCCAGGGTGTACCCCAGTATTAATCACAGCCCGAAATACTAATACTGACATACAACACTGCACAAGATATTAACACAGATTGCATGGTTCCGGGTATTAATCCAGGATCAGACTGGGCTCTGATTAGATAACCACGCGTCTTAACAATCTTCCAAATTTCTTGAGCCACGAGCAACCAACCAAGAGTAAAATTGAAGGGATGCCCCTGAATTATGCATTTCCCCGCCTCCTCCCCTCCACTAAACAACACCTGAACATTCCCACACCACTGCACGGGGCCGAGGTATCGCAGCTGTGCTCTGAGCCAGACTGGGGAAAGGGAGTCACAATCAGTCTAACCCTGAGCTAGCCGAGTCAATACACACACAGGTCCCTCCTCCCACCCGCCGTCTCCAATACTAATATCATTCCGCAGTAAAGCTGGGTGCGGCAGATCAACACACTGTGTCCACATAAACTGTGACAAACAGAATTCCCGAAAACAATCCTAGTTTTGGTACAGGGCTGTCTGGGGTACAGTATTGGTTGGTACAGGTCTGTCGCTGTGGGTACAGGTCTGTCGCTGTATACCACTGGGGTACAGGTCTGTCGCTGTATACCACTGGGGTACAGGTCGGTCGCTGTATACCACTGGGGTACAGGTCTGTCGCTGTATACCACTGGGGTACAGGTCGGTCGCTGTATACCACTGGGGTACAGGTCGGTCGCTGTATACCACTGGGGTACAGGTCGGTCGCTGTATACCACTGGGGTACAGGTCGGTCGGTGTATACCACTGGGGTACAGGTCGGTCGCTGTATACCACTGGGGTACAGGTCGGTCGCTGTATACCACTGGGGTACAGGTCTATCGCTGTATACCACTGGGGTACAGGTCTGTCGCTGTATACCACTGGGGTACAGGTCTGTCGCTGTATACCACTGGGGTACAGGTCTGTCGCTGTATACCACTGGGGTACAGGTCTGTCGCTGTATACCACTGGGGTACAGGTCTGTCGCTGTATACCACTGGGGTACAGGTCTGTCGCTGTATACCACTGGGGTACAGGTCTGTCGCTGTATACCACTGGGGTACAGGTCTGTCGCTGTATACCACTGGGGTACAGGTCTGTCGCTGTATACCACTGGGGTACAGTACTGGTGGGCACAGCTCTGTCACTGTATAACATAGAAACATAGAAGATAGGAGCAGGAGTACGCCATTCGACCCCTCAAGCCTGCTCCGCCATTCAATGCGATCATGGCTGATCATCCAAATTCAGTACCCTGTCCCTGCCTTCTCCCCATATCCCTTGATCCCTTTAGCCTTGAGAAATATATCCAGCTCCTTCTTGAATTTAATTAATGAATTGGCCTCCACCGCCTTCTGTGGTAGAGAATTCTACAGGTTCACCACTCTCTGGGTGAAGAAATTCCTCATTTCTGTCCTTAATGGCCTACCCCTTATCCTTAGACTGTGACCCCTGGTTCTGGACTCCCCAACCATCGGGAACATCCTTCCCGCATCTAGTCTGTCTAGTCCTGTTAGAATTTTATAAGTTTCGATGAGATCCCCTCTCATTCTTCTAAACTCCAGCGAGTACAAGCCCAATCGATCCAATCTCTCCTTATACGTCATTCCTGCCATCCCAGGTATCAGCCTGGTGAATCTTCGCTGAACTCCTTCCCTGGCAAGAACATCCTTCCTCAAATAAGGCGACCAAAACTGCACACAATACTCAAGCTGTGGTCTCACCAAGGCCCTGTACAACTGCAGCAAGACATCCTTGTTCCTGTACTCAAACCCTCTCGCTACGAAGGCCAACATACCATTTGCCTTCTTAACCGCCTGCTGCACCTGCATGCTTACCTTCAGCGACTGGTGCACAAGGACACCCAGGTCTCGCTGCACTTCCCCTTCTCCCAATCTATTGCCATTCAGATAATAATCTGCCTTCCTGTTTTTGCTACCAAAGTGGATAACCTCACATTTATCCACATTATATTGCATCTGCCATGCTTCTGCCCAATCACCCAATCTGTCCAAATCATACTGGAGTTCCTCGGCATCCTCCTCACAACACACACGCCCACCCAGCTTTGTGTCGTCTGCAAATTTGGAGATAGTACATCTAGTTCCCTTGTCTAGATCATTAATATATATTGTGAATAGCTGGGGTCCAAGGACCGATCCCTGCGGTACCCCACTAGTCACTGCCTGCCACTCGGAAAAAGACCCGTTTATTCCAACTCTTTGCTTTCTGTCTGTCAACCAGTTCTCTATCCAAGTCAGTACCTTGCCCCCAATCCCATGTGCCTTAACTTTACACGCTAATCTCTTATGCGGGACCTTATCAAAAGCCTTCTGAAAGTCCAAATACACCACATCCACTGGTTCTCCCTTATCTATTCTACCAGTTACATCCTCAAAAAATTCCAGTAGATTAGTCAAGCACGATTTACCCTTTGTAAATCTATGTTGACTTTGTCGATCCTGTCACTGTTTTCCAAGTGCTCTGCTATTACATCTTTTATAATGGACTCTAGCATTTTCCCCACTACCGATGTCAGGCTTACCGGTCTGTAATTCCCCGTTTTCTCTCTACCACCTTTTTTGAATAGTGGGGTAACATTAGCTACCCTCCAATCAATGGGTACTGATCCAGATTCCATCGAATGTTGGAAGATGATCAGCAATGCATCTACTATTTCTAGGGCCACTTCCTTAAGTACCCTAGGATGTAGATTATCAGGCCCTGGGGATTTATCAGCTTTCAATCCCATCAATTTCCTTAACACCATTTCCCTATCTGGGAGGTTATTTGTGTCCTCCTTTGTGAAGACAGAGCCAAAATATATATTTAATTGGTCTGCCATTTCTTTGTTCCCCATTATAAATTCCCCTGATTCTGACTGCAAGGGACCTGCGCTTGACTTCACCAATCTTTTTCTCTTCACATATCTAGAAAAGCTTTTACAGTCAGTTTTTATGTTCCTTGCAAGCTTACTCTCACATTTTATTTTCCCCTTCTTAATTAATCCCTTTGTCCTCCTTTGTTGAATCCTAAACGGCTCCCAATCCTCAGGTTTACTGTTTTTTTTTTCCAATTTATATGTCCTCTCCTTGGATCTTATGGTATCCCTAATTTCCCTTGTTAGCCACGGTTGAGTCACCTTTTTTGGTTTATTTATATGCCAAACTGGGATGAACAAATCCTGTAGTTCATCCATGCGGTGTTTGAATGTTTGCCATTGCCTATCCACCGTCAAGCCTTTGAGTGACATTCCCCAATTAATCCTACCCAACTCACGCCTCAGACCATCGTAGTTTCCTTTATTTAAATTCAGGACCCTAGTCTCTGAGTCAACTAATTCATTCTCCATCTTAATGAAGAATTCGATCATATTATGATCGCTCTGACCCAAGGGGCCTCGCACAAGAAGATTGCTAATTAAGCCTTTCTCGTTACATAATACCCAGTCTAAGATGGCCTGATCTCTGGTTGGTTCCTCGACATATTGGTCCAGGAAACCATCCCGTATACACTCCAGGAATTCCTCCTCCACAGTATTGTTACTAATTTGGTTAGCCCAATTTATATGTAGATTAAAGTCACCCATGATGACTGCTGTGCCCTTATTGCACACTTCTCTAATTTCCCTTTTAATGCCATCCCCAACCTCTGCATTACTGTTTGGAGGTCTATATACCACTCCCACTAACATTTTCTGCCCCTTGGTATTACTCAGTGCTACCCATAGATTCCACATCATCAGAGCTAATATCCTTCCTTACAATTGTGTTAATCCCCTCTTTAACCAGCAATGCTGCCCCACCTCCCTTTCCTTTTTGCCTATCTTTCCTGAATATTAAATACCCCTGGATGTTGAGTTCCCAGCCTTGGCCACCCTGGAGCCATGTTTCCGTAATCCCAATCAAATCATATTCGTTTACCTCTATTTGCGCAGATAATTCATCCACCTTATTACGAATGCTCCTCGCATTAAGACACAAAGCCTTCAGGCTTGTTTTTTTAACGCTCTTAGACCTATTAGAATTATTATTTACTGTGGCCATGTTTGATTTAAACTGTTGATTTCTCTGACTGCCACTTTTGTTTTTCTCCTTCCTATCTTTTTCTTTTATCCTTGTTTCCCTTTCCTCTGTCCCCTTGCTCAGGTTCCCAACCCCCTGCCATTTTAGTTTAAACCCTCCCCCAGAGCACGAGCAAACACTCCCCCTAGGACATCGGTCCCGGCCCTGCCCAGGTGCAAACCGTCCGGTTTGAACTGGTCCCACCTCCACCAGAACCGGTTCCAATGTCCCAGGAATTTGAATCCCTCCCCCTTGCACCATTCCTCCAGCCACGTATTCATCTGAAATATCCTTCTATTTCTACTCTGACTAGCACGTGGCACTGGTAGCAATCCTGAGATTACTACCTTTGAGGTCCTATTTTTTAATTTACCTCCTAACTCCCTATATTCAGCTTTTAGGACCTCATCCCGTTTTTTTACCTATATCGTTGGTACCTATATGCACCACGACAACTGGCTGTTCACCCTCCCCTTCCAAATTGTTCTGCAGCCGCTCTGAGACATCCTTGACCCTTGCACCAGGGAGGCAACACACCATCCTGGAGTCTCGTTTGCGGCCGCAGAAACGCCTATCTATTCCCCTTACAATAGAATCCCCTATTACTATAGCTCTACCCCTCTGGGGTACAGGTCTGTCACTGTATAACACTGGGGTACAGCACTGGTGGGTGCAGGTCTGTCTCTGTATAACACCGGGGTACAGTACTGGTGGGTACAGGTCTGTCTCTGTATAACACTGGGGTACAGTACTAGTGGGTACAGGTCTGTCACTGTATAACACAGGGGTACAGTACTGGTGGGTACAGGTCTGTCTCTGTATAACACTGGGGTACAGTTCTGGTGGGTACAGGTGTCACTGTATAACACTGGGGTACAGTACTGGTGGGCACAGGTCTGTCACTAACACTGGGGCACAGTACTGGTGGGTACAGGTCTGTCACTAACACTGGGGTACAGTACTGGTGGGTACAGGTCTGTCACTAACACTGGAGTACAGTACTGGTGGGTACAGGTCTGTCACTGTATAACACTGGGGTACAGAACTGGTGGGTACAGGTCTGTCACTGTATAACACTGGGGCACAGTACTGGTGGGTACAGGTCTGTCACTAACACTGTGGTACAGTACTGGTGGGTACAGGTCTGTCACTAACACTGGGGTACAGTACTGGTGGGTACAGGTCTGTCACTAACACTGGGGTATAGTTCTGGTGGGTACAGGTCTGTCACTAACACTGGAGTACAGTACTGGTGGGTACAGGTCTGTCACTGTATAACACTGGGGTACAGTACTGGTGGGTACAGGTCTGTCACTGTATAACACTGGGACACAGTACTGGTGGGTACAGGTCTGTCACTAACACTGTGGTACAGTACTGGTGGGTACAGGTCTGTCACTAACACTGGGGTACAGTACTAGTGGGTACAGGTCTGTCACTGTATAACACAGGGGTACAGTACTGGTGGGTACAGGTCTGTCTCTGTATAACACTGGGGTACAGTTCTGGTGGGTACAGGTGTCACTGTATAACACTGGGGTACAGTGCTGGTGGGCACTGGTCTGTTACTGTATAACACTGGGGTACAGTACTGGTGGGCACAGGTCTGTCACTAACACTGGGGCACAGTACTGGTGGGTACAGGTCTGTCACTAACACTGGGGTACAGTACTGGTGGGTACAGGTCTGTCACTAACACTGGAGTACAGTACTGGTGGGTACAGGTCTGTCACTGTATAACACTGGGGTACAGAACTGGTGGGTACAGGTCTGTCACTGTATAACACTGGGGCACAGTACTGGTGGGTACAGGTCTGTCACTAACACTGTGGTACAGTACTGGTGGGTACAGGTCTGTCACTAACACTGGGGTACAGTACTGGTGGGTACAGGTCTGTCACTAACACTGGGGTATAGTTCTGGTGGGTACAGGTCTGTCACTAACACTGGAGTACAGTACTGGTGGGTACAGGTCTGTCACTGTATAACACTGGGGTACAGTACTGGTGGGTACAGGTCTGTCACTGTATAACACTGGGACACAGTACTGGTGGGTACAGGTCTGTCACTAACACTGTGGTACAGTACTGGTGGGTACAGGTCTGTCACTAACACTGGGGTACAGTACTGGTGGGTACAGGTCTGTCACTAACACTGGGGTATAGTACTGGTGGGTACAGGTCTGTCACTGTATAACACTGGGGTACAGTACTGGTGGGCACAGGTCTGTCACTAACACTGGGGTGCAGTACTGGTGGGTACAGGTCTATCACTGTATAACACTGGGGTGCAGTACTGGTGGGTACAGGTCTGTCACTGTATAACACTGGGGCACAGTACTGGTGGGTACAGGTCTGTCACTAACACTGGGGTACAGTACTGGTGGGTACAGGTCTGTCACTGTATAACACTGGGGTACAGTACTGGTGGGCACAGGTCTGTCACTAACACTGGGGTACAGTACTGGTGGGCACAGGTCTGTCACTAACACAGGGGTACAGTACTGGTGGGTGCAGGTCTGTCACTGTATAACACTGGGGTACAGTACTGGTGGGCACAGGTCTGTCACTAACACTGGGGTACAGTACTGGTGGGCACAGGTCTGTCACTAACACTGGGGTACAGTACTGGTGGGCACAGGTCTGTCACTAACAGAGGGGTACAGTACTGGTGGGTGCTGTAATGATATCAGCAAATAGTGATGGTGTTTGCCTGTTTGATTATGATGCCTTACCAGCATGTTTGCATGTATTGATTACTTATGCCTGACCAGCAGAGGTCATGTGAGAGACAAGCAGTTTAGTTTAGTTTCAGTTTCGTTCTAGATGGATCACTAGCATGGTGTCTCCTGTAAATGCTGTTAACTGAGTTGAACATACTTTAGATAAAAAGACATCTCTTTCATGAATGTGTCGTCATTGAACCCACATACAAATCAATACATGGTGTCAGAAGTGATTGAAAGAGATGAAGAGGAAAAATCTGAAGTTAAATCAGCTCTCCACAGATTAGCAAACCAAAAGAGAACATCGTTACTTACCATTAGAGAATAGCTAACGAAGTGAAAAATGGAAGGTTTACTCCCACCGGCGAAGCTTCAGTTGACAGGTAATGTGGCTGAAAATTGGAGGAGATTCAAACAACGTGTGGGGTTGTATTTAGCGGCAATCGGAGCTGACGAGAAAAGTAATAAAAAGAAATCGTCACTGTTCTTACATGTCGTGGGTGATGAAGCGCTGGAGGTGTATAATAACTTCACATTCGCTGCTGATGGAGACAAAATGAAGCTAGATAAAATAATGGAACAGTTTGAGGCCTACTGCATACCTAAACGTAACGTGACGTTTGAGAGGCACAGATTTTTCACATGTGTACAGAAAACGGGTGAGACTATTGATCAGTATGTGACTGAACTGAGAAACCGAAGCAAAACATGTGAATTTGGGGGACTGACAGACTCGCTGATAAAAGACAGACTGGTGTGTGGTATTCCAGATAATGGTCTAAGGGAAAGACTGCTAAGAGAGCAAGATCTAGACCTGGGAAAAGCCGTAGCACTGTGTAGGGCTACAGAGACTGTGAAGTTGCAGGCAAAGGAGCTGTTCAGTGACAGTAGCTGCAACGTGGATGCAGTGAGAAAGAACGGATACAAACCATTTAACAAAAAGAGCGCCAATCTGAAAAAAGAGGCGTGGCCAGCGAACAAAAATGAAAGGGGCAATCGAAAGACATGTAGTCGATGCGGTACACAGCATCCACCAAGAAAGTGTCCAGCATATGGTAAAACATGCAATAGTTGCAACAAAAACAACCATTATGCCCGTTGCTGTAAGAACCAAGCGCAACAAAGCAAGGTCCATACAGTAGATGAAAGCGAGATAGAGGAGTTCAATGTGGATGTTGTGTCTGAAAACAAAAAAGAAGAGACTGGATGTTGACACTAAAAGTGAATGACATACACATTCCATTTAAATTGGATACTGGAGCACAAGTTAATGTGGTATCAGAGACTGATTTTAAGAAAATTAGACCCAGACCAAAGATACATGGAATAAAAGTGAAAGTGACAGGATACTCAGGTACTGATATACCAGTGAAAGGAAGATGCATTGTCAAAGTAACACACAAGGACAGAGAGCACACGCTAGCATTAATCGTGGTGCCAAAGGATGTGCAAGCCATACAAGGTTTAAAAGCCTGTGAGAGACTGAACCTGGTAAAGAGAGTCCTCGTTGTGGAAAGCGAAGGAGAGACAGTCTATGATGAACTCATGAAAGAGTACAACGACCTATTTCAGGGTCTAGGCTGCCTGCCAGGAGAACACACGATCAGAGTAGATAAAAGTATGCCAACGGTCATACATCCATGCAGAAAAGTTCCGTTTGCTCTTCAAAAGCAACTGAAGGCAGAGTTGGACAGGATGGAAAGCCTGAACGTGATTCAGAAGATAGATGAGCCAACTGAGTGGGTGAGTTCCCTCGTTGTTGTGGACAAAAAGAATGGAAAGCTCAGAATTTGCCTGGATCCAAGAGATCTAAACAGAGCAATAAAGAGAGAGCACTTCAAGCTTCCTACACGTGAGGAAATCATGGCACAGTTTGCAAATGCAAAGTATTTCAGCAAGTTAGATGCATCATCAGGATTTTGGCAGATGAAATTGGACGAAGCAAGTTCCAAGACTGTGCACGTTCAACAGTCCATTTGGCAGATACAGATTCCTAAGGTTACCATTTGGCATTGCCTCAGCTCCTGAAGTGTATCACAAAACTATCCATATGATCTATGAGCACCTGGAGGGAGTTGATACATCAATGGATGACATCATAGTATGGGGAACCACGAGAACTGAGCATGACGAGAGACTGAAAAAAGTGCTGGAAGCAACAAGGAAAACAAACCTGAAGCTGAATAGAGAGAAATGCCAGCTCGGGGTGACAGAACTGACATTCGTGGGAGATATCCTTAGCAGTGAGGGCATCAGACCAGATCCCAGAAAGGTGTCCGCCATTGAGAATATGCCAAAGCCACAATGCAAAAAGGACGTGCAGAGGTTTAATGGAATGATCAACTACATGGGTAAATTCATATCCAACCTCTCAGAAAAGATGGCGCCACTGAGAAGACTAACTGAAAAGAACATAGAATGGGAATGGAATCATGAGCATGAGAAGTCATGGAGCGATCAAAAGAAACTGCTCACAGAGGAACCAGTTCTGAGGTTTTATGACCCAGCGAGACCCATCAAGATATCATCAGATGTATCACAGAGTGGGCTCGGTGCCGTTCTTCTGCAAAAATATGACTACTGGCAACCTATTGCATATGCATCGCGCTCAATGACAGACGCGGAGACGCGATATGCTCAAATAGAAAAGGAGCTGCTCAGCATCACATACGCCTGTGAAAGATTTCACCAGTTTGTGGCAGGACAAGCAATCAGTGTAGAGACTGACCATAAGCCCTTGATTGCATTGTTCCAAAAGCCACTAAATAGCTGTCCGCTTAGAATACAAAGAATGATGATCAGGCTGCAACGCTATACACTGAATGTTGCGTACACTCCGGGTAAGCTGATGTATACAGCAGACACGTTGTCCAGAGCTGTTGACCCAAGTGAGCCCGCAAACACCACAATGGATGAAAAAGTGAACGCCTACGTGGACATGATCACAAGTGCACTGCCCATAGCAGATGCAAAAATGGAGCTCATAAAGAGTGAGACAAACAAAGATGAAACAATGAGATGACTGAGGAAAAGCATCTTGGATGGATGGCCCAACATGAAGCAAGACTGCTCACCTGACATGGCAGAGTACTGGAACTGCAGGGCGGAACTATCAGTGGTCGAAGACATCATCTACAAAGGAAGTAAAATAGTTAGCCCAAAGAGTCTGAGAAGAGAGATGCTAAAAAGGATCCATGGAGGACATCTGGGAATCGAAAAGTGTAAGAAAAGAGCACGAGAGGTGATATGCTGGCCACGAATCAACCAAGATGTGACAAATGAGGTGTCAAACTGCACAATATGCCTGAAATATCGAGCAAGCAATCCGGTAGAACCACTAAAGCCACACCCAGCACCAGACAGACCTTACCAGAAGGTAGGCGCTGACCTATTCGTATGTCAAGGGAAGGACTATCTTGTAGTCACAGACTATTACTCCCTGTATCCAGAGGTTTGTAGACTGTACACCACCACTGCAGATGCTGTGATAAGATGTATGAAAGCCATATTCTCCAGACATGGCGTGGCAAGCGAGGTCTTCACAGACAACGGACCCCAGTTTTACAATGCAAGTTTCCGACACTTTGCCAAAGAGTGGGACTTTGTCCACACAACGTCAAGTCCTCACTATCCACAGTCCAATGGACTAGTGGAAAAATCGGTCCAGACAGTGAAAAGACTGATGTACAAGGCAAAAGACAGTGGAACTGACTTCTACCAGAGCATGCTTGTATACCGCACAACGCCGCTCGAGTGTGGTAAGTCACCAGCCCAACTCCTTATGGGACGTCGGCTAAGGTCAAACCTACCCATCCCGGAGAACCTCCTGAAAACAAAAGAGGGGGAGAAAGTGAGCAAGTTCAAAGAACAGAAAAAAAAGCAAAAGTACTACTATGACAGAGGAACACAAAACCTACCTGAACTCCACACTGGTGACCAAGTAAGGTTCAAAGACAAAACAAACATATGGACTCAGAAGGGAACTGTCCTGAGTGAAGTTCAACCAAGATCATACACCATTCAGACAGATGAGGGTGCTGTTCTGAGAAGAAATCGTCGAGATCTTCTCATGGGACCAGCCACAGCAAGTCAAAAGACTGATACTGTTGAACAACCTGATCACACAGCAGGTCAAAAGACTGATACTGTTGAACAACCTGATCACACAGCTGAGAAATCATCATCTGAGGCAACAACTCAGATTCAAGGACAATCAATCAGAAAATCCTCAAAACACGTGAAGCCTCCTGAGAGACTCATTGAGCAAATTTAAGGACTATTGTTATAGAAGGAAGTAATGTTATCTTATTCTTTCTTCAAGTTCTAGTGTATTTACATATTTCATGTGAACACACAAAGCAAGGTTAAAAAACCTTGATCATGATAATGTAAGTTCATTAAGTGTTACAGTTAAAATGCAGATTAATACAAAGAAAACATGTTGTTAGTTAAAAGTAAAATACTTTTGTTTTAAGAAAAGGAGATGTAATGATATCAGCAAATAGTGATGGTGTTTGCCTGTTTGATTATGATGCCTTACCAGCATGTTTGCATGTATTGATTACTTATGCCTGACCAGCAGAGGTCATGTGAGAGACAAGCAGTTTAGTTTAGTTTCAGTTTCGTTCTAGATGGATCACTAGCATGGTGTCTCCTGTAAATGCTGTTAACTGAGTTGAACATACTTTAGATAAAAAGACATCTCTTTCATGAATGTGTCGTCATTGAACCCACATACAAATCAATACAGGTGCAGGTCTGTCACTGTATAACACTGGGGTACAGTACTGGTGGGCACAGGTCTGTCACTGTATAACACTGGGGTACAGTACTGGTGGGCACAGGTCTGTCACACCAGGCCAGGCTGCCTATGAGCAGCAGCACTGCTGATCCACCGTAACACCATCGCTCCGTTGATGCAGCACCTCGGCAGTCTGGAGCATCTCAGTGCATTCTATTGCTGGTGCGGCAATAGGTACAAAAGCTCAGTGTCTCTCCAACCCCTACGCCAGCCATGTGCTTGCTGCTGACTGCAGTCACGATGCCTAGAGCTTGAGGCTCACACTATCTGTTTACAACCCTCGTCACCTATACAACACACGAAGGTCAATGCTGGTTCAATACTCGCTCACTCCCCGATCACACACATACAACCCCCTGTACATCACTCACACCCCCCTAACTCCCCGATCACTCACCCTCCTTACTCCCCGATCACACACACCCCCTCACTCCCCGGTCACTCACACCCCCCTCACTCCCCGATCACACACACCCCCCTCACTCCCCGATCACTCTCACCCCCTCACTCCCCGATCACTCACACCCCCTCACTCCCCGATCACTCACACCCCCCTCACTCCCCGATCACTCACACCTCCCTCACTCACACCCCCCTCACTCCCCGATCACTCACCCCCTCACTCCCCGATCACTCACACCTCCCTCCCTCACTCCCCGATCACTCACACCTCCCTCACTCCCCGATCACTCACACCTCCCTCACTCCCCGATCACTCACACCTCCCTCACTCCCCGATCACTCACACCTCCCTCACTCCCCGATCACTCACACCTCCCTCACTCCCCGATCACTCACACCTCCCTCACTCCCCGATCACTCACACCTCCCTCACTCCCCGATCACTCACACCTCCCTCACTCCCCGATCACTCACCCCCCTCACTCCCCGATCACTCAAACCCCCCTCACTCCCCGATCACTCACACCCCCCTCACTCCCCGATCACTCACCCCCCGATCACTCACACCCCTCACTCCCCGATCACTCACACCCCTCACTCCCCAATCACTCACCCCCCTCACTCCCCGATCACTCACCCCCCTCACTCCCCAATCACTCACCCCCCTCACTCCCCAATCACTCACACCCCCCTCACTCCCCGATCACTCACCCCCCCCTCACTCCCCGATCACTCACCCCCCGATCACTCACACCCCTCACTCCCCGATCACTCACACCCCTCACTCCCCAATCACTCACCCCCCTCACTCCCCGATCACTCACCCCCCTCACTCCCCGATCACTCACACCCCCCTCACTTCCCGATCACTCACAACCCCCTCACTTCCCGATCACTCACCCCCCTCACTCCCCAATCACTCACCCCCTCACTCCCCGATCTCACTCCCCGATCACTCACCCCCCTCACTCCCCGATCACTCACCCCCCTCACTCCCCGATCACTCACCCCCCTCACTCCCCGATCACTCACCCCCCTCACTCCCCGATCACTCACCCCCCTCACTCCCCAATCACTCACCCCCCTCACTCCCCGATCCCTCACACCCCCCTCACTCACCCCCCTCACTCCCCGATCACTCACACCCCCCTCACTCCCCGATCACTCACCCCCCCTCACTCCCCGATCACTCACACCCCCCTCACTCCCCGATCACTCACCCCCCTCACTCCCCAATCACTCACCCCCCTCACTCCCCGATCCCTCACACCCCCCTCACTCACCCCCCTCACTCCCCGATCACTCACACCCCCCTCACTCCCCGATCACTCACCCCCCCTCACTCCCCGATCACTCACACCCCCCTCACTCCCCGATCACTCACCCCCCCTCACTCACCCCCCTCACTCCCCGATCACTCACACCCCTCACTCCCCGATCACTCACACCCCTCACTCCCCAATCACTCACCCCCCTCACTCCCCGATCACTCACACCCCCCTCACTTCCCGATCACTCACACCCCCCTCACTTCCCGATCACTCACACCCCTCACTCCCCGATCACTCACACCCCCCTCACTTCCCGATCACTCACACCCCCCTCACTTCCCGATCACTCACCCCCCCTCACTCCCCGATCACTCACCCCCCCTCACTCACACCCCGATCACTCGCACCTCCCTCACTCCCCGATCACTCACACCCCCCTCACTCATACCCCCCTTCACTCTCCGATCACTGACACCCCCCTCACTCCCCGATCACGCACCCCCCCTCACTCCCCGATCACTCACCCCCCTCACTCACCCCCCTCACTCCCCAATCACTCATCCCCCTCACTCCCCAATCACTCACACCCCCCTCACTCTCCTCCCCCCACCGCTGCCTCTGGTTAGACCGTGAATGTCGGACAATATTTGAACATCAGGATATAACAGGCCAGCCCATTCCTGCCTCACAGGACATCCGGACACTTCCTACTGGGATCACTGAGCCGCCCAAACCCAGGGAGCACTGGACAGGGACTGTGGGGTGTCTGGTGATGGGGGGGCTGGGGGGTGTCTGGTGATGAGGGGGCTGGTGATGAGGGGGGCTGGTGATGGGGTGGGGTGGGCGGGGCGTGTCTCGGGAGTGGGTTGGGGGGGAAGCTATATTGGCCCCCTGCCTGTTGTGAAGGCAATGCTCTTGCTCTCTGGAGTGAGTTGGAGCACAGTCTCTGAGATTTGAGCAGCCCCAGTAAACTGTTTACAACCCGTGTTCTCAGTTTCAGCCGCCCCAGTGAGCTTCCCTCCCACCAGGCAGACACGCAGCCGGCTCGGGGGCCGCAGACACGCAGCCGGCTCGGGGGCCGCAGACACGCAGCTCTCATCAGGCACGCGTGGGACCTCCGACACGCACGGAGTCTGTCCCTGCGGCTTGGAGCAAAATTACAACATTTACTGGCACATTACAACATAGGAGCTTGCTCAATGTGTGGGCAAACTGCTTCCACTAGCCAGCCCGCATCAGAGCCGTTCACACGATCACCGATACCATCATTGACCTAACAACATAACAAACAGGAGCAATAGGCCAGTCGGCACTCCGCCATTCACTAACATCATGGGTGATCTTCGGCCTCAACTCTATCACTCACACCGACTCCCGCGCGCTCGCTCTCTCCCGCGCTCACAGAGGGCGAGTGCGAGTGAGCGTGTGGGTAAGAGTCAGTGTGTCAGCCATGGCTCAGTGGGCAGCTCTCTCGCCTCCGAGTTAGAATGTTGTGGCTTCAACACCCACTCCAGAGACATGAGCACAAAAATCTAGGCTGACACAGTGCAGTGTTGAGGAAAGGCAGCTCTGCAGTCCTGCCACATCTAGTCGTGAATGGTGCTGGACAATTAAACAACTAACGGGAGGAGGAGGCTCCATGAATATCCCCATCCTCAATGATGGTGGAGCCCAGCACGTGAGTGCAAAGACAAGGCTGAAGCGTTTGCAACCATCTTCAGCCAGAAATGCCGAGTGGATGATCCATATCGGCCTCCTCCTGAGGTCCCCACCATCACAGAAGCCAGTCTTCAGCCAATTCGATTCACTCCACGTGATATCAAGAAACGGCTGAGCGCACTGGATACAGCAAACGCTATGGGCCCTGACAACATCCCGGCTATCGTGCTGAAGACTTGTGCTCCAGAACTAGCCGCGCCTCTAGCCAAGCTGTTCCAGTACAGCTACAACACTGGCATCTACCCGACAATGTGGAAAACTGCCCAGGTATGTCCTGTCCACAAAACGCAGGACAAATCCAATCCGTCCAATTACCGCCCCATCAGTCTACTCTCAATCATCAGCAAAGTGATGGAAGGTGTCATCAACAGTGCTATCAAGCGGCACTTACTCACCAATAACCTGCTCACTGATGCCCAGTTTGGGTTCCACCAAGGCCACTCAGCTCCCGACCTCATTACAGCCTTGGTCCAAACATGGACAAAGGAGCTGAATTACAGAGGTGAGAGTCATAGGCCTAGAAATTCAGTTGTTTGCGCCAGCCGCTAGCGCTTTATGAGGAGGAGATGTGGGGCGCTAGGCGGCTAGCGGCCGGGCGCAGCGCGATCTGCGCCTCTCCCCAACTTCAGTAAAGATTTAGCGGCGGCGCAAAGCCTTTGCGCGCGCTCAGCTGCGCGCGCAGATCCTGACGTCATTTCATGGTGCACCGCCCTTTGTGCGCCCCGAACCGGAAATTCAGTGGCGCCGCCCTTCTTTGCGCCTGGCGCCCCCAGCGACTGGTAGAGGGGAGCGGTTCCCAGTCGCTGCGGGGCGCTATTTAAAGGGGACTCCTCCTGCAGTATAAGTGGCAGCCATTTTGTGCCAATCCCTCTGTGTGAGAGACGGATATTTGGAGAGAGACAAAGGCAGAGAGCTTTCTGCTTTGACTCAGCGCTTGCACAGGTACTTGTGGCTTCAGGCCAGAGCTTTGCACTTGGATTTCACTTTCAGTGCCATAGCCTTGAGTCGCCACATATAATGGGGGCTGCAATGGGTGGAAACGTTGGCTTTCTGCATTGCATTCAAAGGGATCAGAGACGCCGTAAGAGAGTGCCAGTCATGGCCAGATGGAGATTGGCCAACAGGCGTCGGCACAGGAGGCCTTACCCACCCAGGGTATACCGCCAGCAGTTCTCATATCTGAACATGTCTGAGGAGCAGTGTGTTCGGAGGATGCGATTCAGAAGGGAGGTGGTCACTGAGATCTGCCACCTGCTTCGCAGAGATCTGCAGCCACAGCTGAGGAGCAGGGCGTCTTTGTCAGTGGCAGTGAAGGTGGCTCTCAACTTCGATGCCACTGGCTCCTTCCAATCCGCTACTGGGGACATTGCCAACATCTCCCAGTTCGCGGTACATTGCTGCATCCACCAGGTGAACAATGCCCTTTTCAGAAGGAGACGTCAGTACATCTCCTTCCCCATGATCCTGGACAAGTAGCAAGAGCGTGCAATCGGATTTGGAAGGATAGCGGGCTTCCCCATGGTTGAGGGCGTAGAACTGATGAACCAGCAATGGTCAGGCCTTGCTTCAGGGCTGCAGTGTGCAGGGCATGGCAGCCAAACAAGTCGACCCTTCCCCTTTAAGAGCTGACCGGCGCCAGCGTGTCTGCCTTCATTGAGCAACTCGCCGCACCTGCGCTGCGCCCGTCCTCGGTGTTAGCGCCCCGGATCGCCGGCTGAGCGCCTAATGATTGTCGTGCATCGCCTGCTTTAGCGCAGCAGCAACCTCTTGGGGCGATGCCACTGAATATCGGTGAAGGTGGCGCGAAGTTGCGCCGGGCGCAAACTTTAGCGGCCGCCCGGCTGTAGCGCCCCAAATGTGGCTATACTGAATTTCTAGGCAATAGAGTTATACAGCACAGAAAGAGGCCCTTCGGCCCATCGTGTCCGCGCCGGCCATCAAGCCCCGTCTATTCTAATCTCATTTTCCAGCACTTGGTCCGTAGCCTTGTATGCTGTGGCGTTTCAAGTGCTCATCTAAATGCTTCTTGAATGTTGTGAGGGTTCCTGTCTCTACCACCCTTTCAGGCAGTGAGTTCCAGATTCCAACCACCCTCTGGGTGAAAAAGTTTTTCCTCAAATCCCCTATAAACCTCCTGCCTCTTACCTTGAAACTATGCCCCCTGGTTATTGACCCCTCTACTAAGGGGAAAAGTTCCTTTCTATCTACCCTATCTATGCCCCTCATAATTTTGTACACCTCAATCAGGTCCCCCCTCAGCCTTCTCTGCTCCAAGGAAAACAACCCCAGCCTGTCCAGTCTCTCTTCATAGCTGAAACGCTCCAGCCCAGGTAACATCCTGGTGAATCTCCTCTGCACCCTCTCCAATGCAATCACATCCTTCCTATAGTGTGGCGACCAGAACTGCACACAGTATTCCAGCTGTGGCCTAACTAGCGTTTTGTACAGCTCCATCATAACCTCCCTGCTCTTATATTCTATGCCTCGGCTAATGAAGGCAAGTATCCCATATGCCTTTTTAACCACCTTATCCACCTGTTCTGCTGCCTTCAGGGATCTATGTACATGTACACCAAGGTCCCTCTGATCCTCTGTCTTTCCTAGGATCCTACCATTCATTGTGTATTCCCTTGCCTTATTAGTTCCTCCAAAATGCATCACCTCACACTTTTCAGGGTTAAATTCCATTTGCCACTGTTCCGCCCATCTGACCAACCTGTCTATATCGTCCTGCAGACTGAGGCTACCCTCCTCGCTATTTACCACCCCACCAATTTTCGTGTCATCTGCGAACTTACTGATCATACTTTTTACATTCACATCCAAATCATTAATGTAGACCACAAACAGCAAGGGACCCAGCACCGATCCCTGCGGTACCCCACTGGACACAGGCTTCCAGTCACAAAAACAACCTTCGACCATCACCCTCTGCCTTCTGCCACTAAGCCAGTTTTGGATCCAATGTGCCAAGGCACCCTGGATCCCATGGGCTCTGACCTTCCTGACCAGTCTCCTATGCGGGACTTTATCGAAAGCCTTACTGAAATCCATGTAAACCACATCCACTGCACTACCCTCATCCACACAACTAGTCACCCCCTCGAAAAATTCAATCAAATTGGTCAGGCATGATCTTCCCTTCACAAAGCTATGCTGACTATCCCTGATTAATCCTTGCCTCTCCAAGTGGAGACTAATTCTGTCCCTCAGAATTTTTTCCAATCATTTCCCTACCACTGATGTTAGGCTCACTGGCCTGTAATTCCCGGATTTATCCCTACTACCCTTCTTGAATAATGGTACTACGTTAGCTGTCCTCCAGTCCTCTGGCACATCCCCTGTGGCCAGAGAGGTTCTGAAAATTTGTGTCAGAGCCGCTGCAATCTCCTCCTTTGCCTCACACAGCAGCCTGGAATACATCTCGTCCGGGCCTGGGGATTTATCCACTTTTAAGCCTGCTAAAACCGCTAGTACCTCCTCCCTCGCGATGCTAATATGTTCAAGTATATCACAGTCCCCCTGCCCGATTTCTATGCCTACATCGTCCTTCTCCATAGTGAACACAGATGCAAAAAATTCATTTAAAACCCCACCTGCATCTTCTGGCTCTACACACAGCTTGCCACTTTGGTCCCTAATGGGCCTTACTCTTTCCCTAGTTATCCTCTTGCCCTTAATATACTTATAAAACACCTTAGGATTTTCCTTTGTTTTGCTCGCCAGTGTTATTTCATGGCCCCTCCTCGCTCTCCTAATTTCTTTTTTAAGTATCCCCCTGCACTTTTTATACTCCTCTAGGGCTTCCTCTGTCTTTAGTCCTTTGTATCTGCCAAAAGCCCCCCTTTTTTTCCTAATCCATTCTCGTATATCCCTTGACATCCAAGGTTCCCTGGGCTTGTTGATCCCACCCTTGACCTTTACGGGAACATGTTGCCATTGTACTCGCTCAATTTCCTTTCTGAAAGACTCCCACTGCTCCGATGTGGATTTTCCTACAAGTAGCTGCTCCCAGTCCACTTTGGCCAGATCCTGCCTTATCCTATTAAAATCGGCCTTCCCCCAATTTAGAACCTTTATTTCCGGTCCATCTCTGTCCTTTTCCATGACTACCTTAAATCTCACCGAATTATGGTCACTGTCACCAAAGTGCTCACCTACTAACACATCTACCACTTGCCCGGCCACATTCCCTAGAATTAGGTCCAGTACCGCCCCCTTTCTTGTAGGACTTTCTACATGCTGGCTCAAAAAGCTCTCCTGGATGCACTTTAAGAATTCTGCACCCTCTAAGCCTTTCACACTCTGACTATCCCAGTTAATATTGGGGAAGTTGAAATCCCCTACTATTATTACCCTATTATTTGCACATTTTTCTGAGATTTGCCTACATATCTGTTCCTCTATCTCCCCCTGACTGTTTGGGGGCCTATAGTACACTCCCAGCAAAGTGCTTGCCCCCTTTTTGTTTTTAAGTTCAACCCATATGGCCTCATTAGAGGAACCTGTTAATATATCAACCCTCCTTACAGCAGTAATTGACTCCTTAATTAATATTGCGACACCCCCTCCTCTTTTACCCCCCTCCCCCCTCTGTCTTGCCTGAAGATTCTGTACCCCGGAATATTGAGCTGCCAGTCTTGCCCCTCCCTCAACCACGTCTCCATGATAGCAACAATATCATACTCCCATGTGTTCATCAACAACTTCAGTTCATCCACTTTATTCGCAAGACTCCTTGCATTAAAATAAATGCCATCCAGCCTTGCCCTACTCCCTTGTGCCGTTACATATTTGCTCTGCCTTCTAGGCTGACTTGTTTTTTCCTCTATATTTGGCTGTACATCACCCCCTATTATAGCTCCACTCTGTATCCCATCCCCCTGCCAAGTTAGTTTAAACCCCCCCCCCCCAGAACAGTGCTA
>NC_140998.1:227666978-227693545 GCF_052327205.1 Somniosus microcephalus
ACCATATTGCCAAAGCTTACACAACAAAAAAGTACAGTTTTCCAACATTCTGTAGGTGTCAAACAATTTTGACCCTTGTTGGGTACATACAATATTACTTTTAAACAATATTAATTTAAACAGTTTTTGTACATCATTGGGTCCATTCAGTATTAATTTTTTAAACAGTCCTCAGGTTGTGACATGTTGTTACATATTTGGCACCAAGGTATGGTCTGTCTCCCTCACCCAGGACTAATCTTAATTTTGACAGGTCATCCAAATCCTTGAAATCTGGGGTTGTTTGGCTGAGCTTGTTAAATAATATGTTTCTTGATGTGTTGAATTTTTCGCATTTTAGGAGAAATGCATTTCTGTTTCAACCTCGCCGGTCAGACATTGATCGCATATTCTATTCTCTCTCTCTGCCCCCTTCTCTCTCTCTCTGCCCCTCTCTCTCTCTCTCTCTCTCTCTCTCTCTCTCTCTCTCTGCCCCCCTCTCTCTCTCTCTCTCTGCCCCTCTCTCTCAGTTCAGTTCAGTTCAAATGCTTTATTGGCATGAAAGTTTACAGAGAACCATATTGCCAAAGCTTACATTGCAAAAAGGTACAGTTTTCCCAACATTCTGTAGGTGTCAATCGATTTGACATTTGTTGGGTATATACAATATTACTTTTAAACAATATTAATTTTAAACAGTCTTTCTACTTCATTTGGTACGTTCAATATTAATTTTAAACAGTCTTACTTTTAAACAGTCCTCAGGTTGTGACATGTTGTTACATATTTAGCCCCAAGGTATGGTCTGTCTCCTTCTCCTAGGACTAATCTCAATTTTGACAGATCATCCAATTCCTTGAAATCTGGGGTTGTTTGGCTTAGCTTGTTGAATAATATGTTTCTTGATGTGTTGAATTTTTCGCATTTTAGGAGGAAATGCATTTCTGTTTCAACCTCGCAGCCAGACATTGATCGCATATTCTATCTCTCTAGGCTGCCAGGATTTCTTGTATCTGCCTTTTTCAATTTCCAGTTGGTGGTCGCTTAGTCTGTACCTGGTGAGGGTCTGTCTCTGTTTTGTGTCTCTGATGGTCGTGAGGTAGTCTGCCAGTTTATATTCTCTTTTTAGGGCCCGGTAACATTCTAATCTGCTTTGGCTTTCGGTTATTTTGTTCCAATGTTCCAGGTAGGTTTCTTTGCATTTTTTAATGATTTGGTTCACTCGGATTGGTGTTTGGACGGCTGTGTTGGTCTGGGGCTGGTCAGGGTCCGGCTGAGTACTTAGTTTCAGTAGCAGCTGACTCAGGGGACTCTTTTCTGGGTTTAGCTCTTGGGTCTGAAAGGCTTTGAAATGAAGGGTGTCTGGGGAGCTAGATTTGAGGTGATTTAGGAAGTTTAGTGCTCGTTTTTGGATGTTTATTATCAGTGGGTATCTGCCTAGTTCGGCTCTGCATGCATTTGTTGGCGTTTTTCTTTGGGTGCGAAGGATGCTTCGGCAGAATTCTGCATGTAGGGCTTCTATTGTGTGTTTTTCCCATTTAGTGTAGCTTTGGTGATTTAGCGGGTCCCCATACTTCACTACCGTACAGTGCAATGGGCAGGATTATGCTGTCAAAAATTTTGAGCCAGATTTTGATTGGGATTTGGATGTTGTAGAATTTTCTTTTTATTGCATATAGGGCTCTTCGGGCTTTTTCTTTTAGTGCATTCACTGCTATGCTGAAGCTCCCTGATGCTGTAATAGTTAGACCAAGGTTGGTGTAGCTCATAGTGTGTCCTATAGTGGTATCACTGAGGGTAAACTGGTATTTGTTTTCCTGACATCTGGGTCTTTTCTGAAAAATCATGATGTTGGTTTTCTTTAGATTTACTGTTAGAGCCCAATTTTGGCAGTATTTGTCGAGTAGGTCTAGTTGTTGCTGTAATCCCTGTTCTGTGGGAGACAGCAGAACCAGGTCGTCCGCATAGAACAGGGGACTTCACTTCTCCATCCAGGAGACGGAGACCTGGTGACTCGCTTTGCTCCAGCATGTCTGCTAATTCATTTATGTATATGTTGAACAGGGTCGGGCTCAAATTGCAGCCCTGCTGGACGCCTCTTCTCTGGGTGAAGCTCTCTGCCCCTCTCTCTCTGCCCCTCTCTCTCTCTCTCTCTCTCTCTGCCCCTCTCTCTCTCCCTGCCCCTCTCTGCCCCTCTCTCTCTCTCTCTGCCCCCTCTGCCCCTCTCTCTCTCTCCCTCTCTCCCTCTCTCCCTCTCTCTCTCTCTCTGCCCCTCTGCCTCTCTCTCTCTCTCTCTGCCCCTCTGCCTCTCTCTCTCTCTCTCTCTCTCTCTGCCCCTCTGCCTCTCTCTCTCTCTCTCTCTGCCCCCTCTGCCTCTCTGACCCCCTCTCTCTCTCGCTCTCTCTGCCCTCTGCCCCCTCTCTCTCTCTCTCTCTCTGCCCCTCTGCCTCTCTCTCTCTCTCTGCCCCTCTCTCTCTGCCCCCTCTCTCTCTCTCTCTCTGCCCCTCTGCCTCTCTCTCTCTCTCTCTTCTGCCCCCTCTCTCTCTCTCTCTCTCTCTGCCCCTCTGCCTCTCTCTCTCTCTCTGCCTCTCTCTCTCTCTGCCCCCCTCTCTCAATTTCATTCAATTCAATTCAAATGCTTTATTGGCATGAAAGTTTACATGGAACCATATTGCCAAAGCTTACATAACAAAAAGTACAGTTTTCCAACATTCTGTAGGTGTCAAACAATTTTGACCTTCGTTGGGTACAGACAATATTAGTTTAAGCAATATTAATTTAATGTCTCTCTCTCTCTCTGCCCCCCTCTCTCTCTGCCCCTCTCTCTGGTTGCCGGGTAGCGGTTGCCATGGTGACTGTCTCCGGGTTACTGGGGAGCCGGGGCGGGAGCGGAGCGGCGCCGCCGGGTCCTAGTGCCCCATAGATTCACTCTCCGCTGCCTTTTAGACACATTCCATTCATGTCCGTACAATGCTGGCGATGTTTGATACCAATTTCCCATCGCTGCAGATGGCAGACACAGTTTTATCCTCCGAGAGTTGCAGATACTGATCCAAACTCCTTGTCTCTGTACAGATCGCAGTGTTTAATCTGGATTCACTGTACAGATTGCAGTGGTTAATCCGGATTCACTGTCTCTGTACAGATTGCAGTGTTTACTCTGGATTCACTGTACAGATTGCAGTGTTTACTCTGGATTCACTGTACAGATTGCAGTGTTTAATCTGGATTCACTGTACAGATTGCAGTGTTTAATCCGGATTCACTGTCTCTGTACAGATTGCAGTGTTTACTCTGGATTCACTGTACAGATTGCAGTGTTTAATCTGGATTCACTGTACAGATTGCAGACAGTATGTGCCATAGAGTGATACAGCACAGAAAGAGGCCCTTCGGCCCATCGTGTCCGCGCTGGCCATCAAGCCCTGTCTAATCTAATCCCATTTTCCAGCACTTGGTCCGTAGCCTTGTATGCTATGGCGTTTCAAGTGCTCATCTAAATGCTTCTTGAATGTTGTGAGGGTTCCTGTCTCTACCACCCTTTCAGGCAGTGAGTTCCAGATTCCAACCACCCTCTGGGTGAAAAAGTTTTTCCTCAAATCCCCTCTAAACCTCCTGCCCCTTACCTTGAAACTATGCCCCCTGGTTATTGTCCCCTCTACTAAGGGGAAAAGTTCCTTTCTATCTACCCTATCTATGCCCCTCATAATTTTGTACACCTCAATCAGGTCCCCCCTCAGCCTTCTCTGCTCCAAGGAAAACAACCCCAGCCTGTTTAGTCTCTCTTCATAGCTGAAGCGCTCCAGCCCAGGTAACATCCTGGTGAATCTCCTCTGCACCCTCTCCAATGCAATCACATCCTTCCTATAGTGTGGCGACCAGAACTGCACACAGTATTCCAGCTGTGGCCTAACTAGCATTTTGTACAGCTCCATCATAACCTCCCTGCTCTTATATTCTATGCCTCGGCTAATGAAGGCAAGTATCCCATATGCCTTTTTAACCACCTTATCTACCTGTCCTGCTGCCTTCAGGGATCTATGTACATGCACACCAAGGTCCCTCTGATCCTCTGTCCTTCCTAGGATCCTACCATTCATTGTGTATTCCCTTGCCTTGTTAGTCCTCCCAAAATGCATCACCTCACACTTTTCACGGTTAAATTCCATTTCCCACTGTTCTGCCCATCTGACCAACCCATCTATATCGTCCTGTAGCCTGAGGCTTCCCTCCTCGCTATTTACCACTCCACCAATTTTCGTGTCATCTGCGAACTTACTGATCATACCTCCTACATTCATATCTAAATCATTAATGTACACTACAAACAGCAAAGGACCCAGCACCGATCCCTGCGGTACACCACTGGACACAGGCTTCCAGTCACAAAAACAACCTTCGACCATCACCCTCTGCCTCCTGCCACTAAGCCAATTTTGGATCCAACGTGCCAAGTTGCCCTGGATCCCATGGGCTCTTAGCTTCTTGACCAGTCTTCATAGAAACATAGAAGATAGGAGCAGGAGTAGGCCATTCGGCCCTTCGAGCCTGCTCTGCCATTCAATGAGATCATGGCTGATCATCCAAATTCAGTACCCTGTCCCTGCCTTCTCCCCATATCCCTTGATCCCTTTAGCCTTAAGAAATATATCCAACTCCTTCTTGAATATATTTAATGAACTGGCCTCCACCGCCCTCTGTGGTAGAGAATTCCACAGGTTCACCACTCTCTGGGTGAAGAAATTCCTCCTCATTTCAGTCCTAAATGGCTTACCCCTTATCCTTAGACTATGACCCCCTGGTTCTGGACTCCCCGGCCATCAGAAACATCCTTCCTGCATCTAGTCTGTCCAGGCCTGACAGAATTTTATAGGTTTTGATGAGATCCCCTCTCAATCTTCTAAACTCCAATGAGTATAAGCCCAATCGACACAATCTCTCCTCATACGTCATTCCTACCATCCCAGGTATCAGCCTGGTGAATCTTCGCTGCACTCCTTCCATGGCAAGAACGTCCTTCCTCAGGTAAGGTGACCAAAACTGCACACAATACTCAAGGTGCGGTCTCACCAAGGCCCTGTACAACTGTAGCAAGACATCCTTGTTCCTGTACTCGAACCCTCTTGCTACGAAGGCCAACATACCATTTGCCTTCTTAACCGCCTGCTGCACCTGCATGCTTAGCTTCAGCGACTGGTGCACAAGAACACCCAGGTCTCTTTGCACTTCCCCTTCTCCCAATCTATTGCCATTCAAATAATAATCTGCCTTCCTGTTTTTGCCACCAAAGTGGATAACCTCACATTTATCCACATTATAGTGCATTTGCCATGTTTCTGCCCAATCACCCAATCTGTCCAAATCGTACTGGAGTTTCACGACATCCTCCTCACAGCTTACCCTCCCACCCAGCTTTGTGTCGTCTGCAAATTTGGAGATATTCCATCCAATTCCCTCGTCCAGATCATTAATATATATTGTGAACAGCTGGGGTCCTAGGACTGATCCTTGCGGTACCCCACTAGTTACTACCTGCAACTCGGAAAACGACCCGTTTATTCCAACTCTTTGCTTTCTGTCCGCCAACCAGTTCTCTATCCAAGTCAATACCTTGCCCCCAATCCCATGTGCCTTCATTTTGCACGCTAACCTCCTATGCGGGACCTTATCGAAAGCCTTCTGAAAGTCCAAATACACCACATCCACTGGTTCTCCCTTATCTATTTTACCAGTTACATCCTCAAAAAATTCCAGTAGATTAGTCAAGCATGATTTACCTTTTGTAAATCCATGTTGACTTTGTCCGATCCTGTCACTGCTTTCCAAGTGCTCTGCTATTACATCTTTTATAATGGACTCTAGCATTTTCCCCACTACCGATGTCAGGCTTACCGGTCTATAATTCCCCGCCTTTTCTCTACCACCTTTTTTGAATAGTGGGGTAACATTAGCCACCCTCCAACCCATGGGTGCTGTTCCAGATTCCATCGAATGTTGGAAGATGACCAGCAATGCATCTACTATTTCTAGGGCCACTTCCTTAAGTACCCTGGGATGTAGATTATCATGCCCTGGGGATTTATCGGCCTTCAGTCCCATCAATTTTCCTAACACCATTTCCCTACAAATACTGATTTCTTTCAGTTCCACCCTTTCATCAGACCCTATGTTCCCCGGCATCTCTGGGAGGTTATTTGTGTCCTCCTTTGTGAAGACAGAACCAAAGTATGAATTTAGTTGGTCTGCCATTTCTTTGTTTTCCATTATAAATTCCCCTGATTCTGACTGCAAGGGGGACCTATGCTTGACTTCACCAATCTTTTTCTCTTCACATATCTATAAAAGCTTTTACAGTCAGTTTTTATGTTCCCTGCTAGCTTACTCTAGTATTCTATTTTCCCCCTCTTAATTAATCCCTTTGTCCTCCTTTGTTGAATCCTAAACTGCTCCCAATCCTCAGGATTATTGCTTTTTCTGGCCAATTTTTATGTCCTCTCCTTGGATCTTATGCTATCCCTAATTTCCCTTGTTAGCCACGGTTGAGTCACCTTTTTTGTTTTATTTTTATGCCAAACTGGGATGAGTAAATTCTGTAGCTCATCCATTCGGTCTTTGAATGTTTGCCATTGCCTATCCACCGTCAACCCTTTGAGTGCCATTCCCCAATCAATGCTACCCAACTCGCTCCTCAGACCATCTTAGTTTCCTTTATTTAAATTAAGGACCCGAGTCTCTGAGTCAACTACTTTATTCTCCATCTTAATGAAGAATTCGATCATATTATGATCACTCTGACCCAAGGGGCCTCGTACAACAAGATTGCTAATTAATCCTTTCTCGTTACATAATACCCAGTCTAAGATGGCCTGATCTCTGGTTGGTTCCTCGACATATTGGTCCAGGAAACCATCCCGTAAACACTCCAGGAATTCCTCCTCCACAGTATTGTTACTAATTTGGTTGGCCCAATCTATATGTAGATTAAAGTGCCCTTATTGCACGCTTTTTAAATTTCCCTTTTAATGCCATCCCCAACCTCCGCCTTCCATGCAGGATTTTGTCAAAAGCCTTACTGAAGTCCATGTAGACCACATCAACTGCACTACCCTCATCCACACACCTAGTCACCCCCTTTCAAAATTCAATCAAATTGGTCAGACATGATCTCCCCCTGACAAAGCCATGCTGACTATCCTTGATTATTCCTTGCCTCTTCAAATGGAGACTAATTCTGTCCCTCAGAATTTTTTCCAATCATTTCCCTACCACTGATGTTAGGCTCACTGGCCTGTAATTCCCTGGTTTATCCCTATTACCCTTCTTGAATAATGGTACTATGTTAGCTGTCCTCCAGTCCTCTGGCACCTCCCCTGTGACCAGAGGTTCTGAAACTTTCCCTGCAATCTCCTCCCTTGCCTCACACAGCAGCCTGGGATACATCCCGTCAGGGCCTGGGGATTTATCCACTTTCAAGCCCGCTAAAACCGCTAGTACCTTCTCCCTTTCAATACTAATTTGTTCAAGTATATCACAATCCCCCTGCCTGATTTCTATGCCTACATCATCCTTCTCCATAGTGAACACAGATGCAAAATATTCATTTAAAACCTCACCTACATTTTCTGGCTCTACACACAGATTGCCACTTTGGTCCCTAATGGGCCCTACCCTTTCCCTGGTTATCCTCTTGCCCTTAATATACTTATAAAACACCTAGAGATTTTCCTTTATTTTGCCCGCCAGTGTTTTTTCATGCCCCCTCTTCGCTCTACTAATTTCTGTTAAAAGTACCCCCCTGCACTTTCTATACTCCTCTAGGGCTTCCACTGTTTTTAGTCCTTTGTATCTGCCAAAATCCTCCCTTTTTTTCCTAATTCATTCTTGTATATCCCTTGACATCCAAGGTTCCCTGGGCTTGTTGGTCCCACCCTTGACCTTTATGGGAACATGTTGGCGCTGTACTCTCTCTATTACCTTTCTGAAAGACTCTCACTGCTCTGATGTGGATTTTCCTACAAGTAGCTGATCCCAGTCCACTTTGGCCAGATCCTGCCTTAGCATATTAAAATCGGCCTTCCCTCAATTTAGAACCTTTATTTCCGGTCTATCTTTGTCCTTTTCCATGACTACCTTAAATCTCACCGAATTATGGTCACTGTCACCAAAGTGCTCTCCTACTAACACTTCTACCACTTGGCCGGCCACATTCCCTAGCATTAGGTCCAGTCTCGCCCCCTCTCTTGTAGGACTTTCTACATGCTGGCTCAAAAAGCTCTCCTGGATGCACTTTAAGAATTCTGCACCCTCTCAGCCTTTCACACTCTGACTATCCCAGTTAATATTGGGGAAGTTGAAATCCCCTACTATAATTACCCTATTATTTCTACACCTCTCTGAGATTTGCCTACATATCTGTTCCTCTATCTCCCCCTGACTGTTTGGGAGCCTATAGTGGTTGATTTTTAATTCCACATATTCCTCTCACCCTCTCTTCTAATGCCGGTTCCAGCGGTCTGGGCAACTCTCTATCTTGGCTCGCCATCTCTTGGTTTGACTCCTCCGGTATACTTGGCGGTCTGAGCTGATCGCTGCCTTGGGTGGCTTGGGGTGGGGCGGGTTTGAGAAACTTTTCAATCTCTTTGAGGGATTTCAAGTTCTTGAAATCTTGACCAGCAAAGTGCTTGCCCCCTTTTTGTTTAAGTTCTACCCATATGGCCTCTTTAGAGGAACCTGCTAAGATATCATCCCTCCTTACAGCAGTAATTGACTCCTTGATTAATATTGCGACACCCCCTCCTCTTTTACACCCCCCTCTGTCTCGCCTGAAGATTCTATACCCCAGAATATTGAGCTGCCAGTCCTGCCCGTCCCTCAACCATGTCTCTGTGATAGCAACAATCTCATACTCCCATGTGTTCATCAGCACCTTCAGTTCATCTGCCTTACTCGCAAGACTCCTTGCATTAAAATAAATGCCATCCAGCCTTGCCATACTCCCTTGTGCCGTTACATATTTGCTCTGCCTTCTAGGCTGACTTGTTTTTCCTCTATATTTGGCTGTGCATCACCTCCTACTATAGCTCCACTCCGTATCCCGTCCCCCTGCCAAGTTAGTTTAAACCTCCCCCCCCAACAGCACTAGCAAACCTCCCCGCAAGGATGTTGGTCCCGTTCCGGTTCAGGTGCAACCCGTCCGACTTGTACAGGTCCCACCTTCCCCAGAGGCAGACCCAGTGATCCAGGAAACTAAAGCCCTCCCTCCTGCACCAACTCTTTAGCCACGCATTCATCTGCTCTATCCTCCTATTCCTATACTCACTAGCACGTGGCACCGGGAGTAATCCAGAGATTACAACCTTTGAGGTCCTGCTCTTTAATCTGCTACCTAGCTCCCTAAATTCTTGTTGCAGGACCTCATCCCTCTTTCTACCCATGTCGTTGGTACCAATGTGAACCACGACCTTGGACTGTTCGCCCTCCCCCTTCAGAATGCCCTGCAGTCGTTCAGTGACATCCTTGACCCTGGCACCAGGGAGGCAACGCAACATACTATCCTGGAGTCACGTCTGCAGCCACAGAAACGTCTATCTGTTCCCCTTACGATAGAATCCCCTATCACTATTGCTCTCCCACTCTTTTTCCTCCCCTCCTGTGCAGCTGAGCCACTCGTAGTGCCACGGACTTGACTCTTGCTGCATTCCCCTGAGAAACCATCTCCCCCAGCAGTATCCAAAACGGAAAATCTGTTGGAGAGGGAGATGGACCCAGGGGACTCCTGCACTACCTTCCTAGTTCTTTTACTCTGTCTGGCGGTCACCCATTCCCTGTCTGCCTGTGCACTCTTTACCTGCGGTGTGACCACCTCGTTGACGATCTCAGCCTCGCGGATGCTTCACCGTGACTCCAGCCGCAGCTCCAGCTCCGAAACGCGGATTTCGAGTAGCTGCAGCTGGAGACACATAAACATAGAAACATAGAAGATAGGAGCAGGTGTAGGCCATTCGGCCCCTCGAGCCTGCTCCGCCATTCATTGAGATCATGGCTGATCATCCAAATTCAGTACCCTGTCCCTGCCTTCTCCCCATATCCCTTGATCCCTTTAGCCTTAAGAAATATATCCAACTCCTTCTTGAATATATTTAATGAACTGGCCTCCACCGCCCTCTGTGGCAGAGAATTCCACAGGTTCACCACTCTCTGGGTGAAGAAATTCCTCCTCATCTCAGTCCTAAATGGCTTACCCCTTATCCTTAGACTATGACCCCTGGTTCTGGACTCCCCGGCCATCGGGAACATCCTTCCTGCATCTAGTCTGTCCAGGCCTGACAGAATTTTATAGGTTTCGATGAGATCCCCTCTCAATCTTCTAAACTCCAGCGAGTAGAAGTCCAATCGACACAATCTCTCCTCATACGTCATTCCTGCCATCCCAGGTATCAGCCTGGTGAATCTTCGCTGCACTCCTTCCATGGCAAGGACATCCTTCCTCAGATGAGGCGACCAAAACTGCACACAATACTCAAGGTGTGGTCTCACCAAGGCCCTGTACAGCTGCAGCAAGACATCCTTGTTCCTGTACTCGAACCCTCTTGCTACGAAGGCCAACATACCATTTGCCTTCTTAACCGCCTGCTGCACCTGCATGCTTACCTTCAGCGACTGGTGCACAAGGACACCCAGGTCTCTCTGCACTTCCCCTTCTCCCAATCTATTGCCATTCAAATAATAATCTGCCTTCCTGTTTTTGCCACCAAAGTGGATAACCTCACATTTATCCACATTATAGTGCATTTGCCATGTATCTGCCCAATCACCCAACCTGTCCAAATCGTACTGGAGTTTCACGACATCCTCCTCACAGCATACCCTCCCACCCAGCTTTGTGTCGTCTGCAAATTTGGAGATATTACATCCAATTCCCTCGTCCAGATCATTAATATATATTGTGAACAGCTGGGGTCCTAGGACCGATCCTTGTGGTACCCCACTAGTCACTGCCTGCCACTCGGCAAACGACCCGTTTATTCCAACTCTTTGCTTTCTATCTGCCAACCAGTTCTCTATCCCAGTCAATACCTTGCCCCCAATCCCATGTGCCTTAATTTTGCACGCTAATCTCTTATGCGGGACCTTATCGAAAGCCTTCTGAAAGTCCAAATACACCACATCCACTGGTTCTCCCTTATCTATTTTACCAGTTACATCCTCAAAAAATTCCAGTAGATTAGTCAAGCATGATTTACCTTTTGTAAATCCATGTTGACTTTGTCCGATCCCGTCACTGTTTTCCAAGTGCTCTGCTATTACATCTTTTATAATGGACTCTAGCATTTTCCCCACTACCGATGTCAGGCTTACTGGTCTATAATTCCCTGCTTTTTCTCTACCACCTTTTTTGAATAGTGGGGTAACATTAGCTACCCTCCAATCCATGGGTACTGTTCCAGAGTGTATCGAGTTCTGGAAGATGACCAGCAATGCATCTACTATTTCCAGGGCCACTTCCTTAAGTACCCTAGGATGTAGATTATCAGGCCCTGGGGATTTATCGGCCTTCAATCCGTCAATTTCCCTAACATCATTTCCCTACAAATACTGATTTCTTTCAGTTCCTCCCTCTCATTAGTCCCTATGTTCCCTGACATCTCTGGGAGGTTATTTGTGTCCTCCTTTGTGAAGACAGAACCAAAATATGCATTTAATTTGTCTGCCATTTCTTTGTTCCCCATTATAAATTCCCCTGATCTGACTGTAATGGACCTACGTTTGACTTTAGCAATCTTTTTCTTTTCACGTATCTATAAAAGCTTTTACAGTCAGTTTTTATGTTCCTTGCAAGCTTACTGTCATAATCTGTTTTCCCCCTCTTAATTAATCCCTTTGTCCTCATTTGTTGAATCCTAAACTGCTCCCAATCCTCAGGTTTGCTGCTTTTTTGGCCAATTTATATGTTCTCTCTTTGGATCTTATGTTATCCCTAATTTCCCTTGTTAGCCACGGTTGAGTCACCTTTTTTGATTTATTTTTATGCCAAACTGGGATAAACAAATTCTGTAGTTCATCCATGCGGCCTTTGAATGTTTGCCATTGCCTATCCACCGTCAACCCTTTGAGTGACTTTACCCAATCAATCCTACCCAACTTGCGTCTCATACCATCATAGTTCCCTTTACAGTATTTAAATTCAGGACCCTAGTCTCTGAGTCAACTACTTCATTCTCCATCTTAATGAAGAATTCTATCATATTATGATCGCTCCTCCGCAAGGGGCCTTGCACAAGAAGATTGCTAATTAATCCTTTCTCATTGCATAATACCCAGTCTAAGATGGCCTGATCTCTAGTTGGTTCCTCGACATATTGATCCAGGAAACCATCCCGTATACACTCCAGGAATTCCTCCTCCACAGTATTGTTACTAATTTGGTTAGCCCAATCTATATGTAGATTAAAGTCACCCATGATGACTGCTGTGCCCTTATTGCACGAATGCCATCCCCAACCTCTGCATTACTGTTTGAAGTCTATACACCACTCCCACTAACGTTTTCTGCCCTTTGGTATTTCTCAGTTCTACCCATACAGATTCCACATCATCAGAGCTAATATCCTTCCTTACAATTGTGTTAATCCCCTCTTTAACCAGCAATGCTACCCCACCTCCTTTTCCTTTTTGCCTATCTTTCCTGAATATTGAATACCCCTGGATGTTGAGTTCCCAGCCTTGGTCCCCCTGGAGCCATGTTTCCGTAATTCCAATCAAATCATATTAATTTACCTCTATTTGCGCAGCTAATTCATCCACCTTATTACGAATGCTCCTTGCATTAAGACACAAAGCCTTCAGGCTTGTTTTTTTAACGCTCTTAGATCTTTTAGAATTATTATTTAATGTGACCATGTTTGTTTTAAACTCTTGATTTCTCTGAGTGCCACCTTTGTTTTTCTCCTTCCTGTCTTTTGCTTCTATCCTTGTTTCCCTTTCCTTTGTCTCCCTGCTCAGGTTCCCAACCCCCTGCCATTTTAGTTTAAACCCTCCCCTAGAGCACTAGCAAACACTCCCTGCGCATGTGTTCGCCCTGGACACCGAAAGTGTCCCTGACTTCACACATAGCACAGGAGGAGCACTGCACGCTGCCGAGTTGCCCTGCCATGTCCGACCCTTAATTTACTCCCTTTACTTCCTCTAAATTAAAAAATATTAAATACACAAGGGACCTTACTTCCCTTTAAACACTACTTACTCTAAACTAGAGACCTTACTTTGAGTTCAACGACTGGACTGTAGAAATACTCACCAGGTCCTACTTACCAATCGGCTCCTTCCCTGGTTGTGACGTCACTTTCGCGGTTTCATAGTTGTTGTTGTTTGACTGCTCCCGCTCTCTGACTCTTCCCTGCAGTCCTGTGACGTCACTCCTTGATTTTGCTGTTCTTTTGGAATTTGCCGGCTTTGTATCTGCCTGCTCACTGCTGCCGACTCCTCGCAGGTCCGCGCTCTCCTCAGCCTCCCGCTGTATTTATGCCTCCTCGCTGCTGCCAACTCCTCGCAGGTATGTCCCCTAGTCCTTGTACCGTCAACCAGTGGGAACAGCCTTTCCCCGTCCAGCCTATCCAAACCTGTCATAATCTTGTACACCTCTATCAAATCACCCCTCAACCTCCTTTGCTCGAATGAAAACAAATCCAGCTTCTCCAACCTGTCCTTGCAACTAAGATCCCCCATCCCCGGAACCATTCTAGTAAATCTCCTCTGCACACTCTCAAGGGCCTTCACATCCTTCCTAAAGTGTGGTGACCAGAACTGGATGTAATACTCTGATTGTGACCGAACCAGCGCTTTATAAATGTTCAGCATAACGTAGTACCATTGTTCAAGAAGGGCAGTAGGGATAAACCAGGGAATTACAGGCCAGTGAGCCTAACATCAGTGGTAGGGAAATTATTGGGAAAAATTCTGAGGGACGGAATTAGTCTCCACTTGGAGAGACAGGGATTAACCACGGATAGTCAGCATGGCTTTGTCAGGTGGAGATCATGTCTGACCAATTTGATTGAATTTTTCGAGGGGGTGACTAGGTGTGTGGTCGAGGGTAGTGCAGTTGATGTAGTCTACATGGACTTCAGTAAGGCTTTTGACAAAGTCCCTCATGGAAGACTGGTCAAAAAGGTGAGGGCCCATGGGATCCAGGGCAATTTTGCACATTGGATCCAAAATTGGCTTAGTGGCAGGAGGCAGAGGGTGATGGTCGAAGGTTGTTTTTGTGACTGGAAGCCTGTGTCCAGTGGTGTACCGCAGGGATCGGTGCTGGGTTCTTTGATGCTTGTAGTGTACATTAATGATTTAGATATGAATGTAGGAGGTATGATCAGTAAGTTCGCAGATAACACGAAAATTGGTGGAGTGGTAAATAGCGAGGAGGGAAGCCTCAGGCTACAGGATGATACAAACGGGCTGGTTAGATGGGCAGAACAGAGGCAAATGGAATTTAACCCTGAAAAGTGTGAGGTGATGCATTTTGGGAGGACTAACAAGGCAAGGGAATACACAATGAATGGTAGGATCCTAGGAAGGACAGAGGATCAGAGGGACCTTGGTGTGCATAGATTCCTGAAGGCAGCAAGACAGGTAGATAAGGTGGTTAAAAAGGCATATGGGATACTTGCCTTCATTAGCCGAGGCATAGAATATAAGCGGCGGCAGGCAGCGAGAGGCGGGACCTGTGGGAGACTCGGCGGCGAGGTAATAAAAGCGGCAGCGGGGCCAGGAGAGGCCTCAGAGCAGCGGCGGTAGGCAGCGAGAGGCGGGACCTGTGGGAGACTCGGCGGCGAGGTAATTAAAGCGGCAGCGGGGCCAGGAGAGGCATACCAAACTCCAGTCTGCGAGCTCAGAAGTTGCAGAGAGGTAAAAAGTAATCGGGGTGTGACGTCACCAGGGAGCAGGTAAGTGATTGGTTGGTGAGTATTTCTCTCTTTTCATTACAAGCTTGATTTCTGTGGTGTTAAATTTCTAGGGGCTCTGTGTTGTAGTGAGGACAGTTGGTAAATAAAGCACCCTAGAGTATACCTGTAACTGGGGTATTGAATAAATTTTTAGATTAATTAACGGAGTAAGTCATGGCAGGAGAGCTCAGACCCATGTTCTGCTCCTCTTGCTCTATGTGGGAAGTCAGGGACGCTGCCAGTGTCCCTGACGACCATGTGTGCGGGAAATGCATCCAGCTGCAGCTACCTGTAGACCGCATTGTGGCGCTCGAGCTGCGGGTGGATGAGTTTTGGAGCATGCGCGATGCTGAGAGGGTCGTGGATAGCACGTTTAGCGAGTTGTTCACGCCTCAGGGTAGGGCTGCACAGGGGGTGACCATCAGGCGGAGCAACAGAGGCAGGCAGGAAGTGCAGGGGCCCCCTGCGGACATCCCCCTTTCAAACAGGTATACCAAGTTGGATACTGTTGAGGGGGATGACTCACCAGGGGAAGGCAGCAGCAGCCAGCTTCCTGGCACCAGGGACGCTTCTGCTGCTCAGAAAGGGAGGAATAAGAGTGGGAGAGCAATAGTGGTAGGGGATTCTATCGTAAGGGGAACAGATAGGCGTTTCTGTGGCCGCAAACGTGACTCCAGGATGGTTTGTTGCCTCCCTGGGGCCAGGGTCATGGATGTCACTGTGCGGCTACAGGGCATTCTTAAGGGGGAGGGTGAGCAGGCAGAGGTCGTGGTCCACATTGGGACCAACGACATAGGTAGGAAGGGGGATGAGGTCCTGCATCAAGAATTTAGGGAGCTAGGTAACAGATTAAAGAGCAGGACCTCAAAGGTTGTAATCTCTGGATTACTCCCAGTGCCACGTGCTAGTGAGTATAGGAATGGGAGGATAGAGCAGATGAATGCGTGGCTAAAGAGTTGGTGTCGGGGGGAGGGTTTTACTTTCCTGGATCACTGGGCCTGCTTCTGGGGAAGGTGGGACTTGTACAAGTCGGACGGGTTGCACCTGAACCAGAGCGGGACAAATATCCTTGCGGGGAGGTTTGCTAGCACTGTTGGGGGTGGTTTAAACTAACTTGGGAGGGGGATGGGATACTGTAGTGTCCGTGTGTAGATAAAGACACTGAAGACAGGAGTTGGTTCATAGGTATTTACTAAGCAAGTCTGGGGGGGGGGTTTCTAAAGGATATACACAATACACAGGCTTATATAGCCCAAGTGGCAATTACCGGCATTACGCACACCTGGGGCTCTTAAAGGCACATACACCACAATTCCTCCCCTTCTAGCTAACTAGTACATCATATTTTAAGTAATTATTAATGACATGTTATATGCAAAATAATATACATTGCTGTATTAATTAATTATAAGTTAGTCTCTCAGGAGGCTTCCTGACTCGGTCCGGATAACGCCTCGGGGGTGTAGTAGTTTCTGGTGGTGTAGTAGGTTCTTCTGGCAAGGCTGATTCGGCTTGAAGGCCAGTGTCGGGTTCATCGGGCTCCAGTATCACCGGATCGGAGGTAGATATGGGTATCTCTACTTCATCGTTAGATGTATAGAGTGGTGGTGTAGGTTGTCCCTTTTCGAATGACTTGATGATTTGGTCAGCATGGCGCCTTATTATGCTGTCTCCGATGTCCACGGTATACATCAGTGGTCCTAATCGTGTGCAGATAGTTCCAGGCTGCCATTTCTCGGTACGGTAGTCCCGGGCCAAAACCGGTTGGCCTATCTGGAAGGCCCTAGTTGGCCTTTCATTCATGCCCTGAAACTGCCGGTTCTCCACGTCCCTTCGGATGTTGGGCTTGACCAAATCCAGCCGGCATCTTAGGTTTCTATTGTAGAACATCATGGCGGGAGTTTGGTTAGTAACCATATGCGTTGCATTCCTATATGCAAATAAGAAGTTATCCACCTTGTGCTGAAGTTTTATGTCTTCATTACCCATGGCCTTGATGGCCTTCTTGAAGGTCTGGACAAACCTGTCAGCCAATCCATTGGTGGCGGGATGGTATGGGGCGGACGTGTAGTGCTTTACCCCATTGTTCTTTAAGAACTTTCTGAATTCTTCGGACACAAATTGCGGTCCATTATCAGAACATATCTGCTCCGGCAGCCCATTCCTGGCAAATATGGTCCTTAATACTGTGATGGCTTTTTCCGTGGTGGTGGAGGACATCTTTATTACCTCCGGCCACTTGGAGTGTGCATCAACTGCGATTAAGAACATTGAGTCCATAAATGGACCAGCAAAGTCGATGTGCACCCTTTGCCAGGGAGATGAGGGCCACTCCCATGGATGTAGAGGGGCCTGTGGCGGAGCATTTTGGACCTTCTGGCATCCTAGGCAGCTCTTGGTCATGTCTTCGATGTCTCCATCGATACCTGGCCACCATACAAACGCCCTAGCTAGGTTCTTCATTTTCACTCCACCCAGATGCCCCTCGTGAAGCTCCTTTAGTATTTTATCCTGGAGTTTGGGTGGAATCACCACTCTGGATCCACACATCAAGGTTCCTCGGCACACTGACAGCTGTTCTCTTCTTTGCGAGAATGCTGGCAACAGTGGTTCGCCATGTGCTGGCCATCCCTTCACCGTTAAATCGTAGACCCGTGAGAGAGTAGGGTCATTTCTTGTCTCCCTTTCAATGGCAGAATTTGTCACCGGTAGACATTCCACTATGGTAGAGTGGAATATCTCTACTGGGTCTACTGTAGGTGCCTCTTCTATCGTTGGCAACGGTAGGCGTGATAAACCGTCAGCATTCCCATGCTGTTTTGACCCTTTGTATTCAATGTTGTATTGGTGTGCCCCTAGAAAAAGGGACCACCTCTGTAGCCTTTGTGCCGTCATAATGGGGACACCTTTTTTAGGGTTGAATATGGAGATGAGGGGTTGATGGTCAGTCAGCAAGGTAAATTTTTGTCCGTGTAGGTAATGGTTGAATTTCTTCACTCCCCATACCAGGCTGAGTGCTTCCCTGTCTATCTGGGCATAGTTACGTTCAGCTGAGTTCAATGAGCGTGACGCAAAAGCTATCGGCCGTTCCGAGCCATCAGGGAATCTATGGGACAATACCGCTCCTATGCCGTAAGGGGATGCATCGCACGCCAGTCTGATTGGTAGTGATGGGTTGTAATGAGCCAAAATTTTCTCGGATGTGATTAAGTCTTTACATTTATGGAAGGCACGTTTACAGTCTTCGTTCCATTTCCAAATCACTCCTGTCTGTAGAAGATCATTAAGAGGGTGTAGAATAGTTGATAAGTTCGGTAAAAATTTATGATAGTAATTTATTAATCCCAGGAATGACCTTAATTGTGAAACATTTTCAGGTGCTGGGGCTTTTATAACTGCTTCAATTTTTTCAGGTGACTTATGCAACCCTTCCTTATTAATTATGTGGCCACAATATGATATCTGATTTTGGAAAAATTCACACTTGGGGCGATTTGCTCGTAGGCCTCGTTCTTTCAGCCTAGTGAGCACCTGCTCCAAATTGGCAAGGTGCTCGTTGTCGTTTTCTCCTTTTATAAGGATATCGTCTAGGTAGCATTGAGTCCCCGGAATCCCTTGCAGGACTTGCTCCATAGCTCTTTGCCAGATAGCTGGAGCTGATGCTATTCCAAAAACCAGTCGATTGTACTGGTACAGGCCTTTGTGTGTGTTTATTGTGAGATACTTTTTAGAGGTCTCCTCAACCTCCATCTGTAGATATGCTTGTGCCAAGTCAATTTTTGTGAAACGCTTCCCTCCGGATAGTGAGGCGAAAATATCTTCTATCCTCGGAAGAGGATACTGTACCGTGTGAAGGACCGGGTTTACAGTCACCTTGAAGTCCCCACAGATGCGAATTTTTTTCTGTTCCTCAGAGTTATTTTTTAATGTTTTTTTCATGACTGGAACGATGGGTGTTGCCCATTCGCTCCAATCTATTTTGGATAATACGCCTGCCTTTTCCAAATTCTTCAGCTCTGCCTCGACTGCCGGACGTATTGCGTATGGCACCGGTCTTGCCTTAAAAAATTTTGGAATTGCTGTATCTTCCACTTTTATTGAGGCGGTGATGCCTTTCAAGGTTCCTAGTTTCTCTTGAAACACTTCTTTGGCGTTGGCCAAGATGTCTTTTAATCGTTCAGGTATGATGTCATCATTGTTTTTTTCCTTACTGGTCACCGTCAGTGCCTGAATGGAGTGCCAGTCTAAACGTATCTTCCTTATCCATTCACGTCCCAACAACGGTGGACCACCATCTTGTAGAATGTATAAATACAACTTTTGTATTTCTTTGCCGTTGTATACCACAGGCACCCTTATTTTTCCTTTGGGGTAGACTTTCTGCCCCGTATATGTTTTTAAGATAATGGATGTGTCTTTTAGAGGTATATGTGAAAATAGCCTCTCGTAATCTCGTCGATTTATTACGGTTAGAGCTGATCCTGTATCTAGCTCCATTTTAACTGGGGACCCTGCTATTGTGAGGGTAACCCAAATGGTTTGGTAATCCTCTTTGGCAAGTACATTATGTAATTTGAGACAGCTTAATCTCTTGTTTCCGGAGTCGCTATCGCTATTCTGGTCTTCGGAGCTATTGTCCGTCATCATTTGTACCTTCCTGTACTTTTCTTTATTGATTTTTTGTTTTCTGTCAGTGGATTTATTTTGTCCAGATTGGCATACCCGTGCAATGTGTCCAATCTTACCACATTGCCTGCATGCTTTGCCCTTGAACCAGCAGTCCCTCTGGTTATGGGTGGATCTGCCGCAGCGATAACATCTTCCGAACTCCTGTGTCATTTTATGGGTGCCGAAGTCCTGTGTCTCTTGTTGTATCTCTGCAGCTCCTTTTGCTGCTGCTTCGTATGATACAGCCATACTGAAAGCTTTGTCCAATGTTAAATCTTTTTCAGAAAGCAGTCTTTTTTGTGTTCCTTCACTTAAGAGACCGCAAACAAATTTGTCTCGAAGATAATCCGATAGTCCTGCTCCGAATTGGCAGTACTTTGATAGCTTTCTTAATTCGTTTAGGTAATCAGCGTTACTTTCATTCTTGTGTTGATTTCTCTTGAAGAACTTGAATCGTTCCGCTATCAGCAGCGGTGTTGGGTTTAAATGCTCCTGCAGGGTATCAACAATTTCTTTAAAAGTCTTGTCCTTTGGTTTGGCTGGAGTGATTAAATTTCGTAACAGCCCGTATGTCTTCGTGCCCATTAAGTTCAGAAGTACTGAAGCTTTTTTTTCATCTGTTATTCCATTTGCAGTGCAATAAACCTCTACTCTTTCCACGTATGTGGTCCAATCTTCTATTTCGCCATCAAAAGCCTCAATATTACCACATTTAGGCATTTCAGAAAAGATATGGCGCTTCCCGCGCTTTTTTTTTCTCTGTAGCAACGATATGGCGCTTCCCGCGCTTTCCCGCCGCTGCTACCGATAACAACGCTGTTTTACTGTGGTTTCCGTTTATTCACTGTTGGAGACTCGTTCCCGACGGAGGTCTAAACGCTGACCTGCTTGCCGCGCCGGCCGTCTCTCGAGTGCACCCTCCCAGTCCGTTATTGCTTGCCTCCGATTTCGCTGCCTGTCTCAGCTGTAGAGCCCGCCGCTGGAGCTCCAGCCTGACGCCCAGGAAGGATTAGCGCAGTACCTGTCACCAGCTTGGCCAGCTGGTGAAACCACAGTTTCTCTTACTTCCTTGAGTCTTCTGGACGCTGGAGGAATCGATGTCCTTGAGGTGCTGCCGAATTGCAGGTAAGTCCGTTTCCACTTCGTCGCCACTGTAGTGTCCGTGTGTAGATAAAGACACTGAATACAGGAGTTGGTTCATAGGTATTTACTAAGCAAGTCTGGGGGGGGGTTTCTAAAGGATATACACAATACACAGGCTTATATAGCCCAAGTGGCAATTACCGGCATTACGCACACCTGGGGCTCTTAAAGGCACATACACCATAATTGCTCTTAAAGGCACATACACCACAGATACAGAGGGGAGCTGAAATAGGGGGGGATGTGCTGCCAACTATAGAGAAAAAAACAAGTCAGCTTGGTAGACAGGGCAAATATACAAGGACAAGGCTGGATGGCATCTATTTTAATGCAAGGAGTCTTGCAAATAAGGTGGATGAACTGAAGGTGTTGATAAACACATGGGAGTACGATATTGTTGCTATCACGGAGACATGGTTGAGGGAGGGGCAAGACTGGCAGCTCAATATTCCGGGGTACAGAATCTTCAGGCGAGACAGGGGGGTATAAGGGGAGGAGGTGTTGCAATATTAATTAAGGAGTCAATTACTGCAGTAAGGAGGGATGATATATTAGCAGGTTCCTCTAATGAGGCCATATGGGTGGAGCTTAAAAACAAGAAGGGGGCAAGCACTTTGCTGGGAGTGTACTATAGGCCTCCAAACAGTCAGGGGGAGATAGAGGAACAGATATGTAGGCAAATCTCAGATAAATGTGCAAATAATAGGGTAATAATAATGGGGGATTTCAACTTCCCCAATATTAACTGGGATAGTCAGAGTGTGAAAGGCACAGAGGGTGTAGAATTCTTAAAGTGCATCCAGGAGAGCTTTTTGAGCCAGCATGTAGAAGGTCCTACAAGAGAGGGGGCAGTACTGGACCTAATTCTAGGGAATGTGGCCGGCCAAGTGGAAGAAGTGCTAGTAGGTGAGCACTTTGGTGACAGTGACCATAATATGGTGAGATTTAAGGTGGTCATGGAAAAGGACAGGGATGGGCCGGAAATAAAGGTTCTAAATTGGGGGAAGGCCGATTTTAATAGGATAAGGCAGGATCTGGCCAAAATGGACTGGGATCAGCTACTTGCAGGAAAATCCGCATCGGAGCAATGGGAGGCTTTCAGAAGGGAGATTGAGATCATACAATGGCAACATGTTCCCGTAAAGGTCAAGGGTGGTTCCAAAAACTACAGGGAACCTTGGATGTCAGGGGATATACGAGAATGGATTAGAAAAAAAAGGAGGGCTTTTGGCAGATACAAAAGGCTAAAGACGGAGGAAGCCCTAGAGGAGTACAAAAAGTGCAGGGGGATACTTAAAAAAGAAATTAGGAGATCAAGGAGGGGCCATGAAATAACACTGGCGAGCAAAATAAAGGAAAATCCTAAGATGTTTTATAAGTATATTAAGGGTAAGAGGATAACTCGGGAAAAAATAGGGCCCATTAGGGACAAAAGTGGCAATCTGTGTGTGGAGCCGGAAGATGTAGGAGGGGTTCTAAATGAATTTTTTGCATCTGTTTTCACTATGGAGAGGGACGATGTAGACATAGAAATAGGGCGGGGGGACTGTGATATGCTCGAACACATTAACATCGAGAGGGAGGAGGTATTGGCGGTTTTAGCAGGCCTAAAAATGGATAAATCCCCAGGCCCGGACAAAATGTATCCCAGGCTGCTGTGTGAGGCAAAGGAAGAGATTGCGGGGGCTCTAACACATATATTCAGGACCTCTCTGGCCACAGGGGATGTGCCAGAGGACTGGAGAACCGCTAATGTAGTTCCATTATTCAAGAAGGGGAGTAGGGAAAAACCGGGGAACTACAGGCCAGTGAGCCTAACATCAGTGGTGGGAAAATTATTGGAAAAAATTCTGAGGGACAAAATCAGTCTCCACTTGGAGAGGCAAGGATTAATCAGGGATAGTCAACATGGCTTTGTCAAGGGAAGATCATGTCTGACTAATTTGATTGAATTTTTTGAGGGGGTGACTAGGTGTGTGGATGAGGGCAACGCAGTGGATGTGGCATACATGGATTTCAGTAAGGCCTTCGATAAAGTCCCGCACAGGAGACCGGTCAAGAAGGTAAGAGCCCATGGAATCCAGGGTGCCTTGGCACGTTGGATAAAAAACTGGCTTAGTGGCAGAAGGCAGAGGGTGATGGTCGAAGGTTGTTTTTGTGACTGGAAGCCTGTGGCCAGTGGGGTACCACAGGGATCGGTGCTGGGTCCCTTGCTGTTTGTGGTCTATATTAATGACTTGGATATGAATATAAAAGGTATGATCAGTAAGTTCGCGGATGATACAAAAATTGGTAGGGTGGTAAATAGCGAGGAGGGTAGCCTCAGTCTGCAGGACGATATAGATGGGTTGGTCAGATGGGCGGAACAGTGGCAAATGGAATTTAACCCGGAAAAGTGCGAGGTGATGCACTTTGGGGGGACTAACAAGGCAAGGGAATACACAATGAATGGCAAGACCCTAGGCAAGACGGAGGGTCAGAGGGATCTGGGTGTGCAAGTACACAGATCCCTGAAGGCGGCGGAACAGGTGGATAAGGTGGTAAAAAAGGCATATGGGATACTTGCCTTCATTAGCCGAGGCATAGAATATAAGAGCAAGGAGGTTATGATGGAGCTGTATAAAACACTGGTTAGGCCACAGGTGGAATACTGTGTGCAGTTCTGGTCGCCACACTACAGGAAGGATGTGATCGCTTTGGAGAGGGTGCAGAGGAGATTCACCAGGATGTTACCAGGGCTGGAGCGCTTCAGCTATGAAGAGAGACTGGGCAGATTGGGTTTGTTTTCCTTGGAGCAGAGGAGGCTGAGGGGGGACATGATTGAGGTGTACAAAATTATGAGGGGCATAGATAGGATGGATACTAAGGAGCTTTTTCCCTTAGTAGAAGGGTCAATAACTAGGGGGCATAGATTCAAGGTAAAGGGCGGGAGGTTTAGAGGGGATTTGAGAAAAAACTTTTTCACCCAGAGGGTGGTTGGAGTCTGGAACTCACTGCCTGAAAGGGTTGTGGAGACAGGAACCCTCACAACATTTAAGAAGCATTTGGATGAGCACTTGAAATGCCATAGCATACAAGGCTACGGACCAAATGCTGGAAAATGGGATTAGATTAGACAGGGCTTGATGGCCGGCGCGGACACGATGGGCCGAAGGGCCTCTATCCGTGCTGTATAACTCTCTGACTCTATGACTGAAACTTCTCTACTTTTGTACATAATACCTCTAGCCTTTCCATGTCCTGTTGCAGTCGATTGGTATCATCCTCACTGTTTGCCACACCCCCAAGTTTGGTGTCATCTGCAAATTTAGAAATTCTACTTTTATTCCAATAACCAGGTCATTTTTATATATATATGGAAAAAAAGCAGTGGCCCCAGCACTGACCCTTGGGGAACACCACTGTCCACCATCCTCCAGTTCGAAAAACAGCCATTTACCACAACTCGCTGTTTTCTGTCCTTAATCCAATTCCTTATCCAAGCTGCCACTGACCCACCTATTCCATGAGCCTCAATTTTGTTAACCAGCCTTCTATGTGGTACTTTGTCAAACGCCTTCTGAAAATCCATGTAGACAACATCCATTGCATTCCCTTCATCAATCCTCCCTGTTACTTCATCAAAAAGTTCAATTAGATTAGTCAAACACGATCTGCCTTTTACAAACCCGTGTTGGCTCTCCTTAATTGGCTTAAACCTCTCCAAGTGCCCGTTAATTTTTTCCTTGATTATTGTTTCTAAAGCTTTAACCACCACTGATGTTAAACTGACCGGCCTGTAGTTACTGGGATTGTCCTTACACCCTTTCTTCAACAATGGTGTCACATTTGTCACTTTCCAATCCTCAGGGTATGGGGAGAAAGCAGGGACAGGGTACTGAATTTGGATGATCAGCCATGATCGCATTGAATGGCGGAGCAGGCTCGAGGGGCCGAATGGTCTACTCCTGCTCCTATCTTCTATTTTTCTCAGGCACCTCCCCCGCATCTAGGAAAGATTGGAAAATTATGGCAAGCCGTTCCGCTATCTCTTCCCCCAATTCCCTTTGCAACCTGGGATGCAAGCCATCTGGACCAGGCGACTTGTCCACTCTAAGCATACCCAGCCTTTCTAGTACATCCTGTCTATTAATTTTCACCCCTCCCATTGCTTCTACCTTTTCCACTTCTACCGATATTTTGTCAGCATCCACCTCCTTAGTAAACACCGATACAAAGTACTCACCGAGTATTCTAGCCTTGCCCTGCGCCTCTAAGCATATATCACCGTCTTTGTCTCTAATAGGCTTCACCCCACCTATTATGACCCACTTACTGTTTACATGCGGGGAGAATATTTTTGGGTTCCCTTTTATGTTAGCCGCCATTCTACTCTCATATTCTCTCTTTGCCAATCTTATTTTCATCTTCACATCTCCTCTCAACTTACTGTATTTGGTCTGGTTCTCCCTTGAAGAATTCACCTGACATGCATCATACACCCTCTTTTTTTGTTTCATCATCTTCTCAATCTCCCTCGTCATCCAAGGAGCCCTTGCTTTGGTTCCCTTCCCCTTCCCTCTTGTTGGAATGTACCTAGCCTGTACTTGGAACATCTCCTCCTTAAAGATCACCCATTGTTCCGTGACAGTTTTTCCTGTCAGTCTGGTTCCATTTTACCCTGGCTAGACCCCTTCGCATCCCATTGAAGTTAGCCCTATTCCAGTTTAGAAGTTCCACTCTAAATTGTTCCTTGCTCCTCTCCATTGCTAATCTAAATCTTATAATACGATGATCACTCGTACCCAAGTGTTCTCCCAGACACTTGGTCGACCGGGCCCACCTCATTCCCCAGCACCAGATCCAGAAATGCCTCCTTCTGTGTTGGGCCAAGAACATACTGGTCAAGGAAATTCTCCTGAACACATTTCAGAAATTCCTCCCACTCCTTTCCCTTTACCCGAGCATTATCCCAATCGATATTTGGGTAATTAAAGTCCCCCAATATCACCACTCTATAGCTCTTGCAATTCTCTGCGATTTCCCTGCAGATTTCCTCCTCTACCTCCCTCTCACTATTTGGAGGCCTGTAGAATACCCACAATAGCGTGATCCTCAACTCTAACCAAATGGATTCTGCCCTTGTCCCCTCAAGAACATCCTCCCTTTCCAACACTACAATGTCTTCCTTCATCAGCACTGCCACCCCACCTCCCTTTTTTCCTTCCCTATCTTTCCTGAACACCTTGTACCCTCGAATATTAAGCTCGAATATTAAGTGCCCAGTCCTCACCGTTTTTAAGCCACGTTTCCATTATTGCCACAACATCCTATTGCCACACGGCTAATTGTTCTTGTAGCTCACCAACCTTATTCACCACACTCTGCATTTATGTACATGCATTCTAAACCCATTTTTGAACTTTTTGTAGTCTTTCTTAGTCTGCTCCTATCTAATATGGTACTACTACCGCCTCTAGTACTATCTTCTCCAGTACTATCCAACACACTCACTCTTTCATGCACCTTATTCCTCTTTTCTACTCCTATATGCTGGTGCCCATCCCCCTGCCAAGTTAGTTTATCAAGATAAGTGTGATCCGGATTGACTGTCTGAACAGATTGCAGACAGTGTGTGATCCGGATTGACTGCAGGCAGTGTGTGATCCGGATCTGACTGCAGGCAGTGGTGTGATCCGGATTGACTGCAGGCAGTGTGTGATCCGGATTGACTGCAGGCAGTGTGTGATCCGGATTGACTGCAGGCAGTGTGAGATCCGGATTGACTGCAGGCAGTGTGTGATCCGGATTGACTGCAGGCAGTGTGTGATCCGGATTGACTGCAGGCAGTGTGAG
>NC_140998.1:227694045-228004393 GCF_052327205.1 Somniosus microcephalus
GGTTAGATACAGAGTAAAGCTCCCTCTACACTGTCCCATAAAACACTGTAAGAAATCACACAACACCAGGTTATAGTCCAACAGCTTTATTTGAAATCACAAGCTTTCGGAGCGCTGCTCCTTCTTCAGGTGAATTGGAGAAATGCATAAAGACACAGCTTATATAGTCAGAGAATCATGTCAGATGTTTACAGGTAACCCTTCCAACTGCCATTTGTCACACCTCGGCAGAGAGATAATCACAGCAGTCAAAGGTGTGAATGGTGTCCAAACAGGTCAGTCAGGGAAACATTACATCAAAGAACAATGAGGTGGTACATGGTACATCGGCGAGACCATGCAGACACTGCGACAACGGATGAACGGACACCGCGCAACAATCACCAGGCAGGAGTGTTCCCTCCCAGTCGGGGAACACTTCAGCAGTCAAGGACATTCAGCCTCCGATCTTCGGGTAAGCATTCTCCAAGGTGGCCTTCGAGACACACGACAACGCAAAATCGTCGAGCAGAAACTGATAGCCAAGTTCCGCACCCATGAGGACGGCCTTAACCGAGATCTTGGGTTCATGTCACGCTACATGTAACCCCACCTGATGCAGGGTCATCCAGACTCGAGTCGACATTGGCTTGTTCTCTCTACACAGATGCGGCCGGACCTGCTGTGATTTCCAGCCAAAAAAAATGTTTTTTGTCTTTTTTTGTTTTTCATACAGACCCCAGCATCTGCAATATTTGACCCCTTGTGACCGCACCTCATTGTTCTTTGATGTAATGTTTCCCTGACTGACCTGTTTGGACACCATTCACACCTTTGACTGCTGTGATTATCTCTCTGCCGAGGTGTGACAAATGGCAGTTGGAAAGGTTACCTGTAAACATCTGACATGATTCTCTGACTATATAAGCTGTGTCTTTATGCATTTTTCCACTTCACCTGAAGAAGGAGCAGCGCTCCGAAAGCTTGTGATTTCAAATAAAGCTGTTGGACTATAACCTGGTGTTGTGTGATTTCTTACATTTGTCCACCCCAGTCCAACTCCGGCATCTCCACACCATAAAACACTCGCAGGGCAGGTACAGGACGGGTTAGATACAGAGTAAAGCTCCCTCTACACTGTTCCATCAAACACTTCCAGGGCAGGTACAGCACGGGTTAAATACAGAGAAAAGCTCCCTCTACACTGTCCCATCAAACACTCCCAGGGCAGGTACAGCACGGGTTAGATACAGTGTAAAGCTCCCTCTACACTGTCCCATCAAACACTCCCAGGGCAGATACAGCATGTGTTCGATACAGAGTAAGCCTCCCTCCACACTGTCCCATCAAACACTCCCAGGGCAGGTACAGCACTGGTTCGTTACAGAGTACAGCTCCCACTACACTGTCCCATCAAACACTGCCAGGGCAGGTACAGCACGGGTTAGATACAGTCTAAAGCTCCCTCTACACTGTCCCCATCAAACACTCCCAGGGCAGGTACAGCACCGGTTAGATACAAAGTACAGCTCCCTCTACACTGTCCAATCAAACACTCCCAGGTCAGGTACAGCACGGGTTAGATACAGAGTACAGCACCCTCTACACTGTCCAATCAAACACTCCCAGGACAGCACCGGTTAAATACAGTGTAAAGCTCCCTCAACACTGTACCATGAAACACTCCCAGGGCAGATACAGCATGGGTTAGATACAGAGTAAAGCTCCCTCTACACTGTCCCATCAAACACTCCCAGGGCAGATACAGCGCGTGTTAGATACAGAGTAAAGCTCCCTCCACACTGTCCCATCAAACACTCCCAGGGCAGGTACAGCACCGGTTAGTTACAGAGTACAGCTCCCACTACACTGTCCCATCAAACACTCCCAGGGCAGGTACAGCACGGGTTAGATACAGGCTAAAGCTCCGTCTACACTGTCCCCGTCAAACACTCCCAGCGCAGGTACAGCACCGGTTAGATACAGAGTACAGCTCCCTCTACACTGTCCCATCAAACATTCCCAGGTCAGGTACAGCACGGGTTAGATACAGAGTAAAGCTCCCTCTACACTGTCCCATCAAACACTCCTAGGGCAGGTACAGCACGGGTTAGATACAGAGTAATGCTCCCTCTGCACTGTCCCATCAAACACTCCCAGGGCAGGTACAGGGGATTAGATACAGAGTAAAGCTCCCGCTACACTTTCGCAGCAAACTCTCGCAGGGCAGGTACAGCACGGGTTAGATACAGAGAAAAGCTCCCTCTACACTGTCCCGTAAAACACTCGCAGGGCAGTTAGAGCACGGGTTAGATACAGAGTAAAGCTCTCTCTGCACTGTCCCATCAAACACTCCCAGGGCAAGTACAGCAAGGGTTAGATGCAGAGTAAAGCTCCCTCTACACTATCCCATCAAACACTCCCAGGGCAGGTACAGGGGGTTAGATACAGAGTAAAGCTCCCGCTACACTTTCCATCAAACTCTCCCAGGGCAGGTACAGCACGGGTTAGATACAGAGTAAAGCTCCCTCTACACTGTCCCATCAAACACTCCCAGGGCAGGTACAGCAAGGGTTAGATTCAGAGTAAAGCTCCCTCTACACTGTCCCACCAAACACTCCCAGGGCAGGTACAGCACAGAATTATATACAGAGTAAAGCTCCCTCTGCACTGTCCCCATCAAACACTCCCGGGGCAGGTACAGCACGGGTTAGATACAGAGTAAAGCTCCCTCCACACTGTCCCATCAAACGCTCCCAGGGCAGGTACAGCACCAGTTAGATACAGAGTACAGCTCCCTCTACACTCTCCCATCAAACACTCCCAGGGCAGGTGCAGCACGGTTTAGATACAGAATAAAGCTCCCTCTACACTGTCCCATCAAACACTCCCAGGGCAGGTACAGCACGGGTTAGATACAGAGCAAACCTCCCTCTACACTGTCCCATCAAACACTCCCAGGGCAGGTACAGCACCGGTTCATTACAGAGTACAGTTCCCACTACACTGTCCCATCAAACACTCCCAGTTCAGGTACAGCACGGGTTAGATACAGAGTAAAGCTACCTCTACACTGTCCCATCAAACACTCCTAGGGCAGGTACAGCACGGGTTAGATACAGAGTAACGCTCCCTCTGCACTGTCCCATCTAACACTCCTAGGGCAGGTACAGCACGGGTTAGATACAGAGTAAAGCTCCCTCTACACTGTCCCATCTAACACTCTTAGGGCAGGTACAGCACGGGTTAGATACAGAGTAAAGCTCCCTCTACACTGTCCCATCAAACACTCCCAGGGCAGGTACAGCAAGGGTTAGATGCAGAGTAAACCTTCCTCTACACTGTCCCATCAAACACTCCCAGTTCAGGTACAGCACGGGTTAGATACAGAGTGAATCTCCCTCTACACTGTCCCATCAAACACTCCCAGGGCAGGTACAGCGCGGGTTAGTTACAGAGTAAAGCTCCCTCTACACTGTCCCATCAAACACTCCCAGGGCAGGTACAGCATGGGTAATATACAAAGTAAACCTCCCTCTACACTGTCCTATAAAACAATCCCAGGGCAGGTACAGCACAGGTTAGATAGAGAGTAAAGCTCCCTCTACACTGTCCCATCAAACACTCCCAGGGCAGGTACAGCACGTGTTAGATACAGAGCAAAGCTCCCTCCACACTGTCCCATCAAACACTCCCAGGGCATGTACAGCAACAGTTAGATACAGAGTGCAGCTCCCTCTACACTGTCCCATCAAACACTCTCAGGGCAGATACAGCATTGGTTAGATACAGAGTAAAGCTCTCTCGACACTGTCACATCAAACACTCCCAGGGCAGGTACAGCACGTGTTAGATACAGAGTAAAGCTCCCTCCACACTGTCCCATCAAACACTCCCAGGGCAGGTACAGCACCGGTTAGATACAGAGTACAGCTCCCTCTACACTGTCCCATCAAACACTCCCAGGGCAGGTACAGCATGGGTTAGATACAGAGTAAACCTCCCTCTACACTGTCCCATCAAACACTCCCAGTGCCGGTACAGCCTGGGTTAGATACAGAGTAAACCTTCCTCTACACTGTCCCATCAAACACTCCCAGGGCAGGTACAGCCTGGGTTAGATACAGAGTACAGCTCCCTCTACACTGTCCAATCAAACACTCCCAGGACAGCATCGGTTAGATACAGTGTAAAGCTCCCTCAACACTGTACCATGAAACACTCCCAGGGCAGATACAGCATGGGTTAGATACAGAGTAAAGCTCCCTCTACACTGTCCCATCAAACACTCCCAGGGCAGATACAGCACGTGTTAGATACAGAGTAAAGCTCCCTCCACACTGTCCCATCAAACACTCCCAGGGCAGGTACAGCACCGGTTAGTTACAGAGTACAGCTCCCACTACACTGTCCCATCAAACACTCCCAGGGCAGGTACAGCACGGGTTAGATACAGGCTAAAGCTCCGTCTACACTGTCCCCGTCAAACACTCCCAGCGCAGGTACAGCACCGGTTAGATACAGAGTACAGCTCCCTCTACACTGTCCCATCAAACACTTCTAGGGCAGGTACAGCACGGGTTAGATACAGAGTAATGCTCCCTCTACACTGTCCCATCAAACACTCCCAGGGCAGGTACAGCGGGTTAGATACAGAGTAAAGCTCCCGCTACACTTTCGCATCAAACTCTCGCAGAGCAGGTACAGCACGGGTTAGATACAGAGAAAAGCTCCCTCTACACTGTCCCGTAAAACACTCGCAGGGCAGTTAGAGCACGGGTTAGATACAGAGTAAAGCTCTCTCTACACTGTCCCATCAAACACTCCCAGGGCAAGTACAGCAAGGGGTGGATGCAGAGTAAAGCTCCCTCTACACTCTCCCATCAAACACTCCCAGGGCAGGTACAGGGGGTTAGATACAGAGTAAAGCTCCCGCTACACTTTTCCATCAAACTCTCCCAGGGCAGGTACAGCACGGGTTAGATACAGAGTAAAGCTCCCTCTACACTGTCCCCATCAAACACTCCCGGGGCAGGTACAGCACGGGTTAGATACAGAGTAAAGCTCCCTCCACACTGTCCCATCAAACGCTCCCAGGGCAGGTACAGCACCAGTTAGATACAGAGTACAGCTCCCTCTACACTCTCCCATCAAACACTCCCAGGGCAGCTGCAGCACGGTTTAGATACAGAATAAAGCTCCCTCTACACTGTCGCATCAAACACTCCCAGGGCAGGTACAGCACGGGTTAGATACAGAGCAAACCTCCCTCTACACTGTCCCATCAAACACTCCCAGGGCAGGTACAGCACCGGTTCATTACAGAGTACAGTTCCCACTACACTGTCCCATCAAACACTCCCAGGGCAGGTACAGCACGGGTTAGATACAGGCTAAAGCTCCCTCTACACTGTCCCCATCAAACACTCCCAGGGCAGGTACAGCACCGGTCAGATACAGAGTACAGCTCCCTCTACACTGTCCAATCAAACACTCCCAGTTCAGGTACAGCACGGGTTAGATACAGAGTAAAGCTCCCTCTACACTGTCCCATCAAACACTCCTAGGGCAGGTACAGCACGGGTTAGATACAGAGTAAAGCTCCCTCTGCACTGTCCCATCAAACACTCCCAGGGCAGGTACAGCACGGGGTAATATACAGAGTAAAGCTCCCTCTACACTGTCCCCATCAAACACTCCCAGGGCAGGTAGAGCACGAATTAAATACAGAGAAAAGCTCCCTCTACACTGTCACGCCACTGTAGGGCCTTGATCGGGACAAGATGGTGGGCACACGAGGCCGGGTAAGATGGCGTCCACGATGTCTGCTCGCGAGATGGCGGACCCCACGAGGTCGGACAAGATGGCGTCGAAGATGGCCGCTCACACGGCGCGCACGCGGCGGTGGCGGGTTTGCCTGCGGGGTTCCCTCTGCACACCTTCCCAAAGTGCCCCTTCTTACCGCACTTACAGCAGGTGGTGCCTTTCGCCGGGCACAGGTTCCTGGTGTGCTTCGGCTGCCCGCAGAAGTAGCATTTGGGGCCCCGATGCGTCGCGGCGGTCGTAGGGCTTCTGGGGGGAGAGCAGGGCCCCGACGGTGTTGGGCTACCGGGCGGGGAAGATGTCTTCCAACATGGCGGCGCCCTTGGTGCGTACGACGCGGCGTGGGCCACGCGGTCTGAAGAGTAGGAGTCAGAGTTCTTCGGAGCCACATCCAGCGATCGCGCTGTGTCCACAGCCTGTGTCAGATCTAGGCCCATTTTCTCTAGCAGTCTCTGCCGGATGTAATTAGAGCTAAGGCCTGCGATAAAGGCATCCCGAATAAGCTCGTCTGTGTATACCGTGGCTTTCCCGTCTTTGCATTTGCATTCTTTGCCAAGCACTTTTAGGGTGACTAGAAAGTCCTCTAGCGACTCTCCGGGTCGCTGTGTGCAGGTAGCAAGCAGATGCCTGGCGTACACCTCGTTGGTAGGCCGCTGATAGTGGGCCTTTAGAATGTTGCAGGCATCCAGGTAGGTAGCGGCGTCTTGGATGAATGGAAAAACCCGGTGGCTTACCCGATTCTGCAGGATCCCGAGTTTCACATCTCCGGTGGCTCTAGAGGCTGTGACGGCTTCGGAGTTGGCCATAAAAAATTCCAAGCACTGGAACCAGTGTCCAAACCGTGCCGATGCATCCGAAGCACGCGGGTCCAAATCCAAGCGTTCCGGTTTCAAAAGTTGATCCATCGTTGAAAGTTTGCTAACAAAATTGATGCGCCTCAATAACTTCAAGGCTCAAAGTTAACTGGATAAAACAAGGCTTTTATTAGCAAAGAAAGATGCCTGTGTCTTCACCTAGCATTCTGCTGTTCTGCTGCAAGACAAGCCTGGGCTTGTCTTAAGTAGGGCCAGGTATGGGCGGAGCCGACACATCCAATGGGGAGAAAGGGGGCGGTGCACTATATACAATACAAGGTAAAAACACAGGAGCAGGCAATACAATATATGTAGTTAAATACAGAGTCTGATGAATGACATATTTCATCACACATCAAACACTCGCAGGGCAGGTACAGCACGGGTTAGATACATAGTAAAACTTCCTCTACACTGTCCCATCAAACACTCCCAGATCAGATACAGCATGGGTTAGATACAGAGTGAATCTCCCTCTACACTGTCCCATCAAACACTCTCAGGGCAGATACAGCATTGGTTAGATACAGAGTAAAGCTCCCTCTACACTGTCCCATCAAACACTCCCAGGGCAGGTACAGCACCGGTTAGATACAGAGTAAAGCTCCCTCTACACTGTCCCATCAAACACTCCCAGTGCCGGTACAGCCTGGGTTAGATACAGAGTAAACCTCCCTCTACACTGTCCCATCAAACACTCCCAGGGCAGGTACAGCACCGGTTAGATACAGAGTACAGCTCCCTCTACACTGTCGCATTAAACACTCCCAGGGCAGGTACAGCACGGGCTAGATACAGAGTAAACCTTCCTCTACACTGTCCCATCAAACACTCCCATTTCAGGTACAGCACGGGTTAGATACAGAGTAAATCTCCCTCTACACTGTCCCATCTAACAATCCTAGGGCAGGTACAGCACGGGTTAGATACAGAGTAAAGCTCCCTCTGCACTGTCCCATCAAACACTCCCAGGGCAGGTACAGCACGTGTTAGATACAGAGTATAGCTAACTCCACACTGTCCCATCAAACACTCCCAGGGCAGGTACAGCACCGGTTCGTTACAGAGTACAGTTCCCACTACACTGTCCCATCAAACACTCCCAGGGCAGGTACAGCACGGGTTAGATACAGGCTAAAGCTTCCTCTACACTGTCCCCATCAAGCACACCCAGGGCAGGTACAGCAGCGGTTAGATACAGAGTACAGCTCCCTCTACACTGTCCAATCAAACACTCCCAGGTCAGGGACAGCACGGGTTAGATACAGAGTAAAGCTCCCTCTACACTGTCCCATCAAACACTCCTCGGGCAGGTACAGCACGGGTTAGATACAGAGTAAAGCTCCCTCTACACTGTCCCATCAAACACTCTCAGGGCAGATACAGCATTGGTTAGATACAGAGTAAAGCTCCCTCTACACTGTCCCATCAAACACTCCCAGGGCAGGTACAGCACGTGTTAGATACAGAGTAAAGCTCCCTCCACACTGTCCCATCAAACACTCCCAGGGCAGGTACAGGGGGTTAGATACAGAGTAAAGCTCCTGCTACACTTTCCCATCAAACACTCCCAGGGCAGGTACAGCACGGGTTAGATACAGAGTAAAGCTCCCTCTACACTGTCCCATAAAACACTGTAAGAAATCACACAACACCAGGTTATAGTCCAACAGCTTTATTTGAAATCACAAGCTTTCGGAGCGCTGCTCCTTCTTCAGGTGAATTGGAGAAATGCATAAAGACACAGCTTATATAGTCAGAGAATCATGTCAGATGTTTACAGGTAACCCTTCCAACTGCCATTTGTCACACCTCGGCAGAGAGATAATCACAGCAGTCAAAGGTGTGAATGGTGTCCAAACAGGTCAGTCAGGGAAACATTACATCAAAGAACAATGAGGTGGTACATGGTACATCGGCGAGACCATGCAGACACTGCGACAACGGATGAACGGACACCGCGCAACAATCACCAGGCAGGAGTGTTCCCTCCCAGTCGGGGAACACTTCAGCAGTCAAGGACATTCAGCCTCCGATCTTCGGGTAAGCATTCTCCAAGGTGGCCTTCGAGACACACGACAACGCAAAATCGTCGAGCAGAAACTGATAGCCAAGTTCCGCACCCATGAGGACGGCCTTAACCGAGATCTTGGGTTCATGTCACGCTACATGTAACCCCACCTGATGCAGGGTCATCCAGACTCGAGTCGACATTGGCTTGTTCTCTCTACACAGATGCGGCCGGACCTGCTGTGATTTCCAGCCAAAAAAAATGTTTTTTGTCTTTTTTTGTTTTTCATACAGACCCCAGCATCTGCAATATTTGACCCCTTGTGACCGCACCTCATTGTTCTTTGATGTAATGTTTCCCTGACTGACCTGTTTGGACACCATTCACACCTTTGACTGCTGTGATTATCTCTCTGCCGAGGTGTGACAAATGGCAGTTGGAAAGGTTACCTGTAAACATCTGACATGATTCTCTGACTATATAAGCTGTGTCTTTATGCATTTTTCCACTTCACCTGAAGAAGGAGCAGCGCTCCGAAAGCTTGTGATTTCAAATAAAGCTGTTGGACTATAACCTGGTGTTGTGTGATTTCTTACATTTGTCCACCCCAGTCCAACTCCGGCATCTCCACACCATAAAACACTCGCAGGGCAGGTACAGGACGGGTTAGATACAGAGTAAAGCTCCCTCTACACTGTTCCATCAAACACTTCCAGGGCAGGTACAGCACGGGGTTATATACAGAGTAAAGCTCCCTCTACACTATCCCCATCAAACACTCCCGGGGCAGGAACAGCACGGGTTAAATACAGAGAAAAGCTCCCTCTACACTGTCCCATCAAACACTCCCAGGGCAGGTACAGCACGGGTTAGATACAGTGTAAAGCTCCCTCTACACTGTCCCATCAAACACTCCCAGGGCAGATACAGCATGTGTTCGATACAGAGTAAGCCTCCCTCCACACTGTCCCATCAAACACTCCCAGGGCAGGTACAGCACTGGTTCGTTACAGAGTACAGCTCCCACTACACTGTCCCATCAAACACTGCCAGGGCAGGTACAGCACGGGTTAGATACAGTCTAAAGCTCCCTCTACACTGTCCCCATCAAACACTCCCAGGGCAGGTACAGCACGTGTTAGATACAGAGTAAAGCTCCCTCCACACTGTCAATTCAATTAAATTCAATTCAAATCGCTTTATTGGCATGATAAGGTACATCTTATGTTGCCAAAGCATCGAAATACATTTATGGTTGAACACATAAACGCAGATCTATTCGTACAGTGTATAAACAGATATATCCCTGAGTGTATAAATATACATTCGTATAATTTGTATATACTCTTTTCTTAGGTTTACTGGTTGTCTCTCTGTTTATGGCAAGCTGTAACATAGTGTGCCGCTAGTGTTACACAGTTTCTCTCTTCCCCTAGTAGGTATGGGAGTTTTTGGACGTCATTCAAATTTCTGAATTCAGGGCATATTTGTGAGAATTTTTGGTAGAAATTCTCCCTGATGCCCTGATATTTTCCACAAGCTGTGAGGAAGTGCATCTCTGTCTCCACCACTCCCTGACTGCAGTGAGAGCATATCCTGTCCTCTCTTGGCAGCCTGGTCTGCCTGTGTCTGCCTTTTTCGATCGCCAGGCTATGTTCGCTAAGTCTGTACCTTGTCAAGGTTTTTCTCAGTTTGCTATCCTTTACCATGGTCAGGTAATCAGCCATGTTGTATTGTCTGTTTAGGGCCAAGTAGCAATTGAGTTTGCTTTGGGTTTTTGTTGTTTCTGCCCAATATGACAGGTATTTTTCCTTTTGCTTAGTGACAATTGTGTTGGGTCGAATTCTCTGTGCTACGATGTCACTGTCCTGGGGCTGGTTATTGTTAGTAGTGTTAGTGGTTGCTTCACTGAGTCCCAGGACTAGTTGACTGAGGGTGTTCTTCTTTATGGTCCTCTCTTGGCATTTCAAGGCTTCGTAATGATAGCAGTGGGGGTTGCTCATTTTTAGGTGTTTCCAAAATTTGGTGGCTCTTTTTTGGATAGTAATTATTAGTGGATATTGGCCTAGTTCTGCCCTGCATGCATTGTTTACGGTTTTCCTTTGAGTCCGGAGGATACTTTTAAAGAATTCTGCATGTAGGATCTCAATTGGGTGTTTGTCCCATTTTGCAAATTCTTGTTGTGTTAGCGGTCCCCACACCTCACTGCCATAGAGTGCAATTGGTTCAATTACTGATTTGAAAATTTTGAGCCAAATGCTAATTGGGATTTCTATTTGGGCCGATCTTTTAATGGCATAGAAAGCCCTTCTAGCTTTCTCTTTCAGTTCATTCACAGCCAGTTTGAAATTTCCCGCAGAGCTGATTTTTATGCCCAAGTATGTGTAGTTAGTGGTTTGTTCGATTTTAGTTGTTCCTAGTGTGAGATTTATTTTGGGTCCCTGATGTCTGGATCTTTGCTGGATCACAAGGACTTTGGTTTTTTGGGGGTTTATTGTCAGGGCCCAGGTCTGACAGAACGACTCCAGCAGATCCAGGTTCTGCTGTAGACCCTCCTTAGTTGGTGACAGCAGAACCAGGTCGTCTGCATAGAGGAGGAATTTAACCTTGGATTCATATAGGGTGAGGCCGGGTGCTGTAGATTGTTCAAGTAGTTTTGCCAGTTCATTTATGTAAATATTAAAGAGTGTCGGTGAGATTGGTGAGCCCTGCGTCACCCCCCGCCCCTGTGGGAAGTATTTTGTTTGTTTGACTCCAATTTTAACTGCACATTTGTTGTTTGTATACATTGATTTAATTACATCATATGTTTTTCCCCCTACCCCACTTTCGATAAGTTTCAGGAACAGACCGTCGTGCCAGATGGAATCGAAAGCCTTCTGGAAATCTATAAAGCATGCGTAGATTTTGCTTTTGTTTTGATGAACGTGTTTGTCAATTAGGGTCTGTAGGGTGAAGATATGATCTGATGTTCTATAGTTTGGCAGGAATCCAATTTGGCTTTTACTCAAGACATTGTGCTCCTCAAGGAAGTTTATAAGCCTTTTGTTTATGATACTACAGAAAACCTTCCCCAGGTTACTGTTTACACAGATGCCTCGATAGTTATTTGGGTCAACTTTATCCCCACTTTTGTATATGGGCGTTATGAGTCCTTTGTTCCAGATATCAGGGAAGTAACCGACACTCAGAACCAAGTTGAAGAGTTTCAGTATAGCCAATTTCATTTTATCGTCCGTGTGTTTAATCATCTCACTTAGGATGCCGTCTACACCGCAAGCTTTTCCTGGTCGCAGGTCCTTGAGTTTTTCAATTAGCACGGGTTAGATACAGTGTTAAGCTCCCTCTACACTGTCCCATCAAACACTCCCAGGGTAGGTACAGCGCCGGTTAGATACAGAGTAAAGCTCCCTCTACACTGTCCCATCAAACACTCCCAGGGCAGGTACAGCAAGGGTTATATACAGAGTAAAGCTCCCTCCACACCGTCCCATCAAACACTCCCAGGGCACGTACAGCACCGGTTAGATACAGAGTACAGCTCCCTCTACACTGTCGCATTAAACACTCCCAGGGCAGGTACAGCACGGGTTAGATACAGCGTAAATCTTCCTCTACACTTTCCCATCAAATACTCCCAGTTTAGGTACAGCACGGGTTAGATACAGAGTAAATCTCCATCTACACTGTCCCATCAAACACTCCCAGGGCAGGTACAGCACGGGTTAGATACAGAGTAAAGCTCCCTCTACACTGTCCCATCAAACACTCCCAGGGCAGGTACAGCACGGGTTATATACAGAGTAAACCTCCCTCTACACTGTCCCATCAAACACTCCCAGGGCAGGTACAGCACGTGTTAGATACAGAGTAAAGCTCCCTCCACACTGTCCTATCAAACACTCCCAGGGTAGGTACAGCACCGGTTAGATACAGAGTACAGCTCCCTCTACACTGTCCAATCAAACACTCCCAGGACAGCACCGGTTAGATACAGTGTAAAGCTCCCTCAACACTGTACCATGAAACACTCCCAGGGCAGATACAGCATGGGTTAGATACAGAGTAAAGCTCCCTCTACACTGTCCCATCAAACACTCCCAGGGCAGATACAGCGCGTGTTAGATACAGAGTAAAGCTCCCTCCACACTGTCCCATCAAACACTCCCAGGGCAGGTACAGCACCGGTTAGTTACAGAGTACAGCTCCCACTACACTGTCCCATCAAACACTCCCAGGGCAGGTACAGCACGGGTTAGATACAGGCTAAAGCTCCGTCTACACTGTCCCCGTCAAACACTCCCAGCGCAGGTACAGCACCGGTTAGATACAGAGTACAGCTCCCTCTACACTGTCCCATCAAACATTCCCAGGTCAGGTACAGCACGGGTTAGATACAGAGTAAAGCTCCCTCTACACTGTCCCATCAAACACTCCTAGGGCAGGTACAGCACGGGTTAGATACAGAGTAATGCTCCCTCTACACTGTCCCATCAAACACTCCCAGGGCAGGTACAGGGGGTTAGATACAAAGTAAAGCTCCCGCTACACTTTCGCATCAAACTCTCGCAGGGCAGGTACAGCACGGGTTAGATACAGAGAAAAGCTCCCTCTACACTGTCCCGTAAAACACTCGCAGGGCAGTTAGAGCACGGGTTAGATACAGAGTAAAGCTCTCTCTACACTGTCCCATCAAACACTCCCAGGGCAAGTACAGCAAGGGTTAGATGCAGAGTAAAGCTCCCTCTACACTATCCCACCAAACACTCCTAGGGCAGGTACAGCACGGGTTAGATACAGAGTAAAGCTCCCTCTACACTGTCCCATCAAACACTCCCAGGGCAGGTACAGCAAGGGTTAGATTCAGAGTAAAGCTCCCTCTACACTGTCCCCATCAAACACTCCCGGGGCAGGTACAGCACGCGTTAGATACAGAGTAAAGCTCCCTCCACACTGTCCCATCAAACGCTCCCAGGGCCGGTACAGCACCAGTTAGATACAGAGTACAGCTCCCTCTACACTCTCCCATCAAACACTCCCAGGGCAGGTGCAGCACGGTTTAGATACAGAATAAAGCTCCCGCTACACTGTCCCATCAAACACTCCCAGGGCAGGTACAGCACGGGTTAGATACAGAGCAAACCTCCCTCTACACTGTCCCATCAAACACTCCCAGGGCAGGTAAAGCACCGGTTGATTACAGAGTACAGTTCCCACTACACTGTCCCATCAAACACTCCCAGGGCAGGTACAGCACGGGTTAGCTACAGGCTAAAGCTCCCTCTACACTGTCCCCATCAAACAATCCCAGGGCAGGTACAGCACCGGTTAGATACAGAGTACAGCTCCCTCTACACTGTCCAATCAAACACTCCCAGTTCAGGTACAGCACGGGTTAGATACAGAGTAAAGCTCCCTCTACACTGTCCCATCAAACACTCCTAGGGCAGGTACAGCACGGGTTAGATACAGAGTAATGCTCCCTCTACACTGTCCCCATCAAACACTCCCAGGGCAGGTACAGCACCGGTTAGATACAGTGTACAGCTCCCTCTACACTGTCCAATCAAACACTCCCAGTTCAGGTACAGCATGGGTTAGATACAGAGTAAAGCTCCCTCTACACTGTCCCATCAAACACTCCTAGGGCAGGTACAGCACGGGTTAGATACAGAGTAAAGCTCCCACTACACTACCCCATAAAACACTCGCAGGGCAGGTACAGCACGGGTTAGATGCAGAGTAAAGCTCCCTCTACACTGTCCCATCAAACACTCCCAGGGCAGGTACAGCACGGGGTAATATACAGAGTAAAGCTCCCTCTACACTGTCCCCATCAAACACTCCCGGGGCAGGTAGAGCACGAATTAAATACAGAGAAAAGCTCCCTCTACACTGTCACGCCACTGTAGGGACTTGATCGGGACAAGATGGTGGGCACACGAGGCCGGGTAAGATGGCGTCCACGATGTCTGCTCGCGAGATGGCGGACCCCGCGAGGTCGGACAAGATGGCGTCGAAGATGGCCGCTCCCACGGCGCGCACGCGGCGGTGGCGGGTTTGCCTGCGGGGTTCCCTCTGCACACCTTCCCAAAGTGCCCATTCTTACCGCACTTACAGCAGGTGGTGCCTTTCGCCGGGCACAGGTTCCTGGTGTGCTTCGGCTGCCCGCAGAAATAGCATTTGGGGCCCCGATGCGTCGCGGCGGTCGTAGGGCTTCTGGGGGGAGAGCAGGGCCCCGACGGTGTTGGGCTACCGGGCGGGGAAGATGTCTTCCAACATGGCGGCGCCCTTGGTGCGTACGAGGCGGCGTGGGCCACGCGGCCTGAAGAGTAGGAGTCAGAGTTCTTCGGAGCCACATCCAGCGATCGCGCTGTGTCCACAGCCTGTGTCAGATCTAGGCCCGTTTTCTCTAGCAGTCTCTGCCGGATGTACTTAGAGCTAAGGCCTGCGATAAAGGCATCCCGAATAAGCTCGTCTGTGTATACCGTGGCTTTCACGTCTTTGCATTTGCATTCTTTGCCAATCACTTTTAGGGTGACTAGAAAGTCCTCTAGCGACTCTCCGGGTCGCTGTGTGCAGGTAGCAAGCAGATGCCTGGCGTACACCTCGTTGGTAGGCCGCTGATAGTGGGCCTTTAGAATGTTGCAGGCATCCAGGTAGGTAGCGGCGTCTTGGATGAATGGAAAAACCCGGTGGATTACCCGATTCTGCAGGATCCCGAGTTTCACATCTCCGGTGGCTCTAGAGGCTGTGACGGCTTCGGAGTTGGCCATAAAAAATTCCAAGCACTGGAACCAGTGTCCAAACCATGCCGATGCATCCGAAGCACGCGGGTCCAAATCCAAGCGTTCCGGTTTCAAAAGTTGATCCATCGTTGAAAGTTTGCTAATAAAATTGATGCGCCTCAATAACTTCAAGGCTCAAAGTTAACTGGATAAAACAAGGCTTTTATTAGCAAAGAAAGTTGCCTGTGTCTTCACCTAGCATTCTGCTGTTCTGCTGCAAGACAAGCCTGGGCTTGTCTTAAGTAGGGCCAGGTATGGGCGGAGCCGACACATCCAATGGGGAGAAAGGGGGCGGTGCACTATATACAATACAAGGTAAAAACACAGGAGCAGGCAATACAATATATGTAGTTAAATACAGAGTCTGATGAATGACATATTTCATCACACATCAAACACTCTCAGGGCAGGTACAGCACGGGTTAGATACATAGTAAAACTTCCTCTACACTGTCCCATCAAACACTCCCAGATCAGATACAGCATGGGTTAGATACAGAGTGAATCTCCCTCTTCACTGTCCCATCAAACACTCCCAGGGCAGGTACAGCACGGGTTAGATACAGAGTAAAGCTCCCTCTACACTGTCCCATCAAACACTCCCAGGGCAGGTACAGCATGGGTAATATACAAAGTAAACCTCCCTCTACACTGTCCTATCAAACAATCCCAGGGCAGGTACAGCACAGGTTAGATAGAGAGTAAAGCTCCCTCTACACTGTCCCATCAAACACTCCCAGGGCAGGTACAGCACATGTTAGGTACAGAGCAAAGCTCCCTCCACACTGTCCCATCAAACGAACCCAGGGCATGTACAGCACCGGTTAGATACAGAGTGCAGCTCCCTCTACACTGTCCCATCAAACACTCCCAGGGCAGGTACAGCAAGGGTTAGATACAGTGTTAAGCTCCCTCTACACTGTCCCATCAAACACTCTCAGGGCAGAGACAGCATTGGTTAGATACAGAGTAAAGCTCTCTCTACACTGTCACATCAAACACTCCCAGGGCAGGTACAGCACGTGTTAGATACAGAGTAAAGCTCCCTCCACACTGTCCCATCAAACACTCCCAGGGCAGGTACAGCACCGGTTAGATACAGAGTACAGCTCCCTCTACACTGTCCCATCAAACACTCCCAGTGCCGGTACAGCCTGGGTTAAATACAGAGTAAACCTCCCTCTACACTGTCCCATCAAACACTCCCAGGGCAGGTACAGCACCGGTTAGATACAGAGTACAGCTCCCTCTACACTGTCGCATTAAACACTCCCAGGGCAGGTACAGCACGGGTTAGATACAGAGTAAACCTTCCTCTACACTGTCCCATCAAACACTCCCAGTTCAGGTACAGCACGGGTTAGATACAGAGTAAATCTCCCTCTACACTGTCCCATCTAACACTCCAAGGGCAGGTACAGCACGGGTTAGATACAGAGTAAAGCTCCCTCTGCACTGTCCCATCAAACACTCCCAGGGCAGGTACAGCACGGGTTAGATACAGAGTAACGCTCCCTCCCCACTGTCCCATCAAACACTCCCAGGGCAGGTACAGCACGTGTTAGATACAGAGTAAAGCTAACTCCACACTGTCCCATCAAACACTCCCAGGGCAGGTACAGCACCGGTTCGTTACAGAGTACAGTTCCCACTACACTGTCCCATCAAACACTCCCAGGGCAGGTACAGCACGGGTTAGATACAGGCTAAATCTCCCTCTACACTGTCCCCATCAAGCACGCCCAGGGCAGGTACAGCACGGGTTAGATACAGAGTAAAGCTCCCTCTACACTGTCCCATCAAACACTCCCAGGGACGGTACAGGGGGTTAGATACAGAGTAAAGCTCCTGCTACACTTTCCCATCAAACACTCCCAGGGCAGGTACAGCACGGGTTAGATACAGAGTAAAGCTCCCTCTACACTGTCCCATAAAACACTCGCAGGGCAGGAACAGGACGGGTTAGATACAGAGTAAAGCTCCCTCTACACTGTTCCATCAAACACTTCCAGGGCAGGTACAGCACGGGGTTATATACAGAGTAAAGCTCCCTCTACACTATCCCCATCAAACACTCCCGGGGCAGGAACAGCACGGGTTAAATACAGAGAAAAGCTCCCTCTACACTGTCCCATCAAACACTCCCAGGGCAGGTACAGCTTGGGTTAGATACAGAGTAAACCTCCCTCTACACTGTCCCACCAAACACTCACAGGGCAGGTACAGCACGGGTTAGATACAGAGTAAAGCTCCCTCCACACTGTCCCATCAAACACTCCCAGGGCAGGTACAGCACCGGTTAGATACAGAGTACAGCTCCCTCTACACTGTCCCATCAAACACTCCAAGGGCAGGTATAGCACGGGTTAGATACAGTGTAAAGCTCCCTCTACACTGTCCCATCAAACACTCCCAGGGCAGATACAGCATGGGTTCGATACAGAGTAAAGCTCCCTCCACACTGTCGCATCAAACACTCCCAGGGCAGGTACAGCACCGGTTCGTTACAGAGTGCAGCTCCCACTACACTGTCCCATCAAACACTGCCAGGGCAGGTACAGCACGGGTTAGATACAGTCTAATGCTCCCTCTACACTGTCCCCATCAAACACTCCCAGGGCAGGTACAGCATGGGTTAGATAGAGAGTAAACCTCCCTCTACACTGTCCCACCAAACACTCCCAGGGCAGGTACAGCACGGGTTAGATACAGAGTAATGCTCCCTCTACACTGCCCATCAAACACTCCCAGGGCAGGTACAGCATGTGTTAGATACAGAGTAAAGCTCCCTCCACACTGTCCCATCAAACACTCCCAGGGCAGGTACAGCACCAGTTAGATACAGAGTACAGCTCCCTCTACACTCTTCCATCAAACACTCCCAGGGCAGGAGCAGCACGGTTTAGATACAGAGTAAAGCTCCCTCTACACTGTCTCATCAAACACTCCCAGGGCAGGTACAGCACGTGTTAGGTACAGGCTAAAGCTCCCTCTACACTGTCCCCATCAAACACTCCCAGGGCAGGTACAGCACCGGTTAGATACAGAGTACAGCTCACTCTACACTGTCCAATCAAACACTCCCACCTCAGTTACAGTACGGGTTAGATACAGAGTAAAGCTTCCTCTGCACTGTCCCATCAAACACTCCTAGGGCAAGTACAGCACGGGTTAGATACAGAGTAAAGCTCCCTCTACACTGTCCCATCAAACACTCCCAAGGCAGGTACAGGGGGTTAGATACAGAGTAAACCTCCCGCTACACTTTCCCATCAAACTCTCCCAGGGCAGGTACAGCCCGGGTTAGATACAGAGTAAAGCTCCCTCTACACTGTCCCATCAAACACTCCCAGATCAGATACAGCATGGGTTAGATACAGAGTGAATCTCCCTCTACACTGTCCCATCAAACACTCCCAGGGTAGGTACAGCATGGGTTAGATACAGAGTAAAGCTCCCTCTACACTGTCCCATCAAACACTCCCAGGGCATGTACAGCACGGGTTAGATACAGATTAAAGCTCCCTCTACACTGTCCCATCAAGCACTCCCAGGGCAGGTACAGCATGGGTAATATACAAAGTAAACCTCCCTCTACACTGTCCCATCAAGCACTCCCAGGGCAGGTACAGCACGGATTAGATACAGAGTAAATCTCCCTCTACACTGTCCCATCAAACACTCCCAGGGCAGGTACAGCACGTGTTAGATACAGAGTAAAGCTCCCTCCACACTGTCCCATCAAACACTCCCAGGGCAGGTACAGCACCGGTTAGATACAGAGTGCAGCTCCCTCTACACTGTCCCATCAAACACTCCCAGGGCAGGTACAGCAAGGGTTAGATACAGTGTTAAGCTCCCTCTACACTGTCCAATCAAACACTCTCAGGGCAGATACAGCATGGGTTAGATACAGAGTAAAGCTCTCTCGACACTGTCGCATCAAATAATACCAGGGCAGGTATAGCACGGGTTAGATATAGAGTAAAGCTCCCTCTACACTGTCCCATCAAACACTCCCAGGGATGGTACAGCAAGGGTTATATACAGAGTAAAGCTCCCTCCACACTGTCCCATCAAACACTCCAAGGGCACGTACAGCACCGGTTAGATACAGAGTACAGCTCCCTCTACACTGTCCAATCAAACACTCCCAGGTGAGGGACAGCACGGGTTAGATACAGAGTAAAGCTCCCTCTACACTGTCCCATCAAACACTCCTAGGGCAGGTACAGCACGGGTTAGATACAGAGTAAAGCTCCCTCTACACTGTCCCATAAAACACTCGCAGGGCAGGTACAGGACGGGTTAGATACAGAGTAAAGCTCCCTCTGCACTGTTCCATCAAACACTCACAGGGCAGGTACAGCACAGGTTAGATACAGAGTAAAGCTCCCTCCACACTGTCCCATCAAACAATCCCAGGGCAGGTACAGCACCGGTTAGATACAGAGTGCAGCTCCCTCTACATTGTCCCATCAAACACTCCCAGGGCAGATACAGCATGGGTTTGATACAGAGTAAAGCTTCCTCCACACTGTCCCATCAAACACTGCCAGGGCAGGTACAGCACAGGTTAGATACAGTCTAAAGCTCCCACTACACTGTCCCCATCAAACTCTCCCAGGGCAGGTACAGCACCGGTTAGATACAGAGTACAGTTCCCTCTACACTGTCCAATCAAACACTCCCAGGTCAGGTACAGCACGGGTTAGATACAGAGTAAACCTCCCTCTACACTGTCGCATCAAACACTCCTAGGGCAGGTACAGCACGGGATAGATACAGAGTAAAGCTCCCTCTACACTGTCGCATCAAACACTCCCAGGGCAGGTACAGGGGGGTTAGATACAGAGTAAAGCTCCCACTACACTGTCCCATCAAACACTCGCAGGGGAGGTACAGCACGGGTTAGATACAGAGTAAAGCTCCCTCTACACTGTCCATCAAACACTCCCAGGGCAGGTACAGCAAGGGTTAGATGCAGAGTAAAGCTCCCTCTACACTGTCCCATCAAACACTCCCAGGGCAGGTACAGCGCGGGGTTAAAACAGAGTAAAGCTCCCTCTGCACTGTCCCATCAAACACTCTCAGGGCAGGTACAGCACGGGTTAGATACATAGTAAAACTTCCACAACACTGTCCCATCAAACACTCCCAGATCAGGTACAGCACGGGTTAGATACAGAGTGAATCTCCCTCTACACTGTCCCATCAAACCATCCCAGGGCAGGTACAGCACGGGTTAGATACAGAGTATAGCTCCCTCTGCACTGTCCCATCAAACACTCCCAGGGCAGGTACAGCACGGGTTAGATACAGATTAAAGCTCCCTCGACACTCTCCCATCATACACTCCCAGGGCAGGTACAGCATGGGTAATATACAAAGTAAACCTCCCTCTACACTGTCCCATCAAACACTCCCAGGGCAGGTACAGCACGTGTTAGATACAGAGTCAAGCTCCCTCCACACTGTCCCATCAAACACTCCCAGGGCATGTACAGCACCGGTTCGATACAGAGTGCAGCTCCCTCTACACTGTCCCATCAAACACTCCCAGGGCAGGTACAGCACGGGTTAGATACAGAGTAAAGCTCCCTACACACTGTCCCATCAAACACTCCCAGGGCACGTACAGCACCGGGTAGATACAGAGTACAGCTCCCTCTACACTGTCGCATTAAACACTCCCAGGGCAGGTACAGCATGGGTTAGATACAGAGTAAACTTTCCTCTACACTGTCCCATCAAACACTCCCAGTTTAGGTACAGCACGGTTTAGATACAGAGTAAAGCTCCCTCTACACTGTCCCATCAAACACTCCCAGGGCAGGTACAGCACGGGTTAGACAGAGTAAAGCGCCATCTACACTGTCCCATCAAACACTCCCAGGGCAGGTACAGCACGTGTTGGACACAGATTAAAGCTCACTCCACACTGTCCCCATCAAACACTCCCAGGGCAGGTACAGAACCGGTTAGATACAGAGTACAGCTCCCTCTACACTGTCCAATCAAACACTCCCAGGTGAGGGACAGCACGGGTTAGATACAGAGTAAAGCTCCCTCTACACTGTCCCATCAAACACTCCTAGGGCAGGTACAGCACGGGGTAGATACAGAGTAAAGCTCCCTCTACACTGTCCCATAAAACACTCGCAGGGCAGGTACAGCACGGGTTAGATACAGATTAAAGCTCCCTCTACACTCTCCCATCATACACTCCCAGGGCAGGTACAGCATGGGTAATATACAAAGTAATAACTTATGATGTAAAAAAGTGATTGTAAATTTGGTTTACACTGTATAATGTTACAAGAGTGTAGGGGTATGAGACCCCTTATTGAAAACTGAAGTCTCTGTAACATGCCAACCGTACCATGGTTTTTTTCTTGAATTAAAGGGGAATAGACGGGACGGGGATCAGTGGCAGATAGCTATTAGGTAAATACAGGGGATGGTTGTTTGTGAGGGGTCAGAAATTATTGCTCATTTCTTCAAGAGGATACTACAAGCAAGCTGGAAGTATCCAAGGGCGGACTGTAAGAATTCGCAATAATTTACAGTTCTGAAGATTCATTTTTTTGATTAAAGAATCCCTGGGCGATGTGTTTTTAAATTTCCAGGGATAAAAATGGCTGTCACCACATGGCCGAAGACAAAGGACAATGCTTTGTTTACAAAGCAATTGAATGCTATTAGCATTTGTTTGTATATCGAGTGGATACATCTAAACTGCAGAAGAGACTTTTGTACCTTGAATGGGAAACGTTTAACATTTGAATGGGTTTTAAATCACCCAGCACTGGACAATAGAGCAGTTGTATCTCCCTTTTGTTTCAGCCCAGGGAGCTCCGGAAGACACATTAACCCAGTCTAACCACTTTGAGTTAGCCAATCACAGCTTCCTCTTGTGTATTGGACCCTTTTGGGTGGGGAATTTTGCACACAGCCCTTGCAAGGCAGAACGGCAAGACCTCACCAGATATAAAGATAGCGGCTGAGAAGCTATCTCTCTCTTACTTCGCTGGACCAAAGGTGAGCAGGGTGTTCTGACTCCTCAGCAAAGCAACCTAGTTAAGGAGTTTGGGGGATGGTGATTTAAGGGAATTGCTAAGATTGTTTCATTAACATTGTAGCCATTGTATCCCTCGTTTTCGCCGTCTGCAACCCCCGTTATATAGTTTTATAATTTTACTGTGTTCGTGTGGGATAGTTTGATATTTTGATTATAGTTTCTTTTAGTTAATAAAGCTTGATTTCTTTCTCTCATCCAAACTACGTGTCTGTTTTAATATCTATAATTATAAGCCCTGCAGTCAGAACTGGAAGGTGGGGTAGCGATTCGAAACCGCTGTTTTAAAATTGGTTTTATTTTAAAATTGGTCTGAGTGCAGGCAAAGGCTGCAAGACCAGGAAAATTACTTTAAACCAGTTTAAAGAAGCCCCAACCCTTACAGCTCCTTCTACACTCTCCCATCAAACACTCGCAGGGCAGGTACAGCACGGGTTAGATACAGAGTAAAGCTCCCTCTACACTGTCCCATCAAACACTCCCAGGGCAGGTACAGCATGGGGTTAAATACAGAGAAAAGCTCCCTCTACACTGTCCCATCAAACACTCCAAGGGCAGGTACAGCACGGGTTAGATACATAGCAAAACTTCCTCTACACTGTCCCATCAAACACTCCCAGATCAGGTACAGCACGGGTTAGATACAGAGTGAATCTCCCTCTACACTGTCCCATCAAACACTCCCAGGGCAGGTACAGCACGGGTTAGATACAGAGAAAAGCTCCCTCTACACTGTCCCATCAAACACTCCCAGATCAGGTACAGCACGGGTTAGATACAGAGTGAATCTCCCTCTGCACTGTCCCATCAAACACTCCCAGGGCAGATACAGCACGGGTTAGATACAGAGAAAAGCTCCCTCTACACTGTCCCATCAAACACTTCCAGGACAGGTACAGCATGGGTTAGATACAGATTAAAGCTCCCTCTACACTGTCCCATCAAACACTCCCAGGGCAGGTACAGCATGGGTAATATACAAAGTAAACCTCCCTCTACACTGTCCCATCAAACACTCCCAGGGCAGGTACAGTAGGGGTTAAATACAGAGAAAAGCTCCCTCTACACTGTCCCATCAAACACTCTCAGGGCAGGTACAGCACGGGTTAGATACATAGCAAAACTTCCTCTACACTGTCCCATCAAACACTCCCAGATCAGGTACAGCACGGGTTAGATACAGAGTGAATCTCCCTCTGCACTGTCCCATCAAACACTCCCAGGGCAGGTACAGCACGGGTTAGATACAGAGTAAAGCTCCCGCTACACTTTCCCATCAAACTCTCCCAGGGCAGGTACAGCACGGGTTAGATACAGATTATAGCTCCCTCTACACTGTCCCATCAAACACTCCCAGGGCAGGTACAGCATGGGTAATATACAAAGTAAAGCTCCCTCTACACTGTCCCATCAAACACTCCCAGGGCAGGTGCAGCATGGGTAAGATACAGAGTAAAGCTCCTTCTACACTGTCCCATCAAACAGTCCCAGGGCAGGTACAGCACCGGTTAGATACAGAGTGCAGCTCCCTCTACACTGTCGCATTAAACACTCCCAGGGCAGGTACAGCACGGGTTAGATACAGAGTAAACCTTCCTCTACACTGTCCCATCAAACACTCCCAGTTTAGGTACAGCACGGGTTAGATACAGAGTAAATCTCCCTCTACACTGTCCCATGAAACACTCCCAGGGCAGGTACAGCACGGGTTAGATACAGAGTAAAGCTCCCTCTACACTGTCCCATCAAACACTCCCAGGGCAGGTACAGCACGGGTTAGATACAGAGTAAACCTTCCTCTACACTCTCCCATCAAACACTCCCAGGGCAGGTACAGCATGGTTTAGATACAGAGTAAACCTCCCTCTACACTGTCCCATCAAACACTCCCAGGGCAGGTACAACACGGGTTATATACAGAGTAAACCTCCCTCTACACTGTCCCATCAAACACTACCAGGGCAGGTACAGCACGTGTTAGATACAGAGTAAAGCTCCCCCCACACTGTCCCATCAAACACTGCCAGGGCAGGTACAGCAAGTGTTGGATGCAGAGTAAAGCTCCCTCTACACTGTCCCATCAAACACTCCTAGGGCAGGTACAGCACAGGTTAGATACAGAGTAAAGCTCCCTCCACACTGTCCCATCAAACACTCCCAGGGCAGGTACAGCACCAGTTAGATACAGAGTACAGCTCTGTAAGAATTCGCAATAATTTACAGTTCTGAAGATTCAATTTTTTTGATTAAAGAATCCCTGGGCGATGTGTTTTTAAATTTCCAGGGATAAAAATGGCTGTCACCACATGGCCGAAGACAAAGGACAATGCTTTGTTTACAAAGCAATTGAATGCTATTAGCATTTGTTTGTATATCGAGTGGATACATCTAAACTGCAGAAGAGACTTTTGTACCTTGAATGGGAAACGTTTAACATTTGAATGGGTTTGAATCACCCAGTACTGGACAATAGAGCAGTTGTATCTCCCTTTTGTTTCAGCCCAGGGAGCTCCGGAAGACACATTAACCCAGTCTAACCACTTTGAGTTAGCCAATCACAGCTTTCTCTTGTGTATTGGACCCTTTTGGGTGGGGAATTTTGCACACAGCCCTTGCAAGGCAGAACCGCAGGACCTGACCAGGTATAACGATAGCGGCTGAGAAGCTATCTCTCTCTTACTTCGCTGGACCAAAGGTGAGCAGGGTGTTCTGACTCCTCAGCAAAGCAACCTAGTTAAGGACTTTGGGGATGGTGATTTAAGGGAATTGCTAAGATTGTTTAAATAACATTGTAGCCATTGTATCCCTCGTTTTCGCCGTCTGCAACCCCTGTTATATAGTTTTACAATTTTACTGTGTTTGTGTGGGATAGTTTGATATTTTGATTATAGTTTCTTTTAGTTAATAAAACTTGATTTTTTTCTCTCATCCAAACTACGTGTCTGTTTTAACATCAATAATTATAAGCCCTGCAGTCAGAACTGAAAGGTGGGGTAGCGATTCGAAACCGCTGTTTTAAAATTGGTTTTATTTTAAAATTGGTCTGAGTGCAGGCAAAGGCTGCAAGACCAGGAAAATTACTTTAAACCAGTTTAAAGAAGCCCCAACCCTTACAATGGCGACCGCGGGCAGGACTGCAGGCCGTTTTTGATATGATAAGTGGTCTGGATCTAGAGAAAGCATCAGTTATTGTCTTTCTTGCTTTCAGTCTGTGGGCAGCTCTGCGGAAGGTAGTGGCAGTGTGTAAGCTGACCTATTGGGGTATAGGTGGCTGGGCTAGGAAGGGTGAGATGGGAGAGCAGGAGGAGTTTAAAGAGGCCAAGAATCAGGAGTCCCAGCTTGAAAAATGCCAGGCGGAGGTAGAACGCCTCAGAGAGGTGTATGAGGTCAGAGCTAGTGGTATGAGGGTGCGGGAAGAGAATGCACGCCTCACACTAGAGGTCACGAAATGCCAGGCATTTATAGAGCACCTTGTGCAGGAAGTCGCAGAGGCGAGGGACAGAGAGATGAGGCTACAAGAGGAGAATGCACACCTCACCCAAGAAGCTAGCGAGAGAGAGAGCCATGCGAGAAACGAGATAGAATTCCTAAAGTACCAAATCACTGAGGCCAGGGAAAATGAGATGAGACTGCGGGAAGAGAATGTCAGGTTTGGTGAAGCAGACCATGGCCCCTGTAGGGCAGAGATAGAAAGCATTAACATGGCTTTAAAGGCCTCAAAGGGAATGATTTGCATGATCAGCCCGAAGGCAGGTCAGCCGGATTTTACTGGCAGCCCAAGTAGAACCATCCCACAGGCAGCACCCAGAACAGTGCTGGATTGGGAATTAGAGACCCCAAGACCGCAGCCCACAGCTCCGAGTCTTGAGGAGCTCTGGCAGCGAGGAGGGGTGGACAATGGGGTGGTAGGAGATCACCAGCAGGTCCCGCTAGGCAGGCAGGGACCAGGACCAGTGTACCCCCTCCAACAACGGAGGTACGGTCCGCCCGTGAGGAGTGAGCCTGAGAATAGGAATCCTCAGCCCACAGCAAGTTCGAGTTCACAGGCAAGCACTGTGGCTTGTGTGGGGGGAGGAGCCATTCATATTCAGAGTAAGCTGTTTAAGCCAGGGAACAGGAAAGGAGAGTTCTGGGACCCCTGTAGAGCAGGTCCAGTAGCAGAAATCCGGGACAAGGGAGGCACACACGGGATAGTTTTGGCCCCAGACGAAAGGCAGGTCCAAAATTCCCCATTTAAAGCCACCTGGGTGAGGGAACATGAGTTTGCTGTCCATGCAAGTTCAAGTTCACCGCCTGTAAAGACAGGCACTGTGGCCTGTTTAAAGGGACCAGCTTCCCAGCCCGCTTCTAGAGTGGTTCCCCCCATGATGTGGAACCCTGCGGGGGCAGGGATAGCAATCCCTCTTGCAGGAGACATTGGGAGGGAGCTGACACCAGGTTTTAAACATGGGGAGGAAAATTTCCAGCCACCAGCAGCGGGTGGTGAGAGTATACCTGCCCCCAGCACAGGAGTGGGCAGGGAAGAGCAGACAAACCCAGAGAGAGATTTGCACTGGTAGGCTGCCAGGTACATTATACAGTGCGGACTATTTGGACATGGGGGAGAAGGTTCCCAGCCAGCTGGGGCTGTGACCCAAGCTCAGGGTCCGCCAGCCAAAGTTTCCCCCATAGAGACACCCCTCAGAAGGTCTCAGTGGGTGCCCCAGCCTAAGAAAGCATGGTCACCCACTTTACAGTGGAGTAGGGCAGACTCCCGAGCCAGGGAGAAGCCAGAGAACAGGGGTCCCCACTCAACAGCCATAAGCTGCGAGGGACCAGAGACAGGAGGCAGTCCAGCTTCGCTGCAGCCAGCAGCAACCTGTGACAGTGCCAGAGATTAGACTGGCCGTCCGGAGACGGGCGGCATTTGTATTAAAGCTATGTGTGTGAATATAGCGTGTACCAAAGGTGTATTTTAAGTTTTGTTGATTTAACTAGTTTCAAGTTAAAGTGCAAAGAGTTTAAGTTTACATGTGTGCCGAATGTTTGTATTTTGGTCCGAGGTCAAGGGACCCGACCATGGCTCCACCTAAGACAGCAGGTCAGTGAGACCTGGCTGCATGTCCTTTTAAGTTTTTGCAGGAGATTGGAAAATGAAGCAGCCATGTTCGCCCAGCCCGAGCTGGACATCGAATGAAGATACGGAATGTTGGGGATCGCCTCGCCACTGGACGAATCCAGGAGATCCCGCAGTGGTCTTCGGGAAAAACCGGACAGAGTCCGGAGGAACTTGCCTACTCCTCCTACGGGGAGGAGATGGCCCCAGCTGGGTGGGGCACGGCCCCCAACCCAGCACTATCCTGACCAAAGTTCCCTTGCGGGAGACCTCGCTGTCGAGGAGTCACGATGGGGAAGCGCGGGCGCCTTGTGATAGGGACGCGTTCCCCGGGGGTGGGTGGTGATGGCCCGGGAAGATTGTATAGAGGAGGGGGAGACCCAAGAGTCGCGTGGGTGCAGTCGGGGGAGGGAGGTACTCACCCGGGGGCCCACGGGCAAAGAGAATAAGTGTGGCTGGGAAGGATGAGTGGGTGGCCGGATCAGTGTGGGGCCAGGGAGAGCCGCCACACAGGCACCCATCATTTTGTGCAGCCAGTCGAGGGAAGACGGGAGGGGGAGGGACTGGGAGTCATGAGATCCCATACTCCCCAGTCTCGGTCTGTGCCAAGGTAATTTAAACGTGAGGGGTACCCCGCCTCCACAAAGGGACAAGGGAACGGTTCGGGGCTGGCGGAGCAGACTGGTCGGTAAATCCATTCTGCCTGTTTTAAAGTTGTGGTAAACCACTTTTATCGTTCACTATCGTTACACTATAGTCATCACTGTTATATCGTTACTCTATGGTTAGCACTGTTCACACTGTTGTATCACTATACGAGGTCGCCTCTTGTCACGCTATTATACCTGGGCTGACCACTGCTGACTCCGCCCATGACTCCACCTACCTGCCCAGGTATAAAGGTAGTCGACTGGCTGGCATTCCTCCTTGTTGTATCCGATCACCCACGAGGGTGGGCTCTGTTATTTAGCCAATAAAAACCTATAGTTACTTTCTTAACTCGTTGCTTTTCATTGGATGAATTGATAGGTATATCAAAAGTTTAAGATGATCAAAGGGGGGTGGAAGGTACTTTTACTGTCCGAGTGGGAGGAGCAATGCCCACATGAATTTTGCGACCCATCATCGGCACGTGATGATCGGGGTTCATTTAAGCATGTTGTTTAATGATTTTTTGTACTTTGTGTTGCAGCCCCAAGTTGAGCAGAGGCGTAGGACCCTCTCCGTGCTTGGGATCGTTTTGATTACATTGTGTAACGAAGATTGCAACATTTTGTAATAACTTATGATGTAAAAAAGTGATTGTAAATTTGGTTTACACTGTATAATGTTACAAGAGTGTAGGGGTATGAGACCCCTTATTGAAAACTGAAGTATCTGTAACATGCCAACCGTACCATGGTTTTTTTCTTGAATTAAAGGGGAATAGACGGGACGGGGATCAGTGGCAGATAGCTATTAGGTAAATACAGGGGATGGTTGTTTGTGAGGGGTCAGAAATTATTGCTCATTTCTTCAAGAGGATACTACAAGCAAGCTGGAAGTATCCAAGGGCGGACTGTAAGAATTCGCAATAATTTACAGTTCTGAAGATTCATTTTTTTGATTAAAGAATCCCTGGGCGATGTGTTTTTAAATTCCAGGGATAAAAATGGCTGTCACCACATGGCCGAAGACAAAGGACAATGCTTTGTTTACAAAGCAATTGAATGCTATTAGCACGGTGGCATAGTGGTTAGCACTGTTGTCTCACAGCACCAGAGACCTGGGTTTGAATCCGGCCTCGGGCGACTGTCTGTGTGGAGTTTGCACATTCTCCCCGTGTTTACGTGGGTTTTCTCCGGGTGCTCCGGTTTCCTCCCACAGTCCAAAGATGTGCGGGTTAGGTTGGTTGGCTATGATAAATTGACCCTTAGTGTTAGGGGGATTAAATACGTGGGGTTGGTGGGATATGTGTTGGTGTAGGGGTTACGGGGATCGGGTGGGATATGTGTCGGTGCAGGCTCGATGGGCCGAAATGGCCTCTATCTGCACTGTGGGGTTTCTGTGATTCTGTGATTTGTTTGTATATCGAGTGGATACATCTAAACTGCAGAAGAGACTTTTGTACCTTGAATGGGAAACGTTTAACATTTGAATGGGTTTTAAATCACCCAGCACTGGACAATAGAGCAGTTGTATCTCCCTTTTGTTTCAGCCCAGGGAGCTCCGGAAGACACATTAACCCAGTCTAACCACTTTGAGTTAGCCAATCACAGCTTCCTCTTGTGTATTGGACCCTTTTGGGTGGGGAATTTTGCACACAGCCCTTGCAAGGCAGAACGGCAGGACCTCACCAGGTATAAAGATAGCGGCTGAGAAGCTATCTCTCTCTTACTTCGCTGGACCAAAGGTGAGCAGGGTGTTCTGACTCCTCAGCAAAGCAACCTAGTTAAGGAGTTTGGGGGATGGTGATTTAAGGGAATTGCTAAGATTGTTTCATTAACATTGTAGCCATTGTATCCCTCGTTTTCGCCGTCTGCAACCCCCGTTATATAGTTTTACAATTTTACTGTGTTCGTGTGGGATAGTTTGATATTTTGATTATAGTTTCTTTTAGTTAATAAAACTTGATTTCTTTCTCTCATCCAAACTACGTGTCTGTTTTAATATCAATAATTATAAGCCCTGCAGTCAGAACTGGAAGGTGGGGTAGCGATTCGAAACCGCTGTTTTAAAATTGGTTTTATTTTAAAATTGGTCTGAGTGCAGGCAAAGGCTGCAAGACCAGGAAAATTACTTTAAACCAGCTTAAAGAAGCCCCAACCCTTACAGCTCCTTCTACACTCTCCCATCAAACACTCCCAGGGCAGGTACAGCACGGGTTAGATACAGAGTAAAGCTCCCTCTACACTGTCCCATCAAACACTCCCAGGGCAGGTACAGCACGGGTTAGATACAGAGTAAAGCTCCCTCTACACTGTCCCATCAAACACTCCCAGGGCAGGTACAGTAGGGGTTAAATACAGAGAAAAGCTCCCTCTACACTGTCCCATCAAACACTCCCAGGGCAGGTACAGCACGGGTTAGATACAGAGTAAAGCTCCCTCTACACTGTCCCATCAAACACTCCCAGGGCAGATACAGCACGTGTTAGATACAGAGTAAAGCTCCCTCCACACTGTCCCATCAAACACTCCCAGGGCAGGTACAGCACCGGTTAGTTACAGAGTACAGCTCCCACTGCACTGTCCCATCAAACACTCCCAGTGCAGGTACAGCACGTGTCAGATACAGAGTAAAGCTCCCTCCACACTGTCCCATCAAACACTCCCAGGGCAGGTACAGCAGCGGTTAGATACAGAGCACAGCTCCCTCTTCACTGTCCCATCAAACACTCACAGGGCAGGTACAGCATGGGTTAGATACAGAGTAAAGCTCCCTCTACACTGTCCCATCAAACACTCCCAGGGCAGGTACAGCATGGGTTAGATACAGAGTAAACCTCCCTCTTCACTGTCCCATCAAACACTCCCAGGGCAGGTACAGCACGTGTTAGATACAGAGTAAAGCTCCCTCCACACTGTCCCATCAAACACTCCCAGGGTAGGTACAGCACCGGTTAGATACAGAGTACAGCACCCTCTACACTGTCCCATCAAACACTCCCATGGCAGGTGCAGCACAGGTTAGATACAGTGTAAAGCTCCCTCTACACTGTCCCATCAAACACTCCCAGGGCAGATACAACATGGGTTAGATACAGAGTAAAGTTCCCTCTACACTGTCCCATCAAACACTCCCAGTGCAGGTACAGCACGTGTTAGATACAGAGTAAAGCTCCCTCCACACTGTCCCATCAAACACTCCCAGGGCAGGTACAGCACCGGTTAGTTACAGAGTACAGCTCCCACTACACTGTCCCATCAAACACTCCCAGGGCAGGTACAGCACGGGTTAGATACAGGCTAAAGCTCCCTCTACACTGACCCCATCAAACACTCCCAGGGCAGGGACAGCACTGGTTAGATACAGAGTACAGCTCCCTCTACACTGTCCCATCAAACACTCCCAGGGCAGGTACAGCACGGGTTAGATACAGAGTAAAGCTCCCTCTACACTGTCCCATCAAACACTCCCAGGGCAGATACAGCACGTGTTAGATACAGAGTAAAGCTCCCTCCACACTGTCCCATCAAACACTCCCAGGGCAGGTACAGCACCGGTTAGTTACAGAGTACAGCTCCCACTACACTGTCCCATCAAACACTCCCAGGGCAGGTACAGCACGGGTTAGATGCAGGCTAAAGCTCCCTCTACACTGTCCCCATCAAACACTCCCAGGGCAGGGACAGCACTGGTTAGATACAGAGTACAGCTCCCTCTACACTGTCCCATCAAACACTCCCAGGTCAGGTACAGCACGGGTTAGATACAGAGTAAAGCTCCCTCTACACGGTCCCATCAAACACTCCTAGGGCAGGTACAGCACGGGTTAGATACAGAGTAAAGCTCCCTCCACACTGTCCCATCAAACACTCCCAGGTCAGGTACAGCACGTGTTAGATACAGAGTAAAGCTCCCTCTACACTGTCCCATCAAACACTCCTAGGGCAGGTACAGCACGGGTTAGATACAGAGTAAAGCTCCCTCCACACTGTCCCATCAAACACTCCCAGGGCAGGTACAGGGGGTTAGATACAGAGTAAAGCTCCCGCTACACTTTCCCATCAAACTCTCCCAGGGCAGGTACAGCACGGGTTAGATACAGAGTAATGCTCCCTCTACACTGTCCCATAAAACACTCGCAGGGCAGGTACAGCACGGGTTAGATACAGAGTAAAGCTCCCTCTACACTGTCCCATCAAACACTCCCAGGGCAGGTTCAGGAAGGGTTAGATGCAGAGTAGAGCTCCCTCTACACTGCCCCATCAAACACTCCCAGGGCAGGTACAGCACGGGGTTATATACAGAGTAAAGCTCCCTCTACACTGTCCCCATCAAACACTCCTGGGGCAGGTACAGCACGGGTTAAATACAGAGAAACGCTCCCTCTACACTGTCCCATCAAACACTCTCAGGGCACGTACAGCACGGGTTAGATACATAGTAAAACTTCCTCTACACTGTCCCATCAAACACTCCCAGATCAGGTACAGCACGGGTTAGATACAGAGTGAATCTCCCTCTACACTGTCCCATCAAACACTCCCAGGGCAGGTACAGCACGGGTTAGATACAGAGTAAAGCTCCCTCTACACTGTCCCATCAAACACTCCCAGGGCAGGTACAGCACGTGTTAGATACAGAGTAAAGCTCCCTCCACACTGTCCCATCAAACACTCCCAGGGCAGGTACAGCACCGGTTAGATACAGAGTGCAGCTCCCTCTACACTGTCCCATCAAACACTCCCAGGGCAGATACAGCATGGGTTAGATACAGAGTAAAGCTCCCTCTACACTGTCACATCAAACACTCCCAGGGCAGGTACAGCACCCAAAGGAAAACACCAACAAATGCATGTAGAGCCGAACTAGGCAGATACCCACTGATAATAAACATCCAAAAACGAGAACTAAACTTTCTAAATCACCTCAAATCTAGTTCCCCAGACACTCTTCATTTTAAAGCCCTCCAGACCCAAGAGCTGAACCCAGAAACGAGTCCCCTGAGTCAGTTGTTACTGAAACTAAGTTCTCCTACCCAGCCGGACCCTGACCAGTCCCAGACCAACACTGCTCCCCAAACACCAATCCGAGTGAACCAAATCATTAAAGAATGCAAAGAAACCTACCTGGAACATTGGAACACAATAACCAAATGCCAAAGCAGATTAGAATGCTACCGGGCCCTAAAAAGAGAATATAAACTGGCAGACTATCTCTCGACCATCAGAGACACAAAACATAGACAGACCCTCACCAGATACAGACTAAGCGACCACCAACTGGCAATTGAAAAAGGAAGATACAAGAAATCCTGGCAACCTAAAGAAAATAGAGTATGTGATCACTGTCTGGCCGGCGAGGTTGAGACAGAGGTGCACTTCCTCCTAAAATGCGAAAAATTCAACGAGACAAGAAACATATATTTTGACAAGCTCAGCCTTACAACCCCAGATTTCAAAGAATTGGATGACCTGTCAAAATTAAGAATAGTCCTGGGGGAGGGAGACAGACCATATCTTGGTGCCCAATATGTAACAACATGTCACAACCTGAGGAACATTGAGTGACTAACGAGCACACCCATAGCATATATACGCTAAAAATGTTTAAATCAATACCGAATGTACCCAACGACTGTTTTAAATTAATACTGAATGCACCCAACGAAGGTCAACGACTGTTTAAATTAATACTGTCTGTACCCAACGAGGGTCAAAAACGTTTGACACCTACAGAATGTTGGAAACCTGTACTTTTTGTTATGTGAGCTTTGGCAACATGGTTCCCTGTAAACTTTCATGCCAATAAAGCATTTGAATTGAATTGAATTGAATTGTACAGCTCCTTCTACACTGTCCCATCAAACACTGCCAGGGCAGGTGCAGCACGGGTTAGATACAGAGTAAAGCTCCCTCTACACTGTCCCATCAAACACTCCCAGTGCCGGTACAGCACGGGTTAGATACAGAGGGAACCTCCCTCTACACTGTCTCATCAAACACTCCCAGGGCAGGTACAGCACCGGTTAGATAAAGAGTAAAGCTCCCTCTACACTGTCCCATCAAACACTCCCAGGGCAGGTACAGCACGGGTTAGATATAGAGTAAAGCTCCCTCTACACTGTCCCATCAAACACTCCCAGGGCAGGTACAGCACGGGTTAGATACAGAGTAAAGCTCCCTCTGAACAGCCTCATCCAACACTTCTGGAGAACATATAGCACGCTTTAGATGCAATCTTAGAATCCTACAATCTTACTGTACAGATGGAGGCCATTCGGCCCATCTTGCTTGTGCCAACTCTCTGAGAGAGAGAGCTATTAGCCCCACATTCCTGCTGTTTCCGCATTGCCCTGCAAATTTTTTTGAGCACCTCTTTGATTCTCCCCTTAACCTTCTCTGCTCGAAGGAGAAAAATCCCAGCTTCATTCGTCTTCCCGTGTAACTGAATTCCTCATCCCTGGTACCGTTCTGGTGAATCTCCTCTGCACCCTCTCCAAGGCCTTGATATCCTTTCTAATGCATGGTGCTCATAATTGGACACAATACTCTAGCTGAGGTCTAACTAATGATTTATAAATGTTTACCATAGGGTCCTTACTCTCTGCCTCTATTTATAAAACCAAGGATCCCGTGTGCTTTTTTAGCAACTGCATCAACTCGTCCTACCAGCTTCAAAGATTTGTGTATATGAACCCCAGGGGGCAAAAATTGGGTCACGCCCCCTTTGGGGCGCTAACTTCACCGGGGCGCCCTGAAAAAATTAGCGCACCTGCGCCCGAAATTCACTGGTAGCACCCTAAGAGGGAGGTGGGGTTTTACTGGAAGCGCCCCGCCTCCCTCTTGGGGTGCTGCGAGGGAATATCACGGCGCTACGTGTCACGGTTTCACACGCTGCAGCATGTCGCGCCGCGGTACTGCAGGCCTTCCTCCCCTTATTAAAGGGGAGGGGCCTAGCGCAGCGTGACCTGCGGCCCAGCTGGGCCACCAGGGATCGGAGTGCCACTCAAGAGGAGTGCCAGGCTCACGGACCGCTGCCGGCACCCCGCGGGGGGGCTGTACAGAAGGCCGGGGACAGCAATGGGGGCAGGTGCTGGCAAGTGGCCAGCAACAAAAATGGCCACCTGGCACCTTCTCTTTAATTTGCGCTGCCCCGGCCGCAGGTAGGCCCCCCTGACCCTGTCGGACATAGCGTCCAGCGTTAAGTCAGGGGGCGCTACCGAAGATCGCGGCCGGGGTGCGAGCGGGGTGCTGTGTGCGGTGATGACATCATCGCTGGAGGTGCAGCGCCGCGGGGTGCTACCGGTTAGCGCCGCCGCTAACCTCCTGCTGAATTTCACAGGAGGCATTGGCGGTGCCGCGCCCAGGCGCTAGTTGCTTTGTGCCCTGCTAACGCTAACGGGAGGCACAAATCAACCTAATTTTATCCCCAGGTGTCTCTGTTCCTGCACCACCTTTAAAATTGTACCTTTGGTTTATATTGCCTCTTTTTTCCTTCCAAAATGAATCACCTCACACTTCTTTGCGTTAACTTTGAACTGTCGAGTGTCCGCCCATTTCATAAGTTGTCCTGAAGTCTGTTACTCTCTTCACTGTTTAATACATTGTCAAGCTTTGTGATATCCGCAAACTTTGAAATTATGTCCCCTATACCTAAGCCCAAGTCAGTAATATATATCAAAATAAGCAGTGGTTCTAATACCGACCCGTGTGGAATGCCATTGTGTTCTTCCCTCCAGTATGGAAAACAACCTTTTACTTCTACTCTCTGCTTTCTGTCCATTAGCCAATTTTGTACCCACACTGTCACTGTCCCTTTAATCCCATGGGCTTTAATTTTGCTAATGGGTCTATTATGTGTTTGTTTTATTCATTCATGGGATGTGGGCGTTGCTGGCAAGGCCGGCATTTATTGCCCATTCTTGTTTCCCTTGAGAAGGTGGTGGTGAGCCGCCTTCTTGAACCGCTGCAGTCCGTGTGGTGAAGGTACTCCCACAGTGCAGTTAGGGAGGGAGTTCCAGGATTTTGACCCAGCGACGATGAAGGAAAAGCAAAATATTTCCAAGTCAGGATGGTGTGTGACTTGGAGGGGAACTTGGAGGTGGTGGTGTTCCCATGCGCCCGCCGCCCTTGTCGCTCTAGGTGGTAGAGGTCGCGGGTTTGGGAGGTGCTGTCGAAGAAGCCTGTGGTACTTTATCAAACACCTTCTGAAGTCCGTATACTCAACATCATCCGCACTACCCTCATCAACCCTTTCCATTACTTCATCAAAGAACTCAATCAAGTTAGTCAGACATGATTTGCCTTTAACAAATCCGTGTTGGCTGTCATTTATTAACCCATATTATTCCAAGTGCCAATTAATTTTGTCCCAGATTATTGTCTCTACGAGTTTCCCCACCACCAACGTTAGGCTGACTGGCCTGTAGTTGCCGGGTTTATCCATCTCCCCTTTTTCAAACAGGAGTATAACATTTGCAATCTTCCAGGCCTCTGGCACCACCCCCATATAAAAGGAGGATTGGAAGATTGTGGCCAGAGCCTCAGCTATTTCCACCCATACTTCCCTCAGCAACCTAGGTTGAATCCTATCCAGACCGGGTGACTTTTCTACCTTGAGCACTGGCAACTATTTTAGTACATCCTCTTTATCTATTTTTACCCTCTCTAATGCCTCTACCACCTCCTCCTTTACTGCTACATTAGCAGCATCCTCTTCTCTACTGAAGGCAGATGCAAACACAGAAACACAGAAGATAGGAGCTGGAGTAGGCCATTCGGCCCTTCGAGCCTGCTCCGCCATTCAATGTGATCATGGCTGATCATCCAAATTCAGTACCCTGTCCCTGCCTTTTCCCCATATCCCTTGATCCCTTTTGCCTCACGAAATATATCCAACTCTTTCTTGAATATATTTAATGAACTAGCCTCCACCGCCCTCTGTGGCAGAGAATTCCACAGGTTCACCACTCTCTGGGTGAAGAAATTCCTCCTCATTTCAGTCCTAAATGGCTTACCCCTTATCCTTAGACTATGACCCCTGGTTCTGGACTCCCCGGCCATCAGAAACATCCTTCCTGCATCTAGTCTGTCCAGACCTGACAGAATTTTATAGGTTTCGATGAGATCCCCTCTCAATCTTCTAAACTCCAGTGAGTATAAGCCCAATCGACACAATCTCTCCTCATACGTCATTCCTGCCATCCCAGGGATCAGCCTGGTGAATCTTCGCTGCACTCCCTCCATGGCAAGAACGTCCTTCCTCAGGTAAGGTGACCAAAACTGCACACAATACTCAAGGTGCGGTCTCACCAAGGCCCTGTACAACTGTAGCAAGACATCCTTGTTCCTGTACTCGAACCCTCTTGCTACGAAGGCCAACATACCATTTGCCTTCTTAACTGCCTGCTGCACCTGCATGCTTATCTTCAGCGACTGGTGCACAAGGACACCCAGGTCTCTTTGCACTTCCCCTTCTCCCAATCTATTGCCTTTCAAATAATAATCTGCCTTCCTGTTTTTGCCACCAAAGTGGATAACCTCACATTTATCCACATTATAGTGCATTTGCCATGTTTCTGCCCAATCACTCAACCTGTCCAAATCGTACTGGAGAAGTGCTCATTTAGTACCTCAGCCATGCCCTCTGCCTCCACAAGATCTCCTTTTGGGCTCTTAATCAGCCCCACCCTTCCTTGGATATACTTTTTCTCTTTATATGTTTATAAAAGACTTTAGTCTTCTCTTTTATATTACCCACTAATCTTTTCGCATTACCCCTTTTATTTCCTTTTTTAGATCTCCTCTGCACTCTCTGTATTCTGATTGGTTCTCTACTGTCTTATCAACCTGACATTTATTATAAGCCTCCTTTTTCTGTTTCATTTTAATCTCTATGGGCGTGGAATTTGATACCGCCCCGCCCAGGAAGTGGAGTGCAATGTCGGCGCTGAACTTCCTGGTGGGGCGGTAACCGAGGCGATGTCGGGATGCGATCGGCTGAGCTCCACGGAGGGGAGGGCCGCTGTGCACTCTGCAGGGCCTCCAATGGCCCAACTAGGCCACCAGGGCGGCGTGGTGCCGCGGCCGCAGTCCAGCACCGAGACGTGGCGCCGGGCTGTGCGATGGCGGACAGGACCGCACCATGGCACACCATAGAGGGCCGACCTGGAAGTCGGCCAAAAAAAAGGAAATGGTGGCGCGGGACGCGGCCGCACCTCCCCTTTAACTACCGCCCCGCGAGCGGAGGGTGGCCATGCTCCCGACCCGTGAGGCTTGCGCTGACATTGCCCGCGGCAGCCTCACGGAGCGCATCCGCATTTCTGCCGCAGGATGGTAAGGGGACGTCATTGCCCGGGGCGCTACCGGCGGGGGCGCGACGCTATTGGGTAGCGCCTCAGCAACGCCCCGTTGAATTTCGCGGGAGGCACTTTTTCCACCTCCCCCCGGATGATTAGCCCTTTGCGCCCTGTTAGCACCCCCCAGAGGCGCTAATGGTAGTCACATTGGAGCCAAATTTCGCCCCCTATATCTTTAGTCATCCAGGGAGCTCCAGCTTTGGATGCCCTTCCTTTCCCCCTCATGGGAATGTGTCTCGTCTGTACTCGAACCATCTCCTCTTTGAAGGCCTCCCATTGCTCATTTACTGTTTTACCTGCCAATCATTGTTTCCAATCCAATCTAACTGGGCCAGATCCCTTTTCAACTCACTGAAATTAGCCCTCCTCCAGTTGAGTATTTTCACATTTGATTGTTCTTTGTCCTTTTCCATAACTACTCTAAACCAAATGATACTGTGATCACTGTTCCCCAAATGCTCTCCCACTGAAACATGCTCCACCTGCCTCACTTCATTCCCCAGAACGAGACCCAGCACTGCTTCCTTCCTCATTGCAGCTCGAAACACACTGATCAAGGAAGTTCTCTTGTACACATTTCAGGAATTCTTCCCTCTCTTTGTCCTTCACACAATTTTTTCCCCAGTCGATACTAGGATAACTGAAGCCCCCCATTTTCATGAATGTTGTTATTACATCTTTCTGAAATGCATCCCTCTCTATCTTCCCATTATCGGGTGGTCTATAGTATACATGCAGCAGCGTAATAGCTCCTCTTCTGCTCCTTATCTCTAACCACATAGATTCAGTCTTTGAACACTTAAGTACAATGCATTGTGCAGTCAGCAGTGAACAAGCGGCGTTAGCCATTCATTACACTTACCCACAGACTTTCTGTGGGCTTTTGCACTAGAATGTGCGTTATTAGAGAGCCAAAACAGCGCCATGTCCTCTACAGGGGATCTGGGACCGGTGTGAACAGGGAAAGCAACTGTGCGTCTCCTTAACTAATCAGAGGGAAAGAAAGATGGGATTAAGAGAGAGAGCTAAAGAAACAAAGAAAAAGTTAAAGTAAAATGTACTTAACTTTTTTAATATCGCCAACAATAATTGAAGGAATGAGGCTCCACATTTGTGAAAGTTAATTTTCAGGGCCAGAGATGCTGTTTGGCAGTAATTAAGACTTATCGCGCCGTTAAAAAATTACTTACACTGGAATGGACAAATCCTAACCTTTTCTGGCGTGTTTTGTGGGTATCTATCACATAAGTACCGCAACTTCACGGGCTTCTATGTGTTTGAATGGTGAGTCTCTGGGGAGATACCGGTGTATCGAAGCTTCTGGAGGAGTAAGGCAACTCGAGCAGAAACCTCCTGATTTCCACATTTAATAGCGCATGTTGGAAGTTGCTGTCCAATTTACTCCTTAATAGCAGTTATTTCTACAGCAAAATCCGGGTCAATATTATCCTTTTCCAGGGCTGTAACAGTTTCTTTGATCAATACTGCCACCCTCTCTCCTTTTTTTGTCCTTCCCTATTTCTCCTGAATGCAGTGTCGCTGGGAATGTTAAGTTCCCATTCCTCCCCTTGTTTGAGCCAGGTCTCCGTTAATGCCACTTTAGCATATTCCCATGTGGCAACTTGTGCCTGCAGATTACCAATGCATTGCTGGTCATCTTCCAGAACTCGATAGACTCTGGAACAGTACCCATGGATTGGAGGGTAGCTAATGTTACCCCACTATTCAAAAAAGGTGGTAGAGAAAAAGCGGGGAATTATAGACCGGTAAGCCTGACATCGGTAGTGGGGAAAATGCTAGAGTCCATTATAAAAGATGTAATAGCAGAGCAGTTGGAGAGCAGTGACGGGATCGGACAAAGTCAACATGGATTTACAAAGGGTACATCGTGCTTGAGTAATCTACTGGAATTTTTTGAGGATGTAACTGGTAGAATAGATAAGGGAGAACCAGTGGATGTGGTGTATTTGGACTTTCAGAAGGCTTTCGATAAGGTCCCGCATAAGAGATTATCTTGCAAAATTAAGGCACATGGGATTGGGGGCAAGGTATTGACTTGGATAGAGAACTGGTTGGCAGATAGAAAGCAAAGAGTTGGAATAAACGGGTCATTTTCCGAGTGGCAGGCAGTGACTAGTGGGGTACCGCAAGGATCGGTCCTAGGACCCCAGCTGTTCACAATATATATTAATGATCTGGACGAGGGAATTGGATGTAGTATCTCCAAATTTGCAGACGACACAAAGCTGGGTGGGAGGGTATGCTGTGAGGAGGATGTTGTGAAACTCCAGTACGATTTGGACAGGTTGGGTGATTGGGCAGAAACATGGCAAATGCACTATAATGTGGATAAATGTGAGGTTATCCACTTTGGTGGCAAAAACAGGAAGGCAGATTATTATTTGAATGGCAATAGATTGGGAGAAGGGGAAGTGCAAAGAGACCTGGGTGTTCTTCTGCACCAGTCGCTGAAGGTAAGCATGCAAGAGCAGCAGGCGGTTAAGAAGGCAAATGGTATGTTGGCCTTCGTATCAAGAGGGTTCGAGTACAGGAACAAGGATGTCTTGCTGCAGTTGTACAGGGCCTTGGTGAGACCGCACCTTGAGTATTGTGTGCAGTTTTGGTCGCCTTATCTGAGGAAGGATGTACTTGCCATGGAAGGAGTGCAGCAGGAATGACGTATGAGAGATTGTGTCTATTGGGCTTGTACTCACTGGAGGTTAGAAGATTGAGAGGGGATCTCATCGAAACCTATAAAATTCTGTCAGGCCTGGACAGACTAGATGCAGGAAGGATGTTCCTGATAGCCGGGGAGTCCAGAAATAGGGGTCATAGTCTAAGGATAAGGGGTAAGCCATTTAGGACTGAGATGAGGAGGAATTTCTTCACCCAGAGAGTGGTGAACCTGTGGAATTCTCTGCCACAGAGGGCGGTGGAGGCCAGTTCATTAAATATATTCAAGAAGGAGTTGGATATATTTCTTAAGGCTAAGGGGATCAAGGGATATGGGGAGAAGGCAGGGACAGGGTACTGAATTTGGATGATCAGCCATGATCTCATTGAATGGCGGAGCAGGCTCGAGGGGCCGAATGGCCTACTCCTGCTCCTATCTTCTATATTTCTATGTTTCAATCTTATCTGCCACATTCTGCATTTACACACATGCATTCCAAACCCCCTTAGTCTGATTTTATTTCTCCGCTGTCCCATCCCTCCTATTTCTGTACTCCTGTGGCATTCCTGAGAATGACCATTTAGTGTCAAATTAGTGCCAATTTTGTGCTGTGGGTCCATCGCCACTAAAAACTGGGTCAAAATGGAGAAACTCATTTTACATAGAACCCTTACAGCCAGCAGAAAGGGGAGACTCTCATTGCATTAGTGTGGGTTAGATTCAAACTATGTCCCAGAGGGGAAAGGACAGTATTTAAACCCCAGCAACATAATCATATAGGAATATGCGTGAGCTTCTGAAACATAGAAACATAGAAGATAGGAGCAGGAGTAGGCCATTCGGCCCCTCGAGCCTGATCCGCCATTCAATGCGATCATGGCTGATCATCCAAATTCAGTACCCTGTCCCTGCCTTCTCCCCATATCCCTTGATCCCTTTAGCCTTAAGAAATATATCTAACTCCTTCTTGAATATATTTAATGAATTGGTCTCTACTGCCTTCTGTGGTAGAGAATGCCACAGGTTCACCACTCTCTGGGTGAAGAAATTCCTCCTCATCTCAGTCCTAAATGGTAGTCAATGAGTGTCAGCATGGATTTGTGAAGGGCCGGTCATGTCTGACTGATCTAATAACGTTTCGGAGGAGGTCAGTAACATGGACAAGGGAGTGTCTCTGGATCTTGTATGTGTGGACTTCCAGAGGGCTAAATTATGAGGACAGGTTGCACAGACTGGGCTTGTATTCCCTCAAGTATAGAATATTAAACGGTGATATAATTGAGGTGTTAAAGATGTTCAAAGAGTTGGTAGGGTAGATCGATAAAAACTATTTCCTCTGGCGGGGAAACCGAGAACAAAGGGGCATGAGCTTAAAATTAGAGTTAGCCTGGTCAGGGATGTGATGTCAGGAAGCACTTCTTCTCCCAAAGGCTAGCGGAATTGAGGCTGGGGGTCAATTGAAAACTTTAGAAATGAGATTGATAGATTTTTGTTAGGCAAGAGTTTTAAGGGATGTGGAACCAAGCCGGGGAAATGGAGTTAACATACAGGTCAGCCATGCTTGAATTGAATGGCAGAACAGACTCGAGGGGCTGAAAGGCCTCCTCCTGTTCTTAAGTTGATCAAGAGATATCAATCAAAGACAGGTAAATGGATTTGAGGTGCAGAGCAGCCATGGTCTAATTGAATGCTGGAGCAGCCTCGAGGGGCTGAATGGCCGACTCCTGTTGCTTTAAATGTATGCAATTGCTTAACATAATTGGTAGAAGGCAAACAATCCCATCACTGCCCATCGCCCACGCACCCTGTGCTCTGGGTCATAACCACATGGAAACCTGTTATTGCTTTCTAGCGAAACAAGTATAGTTTCAAGGTGAGGCCACTTTGATTGGACGGGTCAAACCGTGACATCACAGAGTAAGCCCCACCCTCACACTGAGATGAGACATCACAATAGCTTTGTAAAGTAGATAAATATGAGCCAGGAGGAGATATAAACAGTTTGTGAATGCAAGGGAGCTGCACTGAGTCTGACGAACTGGCTGGTCTGTCTAAGACTGAATGCGGTCGGCTCGAACGCCTGAACAGCTTTGCTCTGTGAAGACAACACGAACAATTGAAACATCATCAACCAGCGGCTTGGACAGAATTCGTGAACTTTGAAAGGTTTGTCTTTCTGGGATGGCAGGAATGGACGTATGAGGAGAGATTGGGTCGATTGGGCTTATATTCGCTGGAGTTTAGAAGAATGAGGGGATCTCATTGAAACTTATAAAATTCTAACAGGACTAGACAGACTAGATGCAGGAAGGATGTTCCTGATGGTTGGGGAGTCCAGAACCAGGGGTCACCGTCTAAGGATAAGGGGCAAGCCATTTAGGACAGAGATGAGGAGGAATTTCTTCACCCAGAGAGTGGTGAACCTGTGGAATTCTCTACCACAGAAGGCAGTTGAGGCCAATTCATTAAATATATTCAAGGAGTTGGATATATTTCTTGAGGCTAAAGGGATCAAGGGATATGGGGAGAAAGCAGGGACAGGGTACTGAATTTGGATGATCAGCCATGATCTCATTAAATGGCGGAGCAGGCTCGAGGGGCCGAATGGCCTACTCCTGCTCCTATCTTCTATGTTTCTATGTCTTTACCTGTTTATCTTGTATTATTAGTGAAAGTCATAATGAGCAATATGAACAGTTTATCAGATACAGTAATATTGATGCACAGTCAGGTGGAATAGTTCAGTTTGTTATTGGTAGTTCTTCCATAGCGTTGCTCATAGGTAGTCTGGGTCCCGGAGCCTGGTTACTGATGGTTACTGAGCCCCACTCCTCACTGACCGGCTCCTCCCAGTCCTGGAGTTTAATGCTCACTCCCTGATCTGTAAATGTAGACAACTATTTACTGACTGTGACTAACTGTGTTTGGAGCTGTACTTCCAGCTTGTATCATTCCCCGTGAAAGTCAGAGTCAGTTACAGCAAAATCCGTGCAGATATAAAGTCTCAAATCCTGGAAACTGAAAGCAGGTCAGTACATGCTGGTTGTTCTGATCAACTTGTCCTGGACACGGGGATAGTCTGTGGGACAGCTCAGCCCGACCATTTAAAAAGTCAAGAGCGTCCCTCTTGAAACCAGTGATTGGTATTGAATGAACGGGTCTAAATAAGAGGAGAGGCTGACAGGGAGAGAGAACAACTGAATAATCAGTTTCTCAAAGTGTTCACCAGTACTGAGAGCTCAGGGTTAGGACTCGAAGAATGTACTCCTGGGCAGTAATGCCACTGGAGCTGCCTTGACCGAGCTTGGTACCTGCCCACACAGCTCGACGCTGGCCCAGGTGTTGACTTTTTAAAGGGAATTTGACAAATCCTTTTACAGGTTATATGGTTTACTATACGAGGGGAGCGATAAAATGCCGGTCGTTGTCCTTGTTGCAATCCAGTGATTTTTGTCATTTCTTCTTCTGCCACAGGTACAGGTTGGTGTCAGGACGAGTGAGAGGAAATGGACGGTTTCATCAAACTACCAACAGACTAAAGTTGTCAGTAACAAAACCACAAAGACAACTGGATCACACATCCTGACCAAAATCACATCAATGCCAGCAGAGATACCACAAAGGAGGAAACAGCAACATTGAAATACCCCTCAACCCATCTTTCCTTTTCCCATCCATTTCTTTAGTGTCAACTGTACATCTTCTAATTTCTTTCTTTGACGGCCAATAACATCCATTTAAACTCGCAGCCAATGATTGGAGATGGTGTTAAACCAACTCTTTCCCTTCTGGCACGTTTCTTTCCCATTTAAAAAAATTTCCCACGGCCCCTCTCCCTCCTCCCTAGTTCTCCCCTGGGCCGGACCTTCATGTCCAGCCCTCAGGTGCCCGCATCGGCATCAAGCACCAACCCTGCTCCAACTCCAGGCTCAGTTCGGCATTGCTCGGGGTTAACTGCACTGGCACTGGATAGGGCCCAGTCCATACAGTCATCTCCGACCGATGTCGACCGGTGGTCCAAGTGTTGGGACTGAACAGGAAAGTCTCAAGGGTGGACGCTCCGGTTGTTGCCTCGATGGTGTGGAATGGGATGAGCTGGTTAAAGCCAATCCATCCCAGTCAACTACATCGGGTGAAACCCCGGTACCACTTGTACTGAGGCCTCCCAGGATAGAGGAAGAGTCCTCCTCTGGCACCAGCTGGTTCGGAGGTGTCCGTGCCTACTGGTGCCAGAATCAGGCTGGTTCCCCCAAGCGCCACCAGCTACTGTTGGTGTGTCCTTCCCCAGAGGCATCCGTCCCCTCTGGTGACACCAACGCAGCCCCGGGACATTAGTCTCCAGTTGGCGCCAGCTCATTTGGGGGCACCACCCTCAGTGGACTCGACCCTACACAGGGTCACCTATGCTGCGGGTGATGTCCACTTTGGTGAGTGCAGCTGCAGATCTCTATTTATAGATCTGTGGCTCCCACCCACCACTGTGGACCCACCTTCAGCCGCTCCCTACGACACTCGAGAGGCACTCCCAGGGAGGGTGCGTGCGCTCCAGAAACCAAACTGGGAGCCTGAGTTGACCACGGATTCCGTGCGTTGAGGTTTTTCCATGTATTCAAAACAAGGGTGACTTCGAGTCTGAAACTGTGAGTTCCGGAAGTCCCATCACTTGTGGGGGTTGAGTCTTTACCTGGGGTCTTGCAAAGGCCTCAGGCATCGACCTTTGTTGGATTCCCCCTCCCAATTTCCAAGGCAGTTTGGGCGGACTTGATAGGCGCGCCACAGTTATGGCCAAGGTAGACAGCCCCGCCACTCTGCCTCACAACTTAAGGTTCGCTGGTACATCTGGTGAACTTCAGTCGTGAAAGCCTCAGAAGGAAGGGGACTGCCCAGGAAACTAGTCCTGTTCCACCCACCAGAATCCAATTGGTGGGACATGTGGGTCTGGCAGACCTTCCTGCAGGGTTTGGCGCATATCCTGAATTCCCTGCCATCAAATCCACTGGGGCTGGCTTCACTGACCAGTATGTGAGTTGAGGGAGCAATCCCTGCCAGAGAGGACCACCTTCAGAGAGCATCTGCTGCAGCAGCAGACTGTGTGGGTGCTCTCAATGTAGGAGCAGAATCTATCGTCCAGTGGATCTTGCATCGCCACTTAGTTTGTCCTCACACCTTGGGGATCCTTCAGGTTCTGCAGATGCCCGTTGGTGCTGAGGGCTTCTTTGGCGAGCAAGTGGAGGATCTGCTGTAGCAGAACGTTCAGGCATTCCCGAATTGACACACAAGGGTGGGGGGGCACTGCTCACTTTGTAGCTTAGCCCACCCCATCTATAGGCCCCTTCCACTCGCCAACACCAGTCCACTCACCATCACCAATCCATTCACCACCACCATCCACTCACCACCACCAATCCATTCACCCCCACCAGCCTATTCAAGGCCTTATCCGGAGCACAATGTCCTTTGTATCTTGCTAGCCCGTCATTCCAGATTAGGACCTGGAATGCAGGTAGCTCACAAGTAACATTCGAGACCCTGTCCAGCTCCACCTCCCCCAGCAGTGATCATGCCTGGATAGCCCACCTCAGAGTTGTGTGGGTGGGCTATTTCCAGTACTTCCCTGTGGAAGTGGATCACTCTGGATGTTTGGTTTGTCCATCAGAAGAATCATCTACGAGTGGGCATACTGGCAGGTCTTCTACCATCCACATTGAGAGCGAGTGATCGTCATCCAGAAGGCTCAACTGTTGGGGGTATTTCTCCAGTTGAGCCTTCTGGATGACCATCACTCTGCCAGTAATGTATCCACAGGTCTCCTTTGTCGCAGCATCTGAACTAGAGCTGGTGGTCCTGGGAGCACAGTGTTCTCCATACATTGGTGCTACAGCCATCAGGCTCTTCAGCTAATGCTTTGACATATGGGTGGGAGCCACATTCAGGATGAATGGTCTTCTCGGCCAGTGATTTCACTTGGCATTTCAACAGGCTCGGGGTATGAACGGTATAATAGGACATCTCCACTTTCAGACTCGGTGCAGGGTAAGTCAGTGTGTCTGCAGACAGACAATATGACAAGGGTCCGGTAAGTCAACAAACAGGGTGGGACCCTCCTTCCTGGGTCCCTCTGTCAAGATGACGCGTTGCTTCCCATTGGTGCTTGAACAACGGGGTGACACTCTTGGTGCCACATTTGGCCCGGGGAGGACAACACAACAGTCGGCACACTCAGCTGCTCTGTAGTCCACCCTAACTAGTGGATGATCCACACTGAGGTAGTCCAGAACATCTTCAGGACTTGGGGGGTTTACCAGGTCGATCGACTTGCTCGCATCACCGGATAATCACCAATCTGCTGGAGGACCTCAGGCAGTCAGGGCGGAGGCCCGACAGTCTTTCGTGCTTTTGTTTCTGGATTCTGTTGCTCAGGGTTGCCTGATCTCCAGGATGCTCCAGGAAATTGCAGCAGGTGGTGGTTCTGGTTAACCCTTTAGTTACCTCACAAACCGTGATTCAGGGACACCCGGGTATTGAATACACACTTTGATTTCAGGAGCCCACGGGAGAAATCCAAGTCATTTTTAGAGTATAGAGGACCCTACCTTTTTTAGGGAATTTTTCATTCTGACATCCTCCACACACTGCTGGACACTGTCCAACTGGTACTCAGGGTGAGGAGGGCGGACCGTACCTGCAAGCGAACAGACTCTCCGGCTCCCAGGACAAATAGATCAAAGTGGGTGTTATTCACGGGCGCCAGCGCCAGATCCAAACAGTAAGCTGAACCGTCAGGATCTGGATTTGGATCTTGCCAGCTTCTGATTGATGGCCTGGCAGTTGAGATGGAATGCCCGTCAGATTAGGGTATACCAGCAGTGCGGCACTCCTGGGTAATGCTCACTTTATTGTGTCTGTCTTGGTCATTTAAGCCTCTGTTCCCATACAAGTACCTCCACCTTCCTCGTCCTCAGTACTACTTGGTTAGTCGCCAGCAGTGTGTGCAGAATGCCTGAATGAAGATCACAGCTCCCTTGTCAGCTGTTCCCATGTCAGCTGCTCCCTTGTAAGCTCCTCTTCATTCTTCAAGTGACGCGGCATTTGCCACCCACCTGGTTGTCTCTTGGGTCTAGTGGGGAGTGTTGGTATGTCTTTTCCTCGTTCTGGGTTGTCTTTGGGTGTCAACAAACTGGGTTCTGGGGTGTGCTAAAAGTTAACACTGCATGGGAGTCGGGGAGGGAGGGGAAAAACAAGTGGGTTTGTCCTTCAAAGTTAGGACGTCTTAACAATATGTCTTAACAGGGAAGGTCACGCCTTAAGAGATTTTCCCCAGGCAAATTGTGCCGATGCATCCCGGTAATTTGATCCACGTTCCACCCCCAATGTTTAGGAACGGATGTTCCCAGCAAATTAAACGGTGTCACAGTTAACACTTTAAAGAAAAGATTGGGGACAGTTTTCGTTCAACCTGGAACGACAGAAGTGGGAACTCTAGACAACCTGCCAACCAGTTTCTCGTCATCGCTGAATATTGGGTTTGTGACTGCTGCTACAGAACTAGACTGGAGATTGTTGAAGACCAGGCTCCCGGGGATTGTGTTCAATTGATGTTAGCAGAGTTGAAGTGAGAAAGTAATTGTCTTAGAATATTTGGGCCATAATGATCTCCTGGAGTAGTTTCGATCGCCTAAGGGGGTCGGAGAGGAATTTCCCAGATTTTTTTCCCAAATTGGCCTGGGTTTTTATGTCTGGTTTTTCGCCTCTCCCAGGAGATCACATGGTGGGGGGCTCCATATATTGCGATGGACAAGGCTGGATGGACCAGAGAGTCTTTTCGTGTACAAGTCATCTTTCAATAACTGAAATGTGAGAAGTTTAACATCTGAAAATAAACGTGGATTGAAAATGAACAAACTTACTGTGTGTCTCCTGATTTGTGCACGGATCATTGAAGGGAACAGAAAGGGGAAGAGATGAGTTCTGATTGTCCCTGGGCTCAGTTACTGACTGGGTGAACTCTTTGAGCCACACACTAGGCTGGACCCAGATTGATTCCCCAGTCTGCACATACAAACATACAAAAAGACATACAAAAGCAGATGAAGACTATCAGGCCCATTAAGCTCACCCCATCCAGTAGACAGTAGGGCCGCACATGCTGCCGTCCCACCTACCAGTTACGCTATCTCTGGAAACAGACAAAGAAACATGGCCAATTCAGGAAAAACCTCTGGCCATTTGCTCTCCAACTCCCAACACATGACAATGTAAACTAACCACTAACTCGCTGTAACTGGTAATGTCCTCTCAGAGACTGGCCAAGATCATACAGCACAGAAGGCCATTCAGCCCATCGTGCCTCTGCCAGCTCTTTGAATGCACTATCCAATTAGCCCCAGTCTCCCGCTCTTTCCCCGTAGCCCAGCAAATTTTTCCTTTTCAAGCATTTACCTAATTCCCTTCTGAAAGTTACAGTGGATGGAATTATAAGTTGGTGGAATTCTGTCATGTGATCCCCAAAGTTCCAGTAACTAAATTGCCAAATCCCCTAGTCAGTAAAACCTGGATTGGGCTTATTCAGTCACTAAAACACCAGTGGCACTTTCAAAGTCCCAGGCCACGTCAAGGAACTCCTCCAAACACAATTAACCAACAAAGTAGTGAATTGGTACAAAAACAAATACTAGTGGGGAGGGGCTGGGAGTGAAGAATTGAGCGGGGGAAACAAGGCAACACTTGGCATGTACTGAGAGGCAGAGTCGTGTGTTGGGTTTCCAACTCTGCAGGATGTCCCGGAGTCTCCAGGAATTTAATCTCCTGGATTTTTTTTTAATCGTTCATGGGATGTGGGCTTCGCTGGCAAGGCCAGCGTTTATTGCCCATCCCTAATTGCCCTTGCGAAGGTGGTGGTGAGCTGCCTTCTTTAACCGCTGCAGTCCGTGAGGAGAAGGTGCTCCCACAGGGAGCACATATAGGCCAGCAGGGTCTGGAGTCACATATAGGCCAGCAGATTTCCTTCCCTAAAGGACATTAGTGAACAAGGTGGGATTTTAGCGCAATCCAATGGTCATCATTACTGATGGTAGCTTTTTATTCCAGATTTATTTACGTGACTGAATTTAAATTCCCCAGCTGCCATGTGGTGGGATTTAAACTCATGTCTCTCAGATTGTTTAATCTAAGTCTGTCCCTGGATTGCTAGTCTGGTAACATAACCACTATGCTATCATTCCCAATTGCAGCTTTGAGCAAACCTGGGATAAAAGTCACCAGGGCATTAAAGAAAATGATTTTTTATTTCCATTTTCTTTGACCACTTTCATTCATTTATAAAAATATTGGAGACGGGGGAAAAAGGCGGTTGGATCCAGCAGGTCACGTGATGAAAGCTCCAGGAATACGTCCAATCAGAGATGGCGACTCGTGTTGTGTGACTCACGCCATTTATATACCACGACAAAATAAAATAATAGCACGCGTTGATAATTGTGGGTGGCACCAAGACACACACGTGCAGAATGTGAAACCTGTTGAATAATCACTGACTACTGAGGCACAAGTGGGTCTAAATAACACTTTAACAAACAGAATGGCTGCACATTAATGGCACAGTAATTAACTTGGGTTATAATAAGCTTTATTTTGGAAGTACTTAACTCCCAAACTCTCATTACCACACGGCTTGCCAAGAAACGACTGGATCGCCTTTCAATCACAGGTCTTAGAACTCACAACCAATCAGCATAGTGTTAACCCTTCGCTCCCTGGAAGTTTAAAGAACTTTCATTTTCAATTGACTTTGAGAATGACTATTTTGGGAACTGCCTCCCCGGTTTAGCGCCAGGAATCTCCCCAGATAACCTGGGTTTATAACACACTGTTCACATGGTTAGTGCCCCGAGGCACTTTAGAGAGTAGAATGAGATGCCAAATAGTAATACTAAGAAAGAAGCAATGGACACAAGTAACACTGCCCCTTCACTGGACAGCTGCTGACGATAACCTTCAATCCGCCCTCGCAACAGATGTCAAGCCAGCTCCTTCTTCAAGGTGAGAAATGACCCTGGATGATAATCCTGAGATTTATTCTCCTTTTTGTTTCTTATCCGGCTCCCGACATTAATTTACTTGGTTTTATTACCCCATTGTCTTCTATTTGCAAACGTGAGCTATTGGAGCTTGATAGACAAACATGCTCACACGTGTCGCCTAGAAACACAAACAAATTGATTTTTTTTAAAACAGTGAGGATATTGCACCGTGAGATCCAATCCATGTGCTGCTGTCAAAAATGGGTGAATAGTTTAGGGTCTGGTCATTACAAGGACAATGTTGAATGATAAAGGACCGACTGAAACGTTGCTGCTGAATTTAGCAAAGACCAACTTTCCAATGTTGATACCAGGTAAACAATAGCACAAGGCAATTTTGATTTACGCCCTCCAATTTCTGAGTAGTGCATCAAGAACTTGCATTGATAGACCTTTCACAACATCAGGACATCCCAAAGCACTTTACAGCCAATGAAGCACTTCCTTAAAGTGTAATCGCTGCTGCAATGTAGGAAACGCAGCAGCCAATTTGCGCACAGCAAGCTCCCACAAATAGCGAACTAATGACCAGATAATGTTTTTTTTAGTGATATTTGTTGAGGGATAAATGTTGGCCCAGGGGAACTCCCCTACCCTTCTTCAAAATACTGGCCATGGGATCTTTTAAGTCCACCTGAGAGGACAGATGGAGCCTTGGTTTAACGTCACATCCGAAAGACGGCACCTCCGACAGTGCCGCACACCTTCAGTATGGCACTGAAGTGTCAGCTTAGATTACGTGCTACCACTGGGCCATGCAGACACCTAAATCAAACAGCTAGATGATTTTAAAAGCACAGGATAATGGAACAAGATACCTGAATGGGTTTCAAGAAGGAACTAGACAGGTTCTTATCAACAAATGGGATTCAGGGTTATTAGAAACGCACCAAGGGAATACAGAGGATAGGTGGGCTCATCAGAACATAGGAACATAAGTAATAGGAGCAAGAGTCGGCCATTCGGCCCCTCGGGCCTGCTCCGCTGTTCAATAAGATCATAACTGATCTGATCTTGGCCTCAACTCCACTTCCCTGCCCGCTCCCCATAACGCTCGACTCCCTTATCGTTCAAAAATCTGTCTATCTCCACCTTAAATATATTCAATGACCCAACCTCCACAGCTCTCTGGGGAAGAGAATTCCACAGATTCACGACCCTCTGAGAAGAAATTCCTCCTCATTTCCGATTTAAAAGGGTGCTCCCTTATTCTGAAATTATGCCCCCTAGCAGGCAGGCAGTGCAGGGGTCCCCTGTGACCATCCCCCTCTCAAACAGATATACCGCTTTGGATATTGGTGAGGGAGATGCTTATCAGAGGAAGGCAGTAGCAGCCAACTTCCTGGCACCGTGGGTGGTTCTGCTGCACAGGACGGGAGGGAAAAGAGCGAGAGAGCTATAGTGATAGGGGATTCTATTGTAAGGGGAATAGATAGGCGTTTCTGCGGCCGCAAACGAGACTCCAGGATGGTATGTTGCCTCCCTGGTGCAAGGGTCAAGGATGTCTCGGAGCGGCTACAGAGCATTTTGGAAGGGGAGGGTGAACAGCCAGTTGTCGTTGTGCATATAGGTACTGTGGTAAACCACTGTTTGTTATTGTTGTTGTTGTTGTTGCACACTGTTGTGCCTATGCATGCCTCAGCTGACTCCGCCCCTGGCTCCACCCACATGCCCGGGTATAAAGGTGACTGCTCTGCAGCCCCCTGCCCTTTTGGATACCAGGCAACCACGAGAGGCATGCTCTGTTCTTTGCTAATAAAAGCCTGTTAATTAACTCTCTGTCTTTTATGAGGAATTGATAGTGCATCAATTTTATTAGCAAAGCAAAATGTCGGGTCCAAATGTTGAACAGCAGGAGCTGCATCAACCGACGGCGCCAAACGCTGAGCAGCAGGCGCTGCTGCGAGCCCTCAGACCAACATGCCTGGACCTAGACCCCCAAGAAGCGGGTTCGGCTACCAAATTCGCACAATGGCTGCGTTGCTTCGAGGCTTACCTGGAAGCCTCAACTGTGACCCTAGACGAAAACAAGCTGACAATCCTGGCCTCAAAGGTGAGCCACCAAGTTTATACTCTAATCCAGGACGCGACGACCTACGCGGCGGCTATCGATCTGCTTAAAGGGCAATACGCACGCCCGGTAAATACGGTCTATGCCAGGCACCTCTTAAGATCCCGCAGACAGCAGCCCGGGGAATCGGTGGAGGCTTTCCTACGGGCACTGCGGATACTCGGCCGAGGCTGCGATTGCAAAGAAGTATCAGCCGCAGCACACACGGAGGGACTGATCCGAGATGCTTTCGTTGCGGGTCTAAGGTCCGACTACTCCCGGCAGAGACTGTTGGAGAAGGGAGAAATAGACCTGAAAAAGGCAGTGTCCCTCGCGCTCTCGCTCGACGCGGCCCATAGGAATATGGACACTTTCTCCCCTAACCGCTCCGCACCGTGGACACCGCAACCTTGGGTCATGGGACCGCCACCTCCAACTGCTGCAGCGATGTCCAAGGCACAGAAATGTTATTTTTGTGGCCAGGCAAAACACCCCAGAGCACGCTGCCCGGCGAAAAACGCCACCTGCTCCGGCTGCGGGAAGAATGGACACTATGTCAGCGCCTGCAAAGGCAAAACCGCTAACGCCAGCAGCGCCGCGTGCGAACCGTGGGGGCAGCCACTTTGTCCGCCATCAAGGGCTCCCCCAGCCACGTGGGGATCGGGATCATGGGCGCCGCCATTTTGTCCGCCATCTTGGACGCCTCCAACTTCAATCACGGGGGACCCGGACTCAACCACCGCCTCATCTGACGACCACATCGACTCGCTTGACCATACGCTGGCCTCCGTGACGCTGGACCAATCTCTCCCTCATCAACTGTCCAGGTCCATGATGGACATTACGGTAAACGGCCGCGCCACTACCTGCCTTTTTGACAGCGGGGGCACGGAGAGTTTTATCCACCCCGACACGGTGCGCAGTTACTCTCTCCAGGTCCTGCCGACGCGCCATCGTATCTCTATGGCTTCCAAAGCCCAGTCAGCGGACGTCGGTGGCTACTGTGTGGTGACCCTTTCGGTACGGGGCACAGAATACAAAAATTTTAAACTTCTGTTCCTGCCCCATCTCTGCGCTGCCGTTCTACTGGGGTTGGATTTTCAGTGCCACCTTAAAAGTGTCACATTGGCGTACGGCGGACCCCTCCCCCCACTCACAGTCTGCAGCCAGCAGCTTTTAAATCGCCCGCCGCACACCATCTGCAGCCTCTCTACCCTTAAAGTCTCCCCCCCTCCTTGTTCGCTAACCTCACCCGCGACTGTAAGCCCATCGCTACTAAAAGCAGGCGTTACAGTGCCGGGGATAGGAGTTTCATTAAATCCGAGGTAGCGAGACTCCTGAAGGAAGGGATTATTGAGAGTAGCACCAGCCCATGGCGAGCACAAGTGGTGGTGGTGAAGACTGGCGGAAAACAGCGCCTAGTTATCGACTACAGCCAGACGATCAATCGCTACACCCAGTTGGATGCATACCCACTCCCCCGCATATCTGACATGGTCAATCAGATAGCACAATACCGGGTGTTCTCGACGATTGATCTGAAGTCGGCATACCACCAGCTCCCCATCAGGGCTGAGGACCGTCAGTACACAGCTTTTGAAGCTTATGGTCGTCTCTACCACTTCCTCAGAGTTTCCTTCGGCGTCACCAACGGGGTTTCAGTCTTCCAACGGGAGATGGACCGGATGGTTGACCAGAACGCGCTCCAGGCCACTTTCCCCTATCTAGACAACGTCACCATCTGCGGCCACGACCAGCAGGACCATGATGTTAACCTAGAGAAATTCCTCCGTACGGCCCAGCGGCTGAACCTAACATACAACAAGGACAAATGTATGTTTCGTACCACGCGCCTTGCCATTCTTGGCTGCGTAGTGGGGAACGGAGTCATCGGCCCCGACCCCGACAGGATGCGCCCCCTTATGGAGCTCCCCCTCCCCCACTGCCAAAAAGCACTGAAGAGATGCCTAGGGTTTTCCTCGTACTATGCTCAGTGGGTGCCCAACTATGCGGACAAAGCCAGACCCCTCATCAAGTCCGCCTCCTTCCCCCTGACAGCAGAGGCATGTGCAGCCTTCACTCTCATAAAAAGAGATATTGCGAAGGCCACAATGCACGCAGTGGATGAGTCCATCCCTTTCCAAGTGGAGAGCGATGCATCCGACTTTGCCCTAGCTGCGACCCTTAACCAGGCGGGGAGACCCGTGGCCTTTTTCTCAAGCACCCTCCAGGGCCCCGAGATTCGACACTCTTCTGTCGAAAAGGAGGCTCAGGCCATTGTGGAAGCTGTGCGACATTGGAGGCATTACCTGGCCGGAAAACGATTTACCCTGCTCACTGACCAGCGTTCAGTTGCTTTTATGTTTAATAATAAGCAGAGGGGCAAAATCAAGAATGGCAAGATCTTGAGGTGGAGAATCGAACTCTCCACCTACAATTACGATATCTTGTACCGGCCCGGGAAACTCAATGAGCCCCCAGATGCCCTATCACGTGGTACATGCGCCAACGCGCAGGTTGATAGACTGAAGACCCTCCACAATGACCTCTGCCACCCGGGGGTCACCAGGTTCTTCCATTTCATCAAATCCCGTAACCTGCCCTACTCCATCGAGGAGGTCAGGACCTTGACCAGGAACTGCCAAATCTGTGCCGAGTGCAAACCGCATTTTTATAGGCCAGACAGAGCGAGCCTGATCAAAGCCACGCGCCCCTTTGAGCGGCTGAGCGGCGATTTTAAAGGGCCCCTCCCCTACTCTGACCGCAATGTGTACTTCCTCAATATAATTGACGAGTACTCCCGTTTCCCGTTTGCCATCCCTTGCTCAGACATGACCAGTACCACGGTCATTAAATGTCTGAATGACCTCTTCGCCTTGTTCGGTTTCCCTAGCTATATCCATAGCGACAGGGGCTCATCCTTTATGAGCGACGAACTTCGTCAGTACCTGCTCGCGAGAGGTATTGCTACAAGCAGGTCCACCAGCTACAACCCCTGGGGGAATGGCCAGGTGGAAAGAGAGAATGCGACGGGCTGGAAGGCAGTCCTTTTAAACTTGAAATCTAAGGGCCTTCCAACCTCTCGCTGGCAGGAGGTCCTCCCTGCGGCGCTCCATTCCATTCGGTCACTGCTTTGTACAGCCACCAATGCCACCCCTCATGAGAGAATGTTCTCCTTCCCCAGGAAGTCCACATCGGGGATCTCGTTACTGACATGGCTGACTTCTCCAGGACCCGTCCTGCTGCGGAAGCACGTGAGGTCCCATAAGACGGACCCCCTGGTCGAGAGGGTGAGCCTCCTCCACGCCAACCCTCAGTATGCTTACGTGGTATACCCGGACGGGCGGGAGGACACAGTCTCCATACGAGACCTCGCACCTTCGGGTGCTCCCGAAACACTTCCTTCGCCACCCACCACTACCCACGCCTACCCCCAGTATGCTTACGTAGCGTACCCGGACGGGCGGGAGGACACTGTCTCCACACGAGACCTCGCACCTTCGGGTGCCCCTGAGACACCACCATCGCCACCCACCACTACCCACACCCCGACCCCTGTAGACAGCATGCCGCAGCCCCAGGACCCGCCATTGACTACGCAGCCTCTCATCAACGAGACGCCAGGTTCGGCGTTGGATGCTGCATCATCACCGCCGCTGCTACGACGATCAGGACGGCATACAAGGCCACCTGATAGACTTAACTAAACGAACTTTTAGTTTACACGAACTTTTAGTACACTTCACCCCGCCGGACTCAATTTTAAACAAGGAGTGAATGTGGTAAACCACTGTTTGTTATTGTTGTTGTTGTAGTTGTTGTTGCACACTGTTGAGCCTATGCATGCCTCAGCTGACTCCGCCCCTGGCTCCACCCACATGCCCGGGTATAAAGGTGACTGCTCTGCAGCCCCCTGCCCTTTTGGATACCAGGCAACCACGAGAGGCATGCTCTGTTCTTTGCTAATAAAAGCCTGTTAATTAACTCTCTGGCCTAGAAATTGAGTTTTGGCTTAGCCAGGGCTTTAGCGCCGGAAGTTAGTGCCGGCGCTAAGTCCCCTTGCGCGCGCCAAAAATTCAGCAGGGCCGCGCCCAAACGGCTGCCGGCGCTACTGAAGGGTCTTTGCGGCGGTAAATCGGCGCTAACTGCCGTTTCGCGCCGCAATTCCGGCGCTGCGGCACCCGATGCGGTGCGGCAGGCTCGGGAAGTGCAGGCCTCCTCCTTCCCTTAAGGAGGAGCTGCCTGCACCCGATCGCGGCCCGCGAAAATCTTTTAAAAAATGAGCCCGGCACCTCGGACAAGTGCCGGGCTTGTTTCTGTTCCGGGGGGGGGGGGGAAGTCCGGGGAGGGAGCTGCGGCCAGGCGGCCGGCGGGAAAGCGGCCGGCCGCCGCGGGGCCTTTAATGCGCCGGCGCAAAGACTCGTAAGACTCTGTTGCCAGAGTCTTAGTTGCGGCTGTCACGGGCGAGGCGGCCGCAACTGAATTTCGGTGCTGGGGCCCGTCGGCATGGCAACCGGGACGCTGCGCACACCGATGACGTCATCGGTGCCGGCGCAGCGCTACCGGTCTACCGCGGCGTAAGGGCCCCAGGCAATTTCGGCGCCGGCGCCAAATGCAGCGCTAGGCCCTCTAGCGCCGCAAAATCGGCGCTAAGGGCACTCAATTTCTAGGCCTCTGTCTTTTATGAGGAATTGATAGTGTATCAGGTACCAACGATATAGGTAAAAACCGGGATGAGGTCCTAAAAGCTGAATATAGGGAGTTAGGAGGTAAATTTAAAAAGGGCCAGGTCTCTCCAGACGTTGCCGATAACCCAGACACTTAAATCTGGGAATTCGATTTGTGCCTCTTCTCAGCATCATCTGCAGCACTTGAATATCTTCCTTGTGTCTCGGTAACCAGAACTGGACACAGTGCTCACGGTGTGACTGACCAGAACTGGACACAGTGCTCAAGGTGGGTCTGACCAGAACTGGACACAGTGCTCAAGGTGGGACTGACCAGAACTGGACACAGCGCTCAAGGTGGGACTGACCAGAACTGGACACAGTGCTCAAGGTGGGACTGACCAGAACTGGACACAGTGCTCAAGGTGGGTCTGACCAGAACTGGACACATTGCTCAAGGTGGGTCTGACCAGAACTGGACACAGTGCACAAGGTGGGTCTGACCAGAACTGGACACAGTGCTCAAGGTGGGTCTGACCAGAATTGGACACAGTGCTCAAGGTTGGTCTGACCAGAAGTGGACACAGTGCTCAAGGTGGGACTGACCAGAACTGGACACAGTGCTCAAGGTGGGTCTGACCGGAACTGGACACAGTGCTCAAGGTTGGTCTGACCAGAACTGGACACAGTGCTCAAGGTGGGTCTGACCAGAACTGGACACAGTGCTCAAGGTGGGACTGACCAGAACTGGACACAGTGCTCAAGGTGGGTCTGCCCAGAACTGGACACAGTGCTCACGGTGGGATTGACCAGAACTGGACACAGTGCTCAAGGTGGGTCTGACCAGAACTGGACACAGTGCTCAAGGTGGGACTGACCAGAACTGGACACAGTGCTCAAGGTGGGACTGACCAGAACTGGACACAGTGCTCAAGGTGGGTCTGACCAGAACTGGACACAGTGCTCAAGGTGGGTCTGACCAGAACTGGACACAGCGCTCAAGGATCTGCCTGACCAGAGACCCTGTACAGTGTGACCGTTATCCCCTCTGACTTTTATTCTACTGTTCTAATGATGCTGTTCAACATATTACGGGCTTTGTTCACTGTTCCTCTGCATTGGTTGGACATGTTGGCTGTCCATTCGACGGAGACTCCTATGTCTCGTTCAGCATCATCCTTATCTGTTTTAACACCATTCATGAAGTATGTGTTTTATCTACTTTTCCTTCTTGTTTACTGTACCTTACGCTTTAAATTCCACCTTCTGCTGTTCTGCCCACTTGCAAATTATGTCCACCGCATTCTATCATTTTGGAGCTGCCCCCTCCAACTCCCGAGCTCCTCCTAGTTTGATATCATCATCAAATTCGACCAGTTTACATTGAGTTTCTGCATCCAAGCCATTGACGCAAGTTAGAGACAGTAATAATCCCAGCACTGAGCCCTCGGGCACCCCACTCAGTACCTCCGTCCACCTCTAAGAAGTACCACCTGACAGCCAAGGGAAACCTCACAGATGTGTAAAATGGCAGGCTGTCTCGAGTTATGTTGGTCTCCTACCCTAGAACAGGTGCCCAGCTCTTTGCTGTAAAGTGCTGATAAAGGGCCTGTGAAGGAAGTAAGTATTCAGAGGGGAATCATGGAGCCTCATGTAATGGGAGTGGTCTGTATTAAGCCAAGTGCACTGTAACACAGCGCTGATACCTCCCACGTGTTATACTCCAGCTAGTAATAGTGCTAAGGGCCGCTCCACGGCCCAAAGTTCTTGGGGTGGGTCTTTCCTCTTCCACCCCTCTGCCCCAATCAAAATTTACATGTCCTGGCCTGCTCGAATGGAGAGGCCATGTTTGAATGTGACCTGATTGGACCGAACAAGATCTGATCAATTAGGACAACATGTTCCCCGTGAATCAGTGCTTATGGAGCCTGTACCCAACGCGAGGCAGAGCCTGTACCCAGCGCGAGGCGGTGCCTGTACCCAGCGCGGTGTGGTGCCTGTACCCAGCGTGAGGCAGTGCCTGTACCCAACGCGAGGCAGAGCCTGTACCAAGCGCAAGGTGGTGCCTGTACCCAACGTGGGCCAATGCCTGTACCCAGCGCGGAGCGGTGCCTGTACCCAGCACGGGGTGGTGCCTGTACCCAGAGCGAGGCGGTGCCTGTACCCAGCGCCGGGCGGTGCCTGTACCCAATGTGGGCCAATGCCTGTACCCAGCACGGGGCGGTGCCTGTACCTTGCGCGGGGCGGTGCCTGTACCCAGCGCAGGGCGGTGCCTGTACCCAGCGCGGTGCGGTGCCTGTACCCAGCGCGAGGCGGTGCCTGTACCCAGCGCGAGGCGGTGCCTGTACCCAGCGCAGGGCGGTGCGTGTACCCAGCGCAGGACAGTGCCTGTACCCAGCGCAGGGCGGTGCCTGTACCCAGAGCGAGGCGGTACCTGTATCCAGCGTGAGGCGGTGCCTGTACCCAGCGTGGGGCGGTGCATGTACCCAGCGTGGGGCGGTGTCTGTACCCAGCGCAGGGCGGTGCCTGTACCCAACGCGGGGCGGTGCATGTACCCAGCGCGGGGCGGTGCCTGTAGCCTTCATGTCCCCTCTCCTGAATCTGCTGGCTCTGGCGGGGGGTCGGTATTGTTCCACGATGAATGGGCCCTCTCCGATCCTTCACTCATGCGGCCATTCTTAATGCAAGAGTCTAAACAGTGAAGATCACAGGTTATTGAACCATTGGAATTTTCACAGCGAAGCCCAAGCCCATGCTATCACACACATGCACCTTTCCGATGGGGGCACTGGATAGTAATCAGAGCAGCGACCCTGGCTGAGCTATCCTCTCTCTAACCCGGGGGTTTGGACAGTGATCCAAGAGCAGGATCACGGTGTGCACGAAGCTCTGCCAGTTGCTCGAGCTCACGCTGTGAGATTCGGAGCTTGAGGAGTGGCTGGAGTCACTGCAGTGCATCAGGGAGTTTGAGAGTTTCCTGGAAGTGGGTCACCCTACTGGCACAGAAGGTGCAGGAGGTGAGGGAGTGGGTGATCACCAGACAGGGTAGGAGGAAGACTCAGGTAGCGCAGGAATCCCCCAAGCCAGTGGCACTCGCTAACCGGTTTTCAGTTTTGAATACCAGGGAGGGTGCCGACTCCTTGGGAGAATGCAGTAGGAATCAAACCCCCGGCACTGCGAGAGATTTGACTGCACACAGGGGAAAAAGAAAGAGCAGAAATGCAGTAGTCATAGGGGATTCCATAGTTAGGAGCATAGACAGGAATTTCTGCAACCACAAACATGATTCCCGAATGGTGTAAGAACATAAGAATTAGGAGCAGGAGTCGGCCATACGGCCCCTCGAGCCTGCTCCGCCATTCAATAAGATCATGGCTGATCTTCGCGCTCAACTCCGCCCGATCTCCATATCCCTTGATTCCCCATGAGTCCAAAAATCTATCTATCTCAGCCTTGAATATACTCAAAGACTCAGCATCCACAGCCCTCTGGGGCAGAGAATTCCAAAGATTCACCACCCCCTGAGTGAAGAAATTCCTCCTCATCTCGGTCTTAAATGGCCGACCCCTTATCCTGAGACGATGTCCCCTAGTTCTAGACACTCCAGCCAGGGGAAACAACCTCTCAGCATCTACCCTGTCAATCCCCCTCAGAATCTTGTATGTTTTAATGAGATCACTTCTCATTCTTCTAAACTCCAGAGAGTATAGGCCCATTCTACACAATCTCTCCCATTGTACTTTCCTCAAGCTCTCATGCAGGTCTTTTATGAACCTGTCCCGGTTGACCTCCCTCATTTGGGCTTCGGTCAGGACCGGTACCAACACGTGAGTCGGGGTCCTCACCGCCCTACCGGTCATCAGCTCATACGGAGAGTGCCCTGTGCTTTTGGAGAGGCTGGCCCGGATATTCATGAGAACTAGAGGCAGGACCTCGTCCCATTTCTTTGGGTACCCCACTATCTCCTTCCTAAGCCTTTCCTTTAAGGTCCGGTTCATCCTTTCCACTATTCCCGATGATTGGGGGTTGTGGGCCACATGCCATTTTCCCTGTGTCCCTAAAAGTTTCAGGGTGGTCTGCAAGACTTGTCCTGTGAAATGGTTCCCCTGATCTGATTCCACCACCTGGGGCAATCCACATCGGGAGAACACATCCCTTACTAGGATCTTAGCCGTGTTTAACGCTGTGGCTGTTCGACAAGGGAAGGCCTCAACCCAATTAGAGAAAACATCCACCAACACCAGACAATATTTGTTGCCTGCTTTTGTGGTGGGCAGGGGCCCAATGAAGTCTATTTGTATAGAATAGAGGATCTAAGGATCCTTATCTGAGGAAGGATGTTCTTGCCATGGAAGGAGTGCTGCGAAGATTCACCAGGCTGATACCTGGGACGGCAGGAATGACGTATGAGGAGAGATTGGGTCGATTGGGCTTGTACTCGCTGGAGTTTAGAAGAATGAGAGGGGATCTCATTGAAACTTACAAAATTCTAACAGGACTAGACAGACTAGATGCAGGAAGGATGTTCCCAATGGCGGGGGAGTCCAGAACCAGGGGTCACAGTCTAAAGATAAGGGGTAAGCCATTTAGGACAGAGATGAGGAGGAATTTCTTCACCCAGAGAGTGGTGAACCTGTGGAATTCTCTCCCAAAGAAGGCAGTAGAGTCCAATTCATTAAATATATTCAAGAAGGAGTTAAATATATTTCTTAAGGCTAAAGGGATCAAGGGATATGGAGAGAAGGCAGGAACAGGGTACTGAATTTGGATGATCAGCCATGATCTCATTGAATGGCGGAGCAGGCTCGAGGGGCCGAATGTCCTACTCCTGCTCCTATCTTCTATGTTTCTATGTTTCTATGAATGCCATGGTCCCTCTACCCTCCTAATCTGTCCCAACGGTGCCTTTCTACGGTGGGGTTCTGGATTATTCGCAGCGCACACTAGGCACTCACTGCAATATTCCTTCACCTCTTCCCTGAGATGAGGCCACCAACCCACCTCCTCCACTTTATTCCAGGTATTTTCCGGCCCTGGATGTCTAGCTCCCGGACCCCCGTGAGCTAGCTGCATAAATTCCTCCCGGTACTGTGTGGGCACGATCCACCTTTCCCCTTTAAACAACATCCCCTCTTTGACCACTATATCTGCTGCTCCAAAAGGAGCCTCCATTGGTTCCCCTTCTACCCTTTTCTTAATCACGGTTTTTAAAACCGCATCTTGTGCTTCAACCTGGGTCAGGCCTGGGGGCAACATCACCTCCTGTGGGCCCTCCATATCCCTTATGGCCGTGATCTGTCCAGATCAGTACGGGTCCCAAAGTACTCCCTCCCTGGCCCCCTATTTTGCCAACTCGTCGGCCTTCTGGTTACCTTTCCATTTAGACTCGGTTTTTGAGTGCGCCTTTACTTTTTCAATGTAATGCTCCCCTTTATTGCCCGTAACGCCCAGGATTGTGTTCAGCAGTGGGGCGATTACTAACAGTTTCCCGTCGGCGGACTTGAATTCTCGTCTAGCCCATATTGCCAGATACTCAGTGCAAGAATTGCACGTGAACATCGAGTCTGAGCATATTGTGTAGGGGGTTGGGAATTCCTCGGGGTGCCTGACCACATAAGCTACAGCTGCCAGCTCGGCCTGCTCTGCGCTCAGTGTGCTGGGGAGTTAGATGGCTTTCTCTATTCCCAGCCCCTGAGTCATAAATCCCACACCCTGTCCTACACTCTCCGTTTGTCACCGAGCTGGACCCACCCACATATATATCTCTCCCTGTCAGATGTTGCCTGGCCCGGAATCCCACGTTTACATCCCATACCCCTTCTACCGTGCACACGTGATTCGTCCCTGGATAAATCATGTTCAAGGCCAGCTTAGGTTCCGCCAATCTTTCCACCCTCAGGTTCATCTGGGAGAGAAGCAATGTCCAGTGGGCAATACGACTGCTACTCACTGTCCCATCTTTTATCCTCCCGTCCAATAGCATCTGTGTCGGGGGTGTGACATGTCAGTAAGGTTATTAAAGATGACCCCGTAAATAATTGGAAACGTTTGACGGCCCAATAGCTCGCCAAAAGGTGTCTTTCACAGTTGGAGTAACCCCTCTCCACATCTGTCAGGACTCGGGAGGCATAAGCCACTGGCCTCAACTTGTCATGTCGTTCTTGGAGCAACACTGCACTCAAACTATCCCCAGTAGCTGCTACCTCCAGATCAAAATCTTTGTTCCTGTTTATTGCTCCTGGTGTGGGTGCAGTTTGTAAATTTTCCTTTAGGCGAGTAAATGCCTCCTTACAACTCTCATCCCAATACCATCCTACTCCTTCCCTAAGGAGTCTAAGCGAAGGGGCTGCCGTGGCTGCATAGTCTTCAATAAAATCCCTGCAGTACCCTGTCATTTTTAATGTGGAAGCAAATCATCCTCGGTTCCGAGGGACTGCCTAAGAAGAAGAAGAAGTTTCTCTCTTACCTCGTTGTGTTTTTTCTGATTCACATGTTCCTGAATCAAGTTTATCACTTCTTCAACGGGACTCGGTCTCCTTTGGTTAAACATTCCATCAATAATACCTGTACTTCCTCCGCACAGGCGCCTCTGTCTAATTTACGCTTATATGCATTAACAAAACTTTTACTAGCCATTTGGTGATTTTCCTAACAGACCTCTAACATCAATAACTATCGACGCGCAATTCTCGGGCACTCCCCACTCCCTGCGGGGTTTATCCCTCCTCAAGGGTAGCAGCTGATCAGGAAGCTACTTTTGAGGTCCGATCTATTACACAATACTAGCCACTTTGTCTTGTCCCATCTGGGGTACCAATTGTAAGATCTTAATGATCTCTCAGAGTTCTTGGACAAGACACCAATAGGCAGCAGTTAGTATGTTTGAGCAATAGATCAAGATTTATTAAGCTTACAGCGTAATATACTTAACATTAGGCGATAGTTTTAATGAGTAGCTCACAGCCCTTGGTCTCATAGAAACATAGAAGATAGGAGCAGGAGTCGGCCATTCGGCCCCTCGAGCCTGCTCCACCTTTTAATGAGATCATGGCTGATCATCTAAATTCAGTACCCTGTCCCTGCTTTCTCCCCATATCCCTTGATCTCTTTAGCCTTAAGAAATATATCTAACTCCTTCTTGAGTATATTTATATGATCTCTGGAACCTCTCGGACACAGATGACGTTGTCTTAAGTCTGTTCCTTTGTTCTCGCAGTAAGTCTGTGTAAAGTTGTTATTTGAGTATCGAGGTTTTAACCCTTTTCTTATCAAAAGTTGGGTTGGCCAGTGTCCATATATGGTCTTTAACAAAATCACCTTTTTTAATTGGTTGTAATGGTCAAAATACCATTGTCACTCAGACTAAGGTAGCATCCCGCCTTTCCAGTATTTTTCTGTCAACCCTATCCCGCTGTCTTGTTATCATGTTTATAATTTTTCACCCCATTGGAATTTACCACATCTCTATCATTTCCTGCCTCCCTGGTACAAGGCCTTTATACCAAGGACCCATATCAGCACTGTTTCACTAGTCTTGAGGTATCTCTTTCATTTTATGTCCTTATACTAATTATTTTTAAAATATCTTTGCAATTAGTTTTGTTAAGCAAATTCTAATTTATACTTATATCATAATATGTTAGTTAGCAATTTAACCTTCACTCGCAGCCTATGGCTGTTTGTTATCAGAACTTAGTCCAAACTGCTTTTGACTGTCCTCGCAGCTGTATTTTGAACAAGTTTTATTCTTTTAGTTACCCAGGAGTAATTATGGGTTATATTAGTTGGTCAATGGCTACACTTGAATTTATACATAATTGATTCTCATCTACTAAATAACTCTAAATATCAGCCTTTCATACAACAACTTAAAGTAGAAAGCATGGCAAGTTGTTTCACAGAGGGAAAAATAAAAAATAAAGGAGCGACTCCGATTGCCAAGACACAGTGGTAAAGTCAGGAGAGGAGACCAAAAGCCGAGTCAAAAAGATGGGTTTTAAGAAGGTTTTTAAAGTGGAGACAGAAGGAGATGTGTAGGCGTTTTGGGAGAGAGTTCTAGAAATTCTAAAATATTAACCTATCATAGAACCATCGAATACTACAGAAGGAGGACAGTCGGCTCATCGAGTCTGCACCGGCTCTTTCGAAGAGTGATCCAGTTAGTCCCACTCCCCCGCTCTCTCCCCATATGGAGTTATCCCCGGTGTCCTGGTCAATATTTATCTATCAACCAACAAGACAAAAACAGATTATCTGGTCATTATCACATTGCTGTTTGTGGGAGCTTGCTGTGTGCAAATTGGCTGCAGCGTGTCCCACATTACAACAGTGACTCCACTTGAAAAGTACTTCATTGACTGTCCGGTGGTCGTGAAAGGCGCTATATAAATGCAAGTCTTTCTTTTTTTCTTTCATATCCCTGCAATTTTTTTCTCCTTCGAGTATTTATCCAATTCCCTTTTGAAGGCTACTATTGAATTGTACAGGGCCTTGGTGAGACCGCACCTTGAGTATTGTGTGCAGTTTAGGTTGCCTTATCTGAGGAAGGATGTTCTTGCCATGGAAGGAGTGCAGCGAAGATTCACCAGGCTGATACCTGGGATGGCAGGAATGACGTATGAGGAGAGATTGGGTCGATTGGGCTTATACTCGCTGGAGTTTAGAAGAAGGAGAGGGGATCTCATTGAAACTTATAAAATTCTGACAGGCCTGGACAGACTAGATGCAGGAAGGATGTTTCCGATGGCCGAGGAGTCCAGAACCAGGGGTCATAGTCTAAGGGTAAGCCATTCAGGATAGAGATGAGGAGGAATTTCTTCACCCAGAGAGTGGTGAACCTGTGGAATTCTCTGCCACAGAGGGTGGTGGAGGCCAGTTCGTTAAATATATTCAAGAAGGAGTTGGATATATTTCTTAAGGCTAAAGGGATCAAGGGATATGGGGAGAAGGCAGGGACAGGGTACTGAATTTAGATGATCAGCCATGATCTCATTGAATGGCGGAGCAGGCTCGAGGGGCCGAATGGCCTACTCCTGCTCCTATCTTCTATGTTTCTATGAATCTGCCTCCACCAGCCTATCAGGCAGTGCATTCCAAATCCTAACCACTCGCTGCGTAAAAAAAGTTTAGAATCATATAATCATAGAAATTTACGGCACAGAAGGAGGCCATTCAGCCCCTTGTGTCTGTGCCGGCCGAAAAAGAGCTCTCCAGCCTAATCCCACTTTCCAGCTCTTGGTCCGTAGCCCGTAGGTTACGGCACTTCAAGCCAATATCCAAGTACTTTTTCAATGTGATGAGGGTTTAGTGTGATAGTGGTATAACATTAGCATCCCTCCCGTTCTCCAGCACTACTACTGTGTCCAATGAGGATTGAAAGATTGTGACCGATACCTCTGCTGTTTCTATCTTTGCTTCTTCCAGCAACACAGGATGCATTCCATCCGGACCAGGTGACCTACCAACTTTCAGTAATGCTAATCTTTTTAGTATGTCTTCTCTATCTATTACTATCCTGTCCATAACTTCCCTCTCCTCTTTTAGTGTAATCTTCACATCATCTGCTTCCTTTTTGAAGACAGATGCAAATTACTCATTTAATACTTTAGCCATGTCCTCTGCCTCTACATGAATATGTCCCTTTGGGTTCTTAATAGAATCAGAGACGTTGCAGGCACAGAAGGAGGCCACCCGGCCCAGCGCGTCCGCACTGCTTTTTTGCATGTCACCTCTGGTTCATTTGCCAATCATCTAAAATCTGTGCCCTCTCGCTATCGACCCTTCAACCTATTTTGACAACCTGTGTACTTCCATCATTGAAGTGTTATGTTGTTACAGGACTACAACACCCAGAATGCTGTGCATTTCCTGCAATGTGCCAACCCTTCCTGAACTACAACTCCAACAATGCTGTGCATTTCCTGCAATGTTCCAACCCTTCCTGAACTCCAACTCCAACAATGCTGTGCATTTCCTGCAATGTTCCAACTCTTCCTGAACTACAATTCCAACAATGCTGTGCATTTCCTGCAATGTTCCAACTCTTCCTGAACTCCAACTCCAACAATGCTGTGCATTTCCTGCAATGTTCCAACTCTTCCTGAACTCCAACTCCAACAATGCTGTGCATTTCCTGCAATGTTCCAACCCTTCCTGAACTCCAACAATGCTGTGCATTTCCTGCAGTGTTCCAGCCCTTCCTGAACTCCAACTCCAACAATGCTGTGCATTTCCTGCAATGTTCCAGCCCTTCCTGAACTACAATTCCAACAATGCTGTGCATTTCCTGCAATGTTCCAACTCTTCCTGAACTACAATTCCAACAATGCTGTGCATTTCCTGCAATGTTCCAACCCTTCCTGAACTACAACTCCAACAATGCTGTGCATTTCCTGCAATGTTCCAACCCTTCCTGAACTCCAACTATGCTGTGCATTTCCTGCAATGTTCCAACCCTTCCTGAACTCCAACTCCAACAATGTTGTGTGTTTCCTTTTCGCAACTGAGATTTAAGATTGCAACACTGCAAGTGTGACAAACACAGACAGAGAGAGGGAGAGAAAGAGACACAGACAGACAGAAAAAGGGGTAGACACAGAGAAGGAGAATAAGAGGGCAACAGGGAGAAAGAGGAAAGGGCTAAGGGTGACTGACAGACAGACATAACCGCACAGAGAAAAAGAGGGCAACACAGACAGAGGAACAAAAAGTGAGAAAGACGAGAGAGAGAAAAGAGCAAAGGACTGTGGCACTTCGTGCTTTCCGATCTCTGGCTGGAGGCAGTGAGTGGAGTGTTCACTTCCTTGGATTGCTTTGGCCAGAATGCAGTTGTAAGATTTGCTTTTTGCTGAATTGTTATATTTTGAAAAGGTAAGTAAAGGGCAGAGTTAATTAACTGGTGCCTTTCCTGCAGATTTATTTCGCTGTTAAAATCTCACACCAGCACAAGTGAGGTGCTAAGTGCTGCTGTGATTACAGCATCAGTCTGATCTTCCCGGTCAGGTTTCTGGTGTGCTACACTTGAATCAACAGAAGAGAAGGCAACTAAGAACGGGAGGTGAGGGCTGGGGAAACAGAAAAAGGGTACGGGTTCTAATTTAGAAATGGCGGGGCATGAGGGCACCGAAAATGAGTGGCCCAGAATTGAGAACGCAATCCGTATGAGTTTAAGGCATTTACGGGACAGGTATATAGGGACCAGCAGACACCAGACAGAAGAGAGGATGCCTTTTGAGCTAGAGTCAGAGCAATAAGAAGCGACGCCCTTACAGAAATTGCCGGTAAGTACTGAGTGTTCAGTTCCTCTGTGTCTCACCTTCTGTCCTCCTGGTGCAGGGAGTTCTTCGGTGTGTTTCTACAATGTCACAATCACAGATCTGTAACGTCCGACATCACTGAGCTATCACTCCTTCGCTTTCTAATTTAAAATTGATTCGTCTTAATCGCTTAGCAGGATGTTAGTGCTGGGATAGGGAACTCCAATCCACCTGACCAAGCTGGCCGAGTCCTGAAGGATATAACTGCCAGTCTGGGCCTGCGACAGGTGGTGAGAGAACCAACATGAGAGAAAAACCTACTTGACGTCATCCTCACCAATCTACATGTCGCAGATGCATCTGTCCATGACAGTATTGGTAACAGTGACCACCGCACAGTCATTGTGGAGACGAAGTCCCGTCTTCACACTGAGGACACCCTCCATCGTGTTGTGTGGCTCTACCACCGTGCTAAATGGGATAGATTCAAAACAGATCTAGCAGCTCAAAACTGGGCATCCATGAGGCGCTGTGGGCCATCAGCAGCAGCAGAATTGTACTCCACCACAATCTGTAACCTCATGGCCCGGCATATCCCTCCCTCTGCTATTACCACCAAGCCAGGGGACCAACCCTGGTTCAATAAGGAGTGTAGAAGAGCATGCCAGGAGCAGCACCAGGTGTACCTAAAAATGAGGTGCCAACCTGGGGAAGCTGCAACACAGGACTACATGCATGCTAAAAAGCAGAAGCAGCATGCTATAGACAGGACTAAGCGATCCCACAATCAATGGATCAGATCAAAGCTCTGCAGTCCTGCAACATCCAGTCGTGAATGGTGGTGGACCATTAAACAACTAACGGCAGGAGGAGGGTCCAAGAACATCCCTATCCTCAATGATGGTGGAGCCCAGCATGTGAGTGCAAAAGGCAAGGCTGAATCGTTTGCAACCATCTTCAGCCAGAAGTGCCGAGTGGATGATCCATATCAGCCTACCCCTGAGGTCCCCACCATCACAGAAGCCAGTCTTCAGCCAATTTGATTCACAATTTGAGATCAAGAAACGGCTGAGCGTACTGGATACAGCAAAGGCTATGGGCCCCGACAACATCCTGGCTATCGTGCTGAAAACTTGTGCTCCAGTACTAACCACGCTTCGAGCCACGCTGTTCCATCTACCCGACAATGTGGAAAACTGCCCAGGTATGTCCTGTCCACAAAAAGGAGGACAAATCCAACCCGACCAATTACCGCCCCATCAGTCTACTCTCAATCACCAGCAAAGTGATGGAAGGTGTCATCGACAGTGCTATCAAGCGGCACTTACTCACCAATAACCTGCTCACTGATGCCCAGTTTGGGTTCCACCAGCACCACTCGGCTTCCGAGCTCATTACAGCCTTGGTTCAAACATGGACAAAAAAGCTGAATTCCAGAGATGAGGTGAGAGTAACTGCCCTTGACATCAAGGCAGCATTTGACTGAGTGTGGCATCAAGGAGCCCTAGTAAAACTGAAGTCAATGGGAATTGGGGGGAAAATGCTCCACTGGCTGGAGTCAGACCTAACAGAAAGGAAGATGGTTGTGGTGATTGAAGGTCAATTATCACAGCCCCAGGACATCACTGCAAGAGTTCCTCAGGGCAGTGTCCTAGGCCCAACCATCTTCAGCTGCTTCATCAATGACCTTCTCTCCAACATAAGGGCAGAAATGGGGATGTTCGCTGATGACTGCACAGTGTTCAGTGCCATTCACAACTCCTCAAGTAATGAAGCAGTCCATGCCCGCATGTAATAAGACCTGGACGACTTTCAGGCTTGGGCTGATAAGTGGCAGGTAACATTCGCACCACAGAACTGCCAGGCAATGACTATCTCCAACAAGCAAGAGTCTAACTACCATCCCTTGACATTCAATGGCATTACCATCGCCGAATCCCCCACCATCAACATCTTGAATGGACACCATTGACCAGAAACTTAACTGGACTAGCCACATAAATACTGTGACAACAAGAGCAGGTCAAAGGCTAGTTATTCTGCGGCAAGTGTCTCGCCTCTTGACTCCCCAAAGCCTTTCCACCATCTACAAGGCGCAAGTAAGGAGTGTGATGGAATACTCTCCACTTGCCTGGATGAGTGCAGCTGCAACAACACTCAAGAAGCTCGACACCATCCAGGACAAAGCAGCCTGTTTGATTGGCACCCCATCCACCACCTTAAACATTCATTCCCTCCACCACCGGCGTACCGTGGCTGCAGTGTGTACCATCTACAAGATGCACTGCAGTAACTCGCCAAGGCTTCTTTGGCAGCACCTCCCAAACCCGCGAACCCATCCACCTAGAAGGACAAGGGCAGCAGGCGCATGGGAACAACACCATCTCCAAGTTCTCCTCCAAGTCACACACCATCCTGACTTAGAAGTATATCGCAGATCCTTCATCGATGCTGAGTCAAAATCCTGGAACTCCCCCCGTAACAGCACTGTGGGAGTACCTTCACCGCATGGACTGCAGCGGTTCAAGAAGGCGGCTCACCACCACCTTCTCAAGGGAAACTAGGGATGGGCAATAAATGCTGGCCTTGCCAGCGACGTCCAGATCCCATAAGCGAATAAAATAAAAACTCCAATCCACATCCTGGGATAGGGAACTTCAATCCACCTCCTGGGATAGGGAACTTCAATCCACCTCCTGGGATAGGGAACTTCAATCCACATCCTGGGATAGGGAACTTCAATCCACCTCCTGGGATAGGGAACTCCAATCCGCCTCCTGGGATAGGGAACTTCAATCCACCTCCTGGGATAGGGAACTCCAATCCACCTCCTGGGATAGGGAACTCCAATCCACCTCCTGGGATAGGGAACTCCAATCCACCTCCTGGGTTAGGGAACTCCAATCCACCTCCTGGGATAGGGAACTCCAATCCACCTCCTGGGATAGGGAACTCCAATCCACCTCCTGGGATAGGGAACTCCAATCCACCTCCTGGGATAGGGAACTCCAATCCACCTCCTGGGATAGGGAACTCCAATACACCTCCTGGGATAGGGAACTCCAATACACCTCCTGGGATTGGGAACTCCAATCCACCTCCTCGGATAGGGAACTCCAATACACCTCCTGGGATAGGGAACTCCAATCCACCTCCTGGGATAGGGAACTCCAATCCACCTCCTGGGATAGGGAACTCCAATCCACCTCCTGGGATGGGGAACTCCAATCCACCTCCTGGGATAGGGAACTTCAATCCACCTCCTGGGATGGGGAACTCCAATCCACCTCCTGGGATAGGGAACTCCAATCCACCTCCTGGGATAGGGAACTCCAATCCACCTCCTGGGATAGGGAACTCCAATCCACCTCCTGGGATAGGGAACTCCAATCCACCTGCTGGGATAGGGAACATCAATCTACTTCCTGGGATAGGGAACTTCAGTCCACCTCCTGGGATAGGAAACATCAATCCACCTCCTGGGATGGAACACTTTTATACACTTCTGGGATATAGGACATAGATCCAACTTCCACTTTTAGCACCTAGTATCAGCATCAAACACTCCCAGGCCAGGTACAGCATGGGTTAGATACAGCGTAAAGCTCCTTCTAAACTGTCCCATCAAACACTCCCAGGGCTGGTACAGCACAGGTTAGATACAGAGTAAAGCTCCTTCGACACTGTCCCATCAAACACTCCCAGGGCATGTACAGCACGAGTTAGATACAGAGTAAAGCTACCTCTAAACTGTCCCATCAAACACTCCCAGGACAGGTACAGCATGGGTTAGATACAGAGTAAAACTCCCTCTACACCATCCCATCAACCACTCCCAGGGCAAGTACAGCACGGGTTAGATACAGAGTAAAACTCCCTAATCACTGTCCCATCAAACACTCCCAAGGCAGGTACAGCATGGGTTAGATACAGAGTAAAACTCCCTCTACACTGTCCCGTCAAACACTCCCAGGGCAGGTACAGCACCGGTTAGATACAGAGTAAAGCTCCCTCAAAACTTCCCATCAAACACTCCCAGGTCCAGTACAGCACGGGTTAGTTACAGAGTAAAGCTCCCTCTACACTGTCCCATCAAACACTCCCAGGGCACGTACAGCACCGGTTAGATACAGAGTACAGCTCCCTCTACACTGTCCCATTAAACACTGCCAGGGCAGGTACAGCACGGGTTGCATACAGAGTAAACCTTCCTCTACACTGTCCCATCAAACACTCCCAGTTCAGGTACAGCACGGGTTAGATACAGAGTAAAGCTCCCTCTACACTGTCCCATAAAACACTCGCAGGGCAGATACTGCACGGGTTAGATACAGAGTAAAGCTCCCTCTACACTGTCCCATCAAACACTCCCAGGGCAGGTACAGCACGGGGTTATATACAGAGTAAAGTTCCCTCTACACTGTCCTCATCTAACACTCCCGGGGCAGGCACAGCACAGGTTAGATACAGAGTAAAACTTCCTCTACACTGTCCCATCAAACACTCCCAGGGCAGGTACAGCACGGGTTAGATACAGTGTAAAGCTCCCTCTGAACAGCCTCATCCAACACTTCTGGGGAACATATAGCACGCTTTAGATGCGATCTTAGAATCATACAATCTTACTGTACAGAAGGAGGCCATTCGGCCCATCTTGCTAGTGCCAACTCTGAGAGAGCGAGCTATTAGCCCCACACTCCTGCTGTTTCCGCATTGCCCTGCAAATTTTTTTGAGCACCTCTTTCATTCTCCCCTTAACCTTCTCTGCTCTAAGGAGAAAAATCCCAGCTTCATTCGTCTTTCCGTGTAACTGAATTCCTCATCCCTGGTACCATTCTGGTGAATCTCCTCTGCACCCTCTCCAAGGCCTTGATATCCTTTCTAATGCATGGTGCTCATAATTGGACACAATACTCTAGCTGAGGTCTAACTAATGATTTATAAATGTTTACCATAGGGTCCTTACTCTCTGCCTCTATTTATAAAACCAAGGATCCCGTGTGCTTTTTTAAAACTTCATCAACTTGTCCTACCAGCTTCAAAGATTTGTGTATATGAACCCCAGGGGGCAAAAATTGGGTCGCGCCCCCTTTGGGGCGCTAACTTCACCGGGGCGCCCTGAAAAAATTAGTGCACCTGCGCCCGAAATTCACTGGTAGCACCCTAAGAGGGAGGTGGGGTTTTACTGGAAGCGCCCCGCCTCCCTCTTGGGGCGCTGCGAGTGAATATCACGGCGCTACGTGTCGCGGTTTCACACGCTGCAGCATGTCGCGCCGCGGTACTGCAGGCCTTCCTCCCCTTATTAAAGGGGAGGGGCCTAGCGCAGCGTGACCTGCGGCCCAGCTGGGCCACCAGGGATCGGAGTGCCACTCAAGAGGAGTGCCAGGCTCACGGACCGCTGCCGGCACCCCGCGGGGGGGCTGTACAGAAGGCCGGGGACAGCAATGGGGGCAGGTGCTGGCAAGTGGCCAGCAACAAAAATGGCCACCTGGCACCTTCTCTTTAATTTGCCCTGCCCCGGCCGCAGGTAGGCCCCCCTGACCCTGTCGGACATAGCGTCCGGCGTTAAGTCAGGGGGCGCTACCGAAGATCGCGGCCGGGGTGCGAGCGGGGTGCTGTGTGCGGCGATGACATCATCGCCGGAGGCGCAGCGCCACGGGGCGCTACCGGTTAGTGCCGCCGCTAACCTCCTGCTGAATTTCACAGGAGGCATTGGCGGTGCCGCGCCCAGGCGCTAGTTGCTTTGTGCCCTGCTAGCGCTAACGGGAGGCACAAATCAACCTAATTTTATCCCCAGGTGTCTCTGTTCCTGCACCACCTTTAAAATTGTACCTTTGGTTTATATTGCCTCTTTTTTTCCTTCCAAAATGAATCACCTCACACTTCTTTGCGTTAACTTTGAACTGTCGAGTGTCCGCCCATTTCATAAGTTGTCCTGAAGTCTGTTACTCTCTTCACTGTTTAATACATTGTCAAGCTTTGTGATATCCGCAAACTTTGAAATTATGTCCCCTATACCTAAGCCCAAGTCAGTAATATATATCAAAATAAGCAGTGGTTCTAATACCGACCCGTGTGGAATGCCATTGTGTTCTTCCCTCCAGTATGGAAAACAACCTTTTACTTCTACTCTCTGCTTTCTGTCCATTAGCCAATTTTGTACCCACACTGTCACTGTCCCTTTAATCCCATGGGCTTTAATTTTGCGAATGGGTCTATTATGTGTTTGTTTTATTCATTCATGGGATGTGGGCGTTGCTGGCAAGGCTGGCATTTATTGCCCATTCTTGTTTCCCTTGAGAAGGTGGTGGTGAGCCGCCTTCTTGAACCGCTGCAGTCCGTGTGGTGAAGGTACTCCCACAGTGCAGTTAGGGAGGGAGTTCCAGGATTTTGACCCAGCGACGATGAAGGAAAAGCAAAATATTTCCAAGTCAGGATGGTGTGTGACTTGGAGGGGAACTTGGAGGTGGTGGTGTTCCCATGCGCCCGCCGCCCTTGTCGCTCTAGGTGGTAGAGGTCGCGGGTTTGGGAGGTGCTGTCGAAGAAACCTGTGGTACTTTATCAAACACCTTCTGAAGTCCGTATACTCAACATCATCCGCACTACCCTCATCAACCCTTTCCATTACTTCATCAAAGAACTCAATCAAGTTAGTCAGACATGATTTGCCTTTAACAAATCCGTGTTGGCTGTCATTTATTAACCCATATTATTCCAAGTGCCAATTAATTTTGTCCCAGATTATTGTCTCTACGAGTTTCCCCACCACCAACGTTAGGCTGACTGGCCTGTAGTTGTCGGGTTTATCCATCTCCCCTTTTTCAAACAGGAGTATAACATTTGCAATCTTCCAGGCCTCTGGCACCACCCCCATATAAAAGGAGGATTGGAAGATTGTGGCCAGAGCCTCAGCTATTTCCACCCATACTTCCCTCAGCAACCTAGGTTGAATCCTATCCAGACCGGGTGACTTTTCTACCTTGAGCACTGGCAACTATTTTAGTACATCCTCTTTATCTATTTTTACCCTCTCTAATGCCTCTACCACCTCCTCCTTTACTGCTACATTAGCAGCATCCTCTTCTCTACTGAAGGCAGATGCAAACACAGAAACACAGAAGATAGGAGCTGGAGTAGGCCATTCGGCCCTTCGAGCCTGCTCCGCCATTCAATGTGATCATGGCTGATCATCCAAATTCAGTACCCTGTCCCTGCCTTTTCCCCATATCCCTTGATCCCTTTTGCCTCACGAAATATATCCAACTCTTTCTTGAATATATTTAATGAACTAGCCTCCACCGCCCTCTGTGGCAGAGAATTCCACAGGTTCACCACTCTCTGGGTGAAGAAATTCCTCCTCATTTCAGTCCTAAATGGCTTACCCCTTATCCTTAGACTATGACCCCTGGTTCTGGACTCCCCGGCCATCAGAAACATCCTTCCTGCATCTAGTCTGTCCAGACCTGACAGAATTTTATAGGTTTCGATGAGATCCCCTCTCAATCTTCTAAACTCCAGTGAGTATAAGCCCAATCGACACAATCTCTCCTCATACGTCATTCCTGCCATCCCAGGGATCAGCCTGGTGAATCTTCGCTGCACTCCCTCCATGGCAAGAACGTCCTTCCTCAGGTAAGGTAACCAAAACTGCACACAATACTCAAGGTGCGGTCTCACCAAGGCCCTGTACAACTGTAGCAAGACATCCTTGTTCCTGTACTCGAACCCTCTTGCTACGAAGGCCAACATACCATTTGCCTTCTTAACTGCCTGCTGCACCTGCATGCTTATCTTCAGCGACTGGTGCACAAGGACACCCAGGTCTCTTTGCACTTCCCCTTCTCCCAATCTATTGCCATTCAAATAATAATCTGACTTCCTGTTTTTGCCACCAAAGTGGATAACCTCACATTTATCCACATTATAGTGCATTTGCCATGTTTCTGACCAATCACCCAACCTGTCCAAATCGTACTGGAGAAGTGCTCATTTAGTACCTCAGCCATGCCCTCTGTCTCCACAAGATCTCCTTTTGGGCTCTTAATCAGCTCCGCCCTTCCTTGGATATACTTTTTCTCTTTATATGTTTATAAAAGACTTTAGTCTTCTCTTTTATATTACCCACTAATCTTTTCGCATTACCCCTTTTATTTCCTTTTTTAGATCTCCTCTGCACTCTCTGTATTCTGATTGGTTCTCTACTGTCTTATCAACCTGACATTTATCATAAGCCTCCTTTTTCTGTTTCATTTTAATCTCTATGGGCGTGGAATTTGGTACCGCCCCGCCCAGGAAGTGGAGTGCAATGTCGGGCGCTGAACTTCCTGGTGGGGCGGTAACCGAGGCGATGTCGGGATGCGATCGGCTGATCTCCACGGAGGGGAGGGCCGCTGTGCACTCTGCAGGGCCTCCAAATGGCCCAACTAGGCCACCAGGTCAGCGTGGTGCCGCGGCCGCAGTCCAGCACCGAGACGTGGCGCCAGGCTGTGCGATGGCGGACAGGACCACACCATGGCACACCACAGAGGGCCGACCTGGAAGTCGGCCAAAAAAAAGAAAATGGTGGCGCGGGTCGCGGCCGCACCTCCCCTTTAACTACCGCCCCGCGAGCGGAGGGTGGCCATGCTCGCGACCTGTGAGGCTGGCGCTGACACTGCCCGTGGCAGCCTCACGGAGCGCAGCCGAATTTCTGCCGCAGGATGGTGAGGGGACGTCATTGCCCGGGGCGCTACTGGCGGGGGCGCGGCGCTATTGGGTAGCGCCTCAGCAACGCCCCGTTGAATTTCGCGGGAGGCGCTTTTTCCGCCTCCCCCCGGGTGATTAGCCCTTTGCGCCCTGTTAGCACCCCCCAGAGGCGCTAATGGCAGTCACATTGGAGCCGAATTTCGCCCCCTATATCTTTAGTCATCCAGGGAGCTCTAGCTTTGGATGCCCTTCCTTTCCCCCTCATGGGAATGTGTCTCGTCTGTACTCGAACCATCTCCTCTTTGAAGGCCTCCCATTGCTCATTTACTGTTTTACCTGCCAATCATTGTTTCCAATCCAATCTAACTGGGCCAGATCCCTTTTCAACTCACTGAAATTAGCCCTCCTCCAGTTGAGTATTTTCACATTTGATTGTTCTTTGTCCTTTTCCATAACTACTCTAAACTAAATGATACTGTGATCACTGTTCCCCAAATGCTCTCCCACTGAAACATGCTCCACCTGCCCCACTTCATTCCCCAGAACTAGACCCAGCACTGCTTCCTTCCTCATTGCAGCTCGAAACACACTGATCAAGGAAGTTCTCTTGTACACATTTCAGGAATTCCTCCCTCTCTTTGTCCTTCACACAATTTTTGCCCCAGTCTATACTAGGATAACTGAACTCCCCCATTTTCACTACTGTTGTTATTACATCTTTCTGAAATGCATCCCTCTCTATCTTTCCTTTATCGGGTGGTCTATAGTATACATGCAGCAACGTAATAGCTCCTCTTCTGCTCCTTATCTCTAACCACATAGATTCAGTCTTTGAACACTTAAGTACAATGCATTGTGCAGTCAGCAGTGAACAAGCGGCGTTAGCCGTTCATTACACTTACCCACAGACTTTCTGTGGGCTTTTGCACTAGAATGTACGTTATTAGAGAGCCAAAACAGCGCCATGTCCTCTACAGGGGATCTGGGACCGGTGTGAACAGGGAAAGCAACTGTGCATCTCCTTAACTAATCAGAGGGAGAGAAAGATGGGATTAAGAGAGAGAGCTAAAGAAACAAAGAAAAAGTTAAAGTAAAATGTACTTAACTTTTTTAATATCGCCAACAATAATTGAAGGAATGAGGCTCCACACTTGTGAAAGTTAATTTTCAGGGCCAGAGATGCTGTTTGGCAGTAATTAAGACTTATCGCGCCGTTAAAAAATTACTTACACTGGAATGGACAAATCCTAACCTTTTCTGGCGTGTTTTGTGGGTATCTATCACATAAGTACCACAACTTCACGGGCTTCTATGTGTTTGAATGGCGAGTCTCTGGGGAGATACCGGTGTATCGAAGCTTCTGGAGGAGTAAGGCAACTCGGGCAGAAACCTCCTGATTTCCACATTTAATTGCGCATGTTGGAAGTTGCTGTCCAATTTACTCCTTAATAGCAGTTATTTCTACAGCAAAATCCGGGTCAATATTATCCTTTTCCAGGGCTGTAACAGTTTCTTTGATCAATACTGCGACCCTCTCTCCTTTTTTTGTCCTTCCCTATTTCTCCTGAATAGAGTGTCGCTAGGAATGTTAAGTTCCCATTCCTCCCCTTGTTTGAGCCAGGTCTCCGTTAATGCCACTTTAGCATATTCCCATGTGGCAACTTGTGCCTGCAGATTACCAATGCATTGCTGGTCATCTTCCAGAACTCGATAGACTCTGGAACAGTACCCATGGATTGGAGGGTAGCTAATGTTACCCCACTATTCAAAAAAGGTGGTAGAGAAAAAGCAGGGAATTATAGACCGGTAAGCCTGACATCGGTAGTGGGGAAAATGCTAGAGTCCATTATAAAAGATGTAATAGCAGAGCACTTGGAGAGCAGTGACGGGATCGGACAAAGTCAACATGGATTTACAAAGGGTAAATCGTGCTTGACTAATCTACTGGAATTTTTTGAGGATGTAACTGGTAGAATAGATAAGGGAGAACCAGTGGATGTGGTGTATTTGGACTTTCAGAAGACTTTCGATAAAGTCCCGCATAAGAGATTAGCTTGCAAAATTAAGGCACATGGGATTGGGGGCAAGGTATTGACTTGGATAGAGAACTGGTTGGCAGATAGAAAGCAAAGAGTTGGAATAAACGGGTCGTTTTCCGAGTGGCAGGCAGTGACTAGTGGGGTACCGCAAGGATCGGTCCTAGGACCCCAGCTGTTCACAATATATATTAATGATCTGGACGAGGGAATTGGATGTAGTATCTCCAAATTTGCAGACGACACAAAGCTGGGTGGGAGGGTATGCTGTGAGGAGGATGTCGTGAAACTCCAGTACGATTTGGACAGGTTGGCTGATTGGGCAGAAACATGGCAAATGCACTATAATATGGATAAATGTGAGGTTATCCACTTTGGTGGCAAAAACAGGAAGGCAGATTATTATTTGAATGGCAATAGATTGGGAGAAGGGGAAGTGCAAAGAGACCTGGGTGATCTTCTGCACTAGTCGCTGAAGGTAAGCATGCAGGTGCAGCAGGCGGTTAAGAAGGCAAATGGTATGTTGGCCTTCGTATCAAGAGGGTTCGAGTACAGGAACAAGGATGTCTTGCTGCAGTTGTACAGGGCCTTGGTGAGACCGCACCTTGAGTATTGTGTGCAGTTTTGGTCGCCTTATCTGAGGAAGGATGTTCTTGCCATGGAAGGAGTGCAGCAGGAATGACGTATGAGGAGAGATTGTGTCAATTGGGCTTGTACTCACTGGAGTTTAGAAGATTGAGAGGGGATCTCATCGAAACCTATAAAATTCTGTCAGGCCTGGACAGACTAGATGCAGGAAGGATGTTCCCGGTGGCCGGGGAGTCCAGAAATAGGGGTCATAGTCTAAGGATAAGGGGTAAGCCATTTAGGACTGAGATGAGGAGGAATTTCTTCACCCAGAGCGTGGTGAACCTGTGGAATTCTCTGCCACATAGGGCGGTGGAGGCCAGTTCATTAAATATATTCAAGAAGGAGTTGGATATATTTCTTAAGGCTAAGGGGATCAAGGGATATGGGGAGAAGGCAGGGACAGGGTACTGAATTTGGATGATCAGCCATGATCTCATTGAATGGCGGAGCAGGCTCGAGGGGCCGAATGGCCTACTCCTGCTCCTATCTTCTATGTTTCTATGTTTCTATGTTATCTGCCACATTCTGCATTTACACATGCATTCCAAACCCCCTTAGTCTGATTTTATTTCTCCGCTGTCTGATCCCTCCTATTTCTGTACTCCTGTGGCATTCCTGAGAATGGCAATTTAGTGTCAAATTAGTGCCAATTTTGTGCTGTGGGTCCACCGCCACTAAAAACTGGGTCAAAATGGAGAAACTCATTTTACATAGAACCCTTACAGCCAGCAGAAAGGGGAGACTCTCATTGCATTAGTGTGGGTTAGATTCAAACTATGTCCCAGAGGGGAAAGGACAGTATTTAAACCCCAGCAACATAATCATACAGGAAAATGCGTGAGCTTGTGAAACATAGAAACATAGAAGATAGGAGCAGGAGTAGGCCATTCGGCCCCTCGAGCCTGATCCGCCATTCAATGCGATCATGGCTGATCATCCAAATTCAGTACCCTGTCCCTGCCTTCTCCCCATATCCCTTGATCCCTTTAGCCTTAAGAAATATATCTAACTCCTTCTTGAATATATTTAATGAATTGGTCTCTACTGTCTTCTGTGGTCGAGAATTCCACAGGTTCACCACTCTCTGGGTGAAGAAATTCCTCCTCATCTCAGTCCTAAATGGTAGTCAATGAGTGTCAGCATGGATTTGTGAAGGGCCGGTCATGTCTGACTGATCTAATAACGTTTCGGAGGAGGTCAGTAACATGGACAAGGGAGTGTCTCTGGATCATGTATGTGTGGACTTCCAGAGGGTTAAATTATGAGGACAGGTTGCACAGACTGGGCTTGTATTCCCTCAAGTATAGAATATTAAACGGTGATATAATTGAGGTGTTAAAGATGTTCAAAGAGTTGGTAGGGTAGATCGATAAAAACTATTTCCCCTGGCGGGGAAACCGAGAACAAAGGGGCATGAGCTTAAAATTAGAGTTAGCCTGGTCAGGGATGTGATGTCAGGAAGCACTTCTTCTCCCAAAGGCTAGCGGAATTGAGGCTGGGGGTCAATTGAAAACTTTAGAAATGAGATTGATAGATTTTTGTTAGGCAAGAGTTTTAAGGGATGTGGAACCAAGCCGGGGAAATGGAGTTAACATACAGGTCAGCCATGCTTGAATTGAATGGCAGAACAGACTCGAGGGGCTGAAAGGCCTCCTCCTGTTCTTAAGTTGATCAAGAGATATCAATCAAAGACAGGTAAATGGATTTGAGGTGCAGAGCAGCCATGGTCTAATTGAATGCTGGAGCAGCCTCGAGGGGCTGAATGGCCGACTCCTGTTGCTTTAAATGTATGCAATTGCTTAACATAATTGGTAGAAGGCAAACAATCCCATCACTGCCCATCGCCCACGCACCCTGTGCTCTGGGTCATAACCACATGGAAACCTGTTATTGCTTTCTAGCGAAACAAGTATAGTTTCAAGGTGAGGCCACTTTGATTGGACGGGTCAAACCGTGACACCACAGAGTAAGCCCCACCCTCACACTGAGATGAGACATCACAATAGCTTTGTAAAGTAGATAAATATGAGCCAGGAGGAGATATAAACAGTTTGTGAATGCAAGGGAGCTGCACTGAGTCTGACGAACTGGCTGGTCTGTCTAAGACTGAATGCGGTCGGCTCGAACGCCTGAACAGCTTTGCTCTGTGAAGACAACACGAACAATTGAAACATCATCAACCAGCGGCTTGGACAGAATTCGTGAACTTTGAAAGGTTTGTCTTTCTGGGATGGCAGGAATGGACGTATGAGGAGAGATTGGGTCGATTGGGCTTATATTCGCTGGAGTTTAGAAGAATGAGGGGATCTCATTGAAACTTATAAAATTCTAACAGGACTAGACAGACTAGATGCAGGAAGGATGTTCCTGATGGTTGGGGAGTCCAGAACCAGGGGTCACCGTCTAAGGATAAGGGGCAAGCCATTTAGGACAGAGATGAGGAGGAATTTCTTCACCCAGAGAGTGGTGAACCTGTGGAATTCTCTACCACAGAAGGCAGTTGAGGCCAATTCATTAAATATATTCAAGGAGTTGGATATATTTCTTGAGGCTAAAGGGATCAAGGGATATGGGGAGAAAGCAGGGACAGGGTACTGAATTTGGATGATCAGCCATGATCTCATTAAATGGCGGAGCAGGCTCGAGGGGCCGAATGGCCTACTCCTGCTCCTATCTTCTATGTTTCTATGTCTTTACCTGTTTATCTGGTATTATTAGTGAAAGTCATAATGAGCAATATGAACAGTTTATCAGATACAGTAATATTGATGCACAGTCAGGTGGAATAGTTCAGTTTGTTATTGGTAGTTCTTCCATAGCGTTGCTCATAGGTAGTCTGGGTCCCGGAGCCTGGTTACTGATGGTTACTGAGCCCCACTCCTCACTGACCGGCTCCTCCCAGTCCTGGAGTTTAATGCTCACTCCCTGATCTGTAAATGTAGACAACTATTTACTGACTGTGACTAACTGTGTTTGGAGCTGTACTTCCAGCTTGTATCATTCCCCGTGAAAGTCAGAGTCAGTTACAGCAAAATCCGTGCAGATATAAAGTCTCAAATCCTGGAAACTGAAAGCAGGTCAGTACATGCTGGTTGTTCTGATCAACTTGTCCTGGACACGGGGATAGTCTGTGGGACAGCTCAGCCCGACCATTTAAAAAGTCAAGAGCGTCCCTCTTGAAACCAGTGATTGGTATTGAATGAACGGGTCTAAATAAGAGGAGAGGCTGACAGGGAGAGAGAACAACTGAATAATCAGTTTCTCAAAGTGTTCACCAGTACTGAGAGCTCAGGGTTAAGACTCGAAGAATGTACTCCTGGGCAATAATGCCACTGGAGCTGCCTTGACCGAGCTTGGTACCTGCCCACACAGCTCGACGCTGGCCCAGGTGTTGACTTTTTAAAGGGAATTTGACAAATCCTTTTACAGGTTATATGGTTTACTATACGAGGGGAGCGATAAAATGCCGGTCGTTGTCCTTGTTGCAATCCAGTGATTTTTGTCATTTCTTCTTCTGCCACAGGTACAGGTTGGTGTCAGGACGAGTGAGAGGAAATGGACGGTTTCATCAAACTACCAACAGACTAAAGTTGTCAGTAACAAAACCACAAAGACAACTGGATCACACATCCTGACCAAAATCACATCAATGCCAGCAGAGATACCACAAAGGAGGAAACAGCAACATTGAAATACCCCTCAACCCATCTTTCCTCTTCCCATCCATTTCTTTCGTGTCAACTGTACATCTTCTAATTTCTTTCTTTGACGGCCAATAACATCCATTTAAACTCGCAGCCAATGATTGGAGATGGTGTTAAACCAACTCTTTCCCTTCTGGCACGTTTCTTTCCCATTTAAAATTTTTTCCCACGGCCCCTCTCCCTCATCCCTAGTTCTCCCCTGGGCTGGACCTTCATGTCCAGCCCTCAGGTGCCCGCATCGGCATCAAGCACCAACCCTGCTCCAACTCCAGGCTCAGTTCGGCATTGCTCGGGGTTAACTGCACTGGCACTGGATAGGGCCCAGTCCATACAGTCATCTCCGACCGATGTCGACCGGTGGTCCAAGTGTTGGGACTGAACAGGAAAGTCTCAAGGGTGGACGCTCCGGTTGTTGCCTCGATGGTGTGGAATGGGATGAGCTGGTTAAAGCCAATCCATCCCAGTCAACTACATCGGGTGAAACCCCGGTACCACTTGTACTGAGGCCTCCCAGGATAGAGGAAGAGTCCTCCTCTGGCACCAGCTGGTTCGGAGGTGTCCGTGCCTACTGGTGCCAGAATCAGGCTGGTTCCCCCAAGCGCCACCAGCTACTGTTGGTGTGTCCTTCCCCAGAGGCATCCGTCCCCTCTGGTGACACCAACGCAGCCCCGGGACATTAGTCTCCAGTTGGCGCCAGCTCATTTGGGGGCACCACCCTCAGTGGACTCGACCCTACACAGGGTCACCTATGCTGCGGGTGATGTCCACTTTGGTGAGTGCAGCTGCAGATCTCTATTTATAGATCTGTGGCTCCCACCCACCACTGTGGACCCACCTTCAGCCGCTCCCTACGACACTCGAGAGGCACTCCCAGGGAGGGTGCGTGCGCTCCAGAAACCAAACTGGGAGCCTGAGTTGACCACGGATTCCGTGCGTTGAGGTTTTTCCATGTATTCAAAACAAGGGTGACTTCGAGTCTGAAACTGTGAGTTCCGGAAGTCCCATCACTTGTGGGGGTTGAGTCTTTACCTGGGGTCTTGCAAAGGCCTCAGGCATCGACCTTTGTTGGATTCCCCCTCCCAATTTCCAAGGCAGTTTGGGCGGACTTGATAGGCGCGCCACAGTTATGGCCAAGGTAGACAGCCCCGCCACTCTGCCTCACAACTTAAGGTTCGCTGGTACATCTGGTGAACTTCAGTCGTGAAAGCCTCAGAAGGAAGGGAACTGCCCAGGAAACTAGTCCTGTTCCACCCACCAGAATCCAATTGGTGGGACATGTGGGTCTGGCAGACCTTCCTGCAGGGTTTGGCGCATATCCTGAATTCCCTGCCATCAAATCCACTGGGGCTGGCTTCACTGACCAGTATGTGAGTTGAGGGAGCAATCCCTGCCAGAGAGGACCACCTTCAGAGAGCATCTGCTGCAGCAGCAGACTGTGTGGGTGCTCTCAATGTAGGAGCAGAATCTATCGTCCAGTGGACCTTGCATCGCCACTTAGTTTGTCCTCACACCTTGGGGATCCTTCAGGTTCTGCAGATGCCCGTTGGTGCTGAGGGCTTCTTTGGCGAGCAAGTGGAGGATCTGCTGTAGCAGAACGTTCAGGCATTCCCGAATTGACACACAAGGGTGGGGGGGCACTGCTCACTTTGTAGCTTAGCCCACCCCATCTATAGGCCCCTTCCACTCGCCAACACCAGTCCACTCACCATCACCAATCCATTCACCACCACCATCCACTCACCACCACCAATCCATTCACCCCCACCAGCCTATTCAAGGCCTTATCCGGAGCACAATGTCCTTTGTATCTTGCTAGCCCGTCATTCCAGATTAGGACCTGGAATGCAGGTAGCTCACAAGTAACATTCGAGACCCTGTCCAGCTCCACCTCCCGTAGCAGTGATCATGCCTGGATAGCCCACCTCAGAGTTGTGTGGGTGGGCTATTTCCAGTACTTCCCTGTGGAAGTGGATCACTCTGGATGTTTGGTTTGTCCATCAGAAGAATCATCTACGAGTGGGCATACTGGCAGGTCTTCTACCATCCACATTGAGAGTGAGTGATCGTCATCCAGAAGGCTCAACTGTTGCGGGTATTTCTCCAGTTGAGCCTTCTGGATGACCATCACTCTGCCAGTAATGTATCCACAGGTCTCCTTTGTCGCAGCATCTGAACTGGAGCTGGTGGTCCTGGGAGCACAGTGTTCTCCATACATTGGTGCTACAGCCATCAGGCTCTTCAGCTAATGCTTTGACATATGGGTGGGAGCCACATTCAGGATGAATGGTCTTCTCGGCCAGTGATTTCACTTGGCATTTCAACAGGCTCGGGGTGTGAACGGTATAATAGGACATCTCCACTTTCAGACTCGGTGCAGGGTAAGTCAGTGTGTCTGCAGACAGACAATATGACAAGGGTCCGGTAAGTCAACAAACAGGGTGGGACCCTCCTTCCTGGGTCCCTCTGTCAAGATGACGCGTTGCTTCCCATTGGTGCTTGAACAACGGGGTGACACTCTTGGTGCCACATTTGGCCCGGGGAGGACAACACAACAGTCGGCACACTCAGCTGCTCTGTAGTCCACCCTAACTAGTGGATGATCCACACTGAGGTAGTCCAGAACATCTTCAGGACTTGGGGGATTTACCAGGTCGATCGACTTGCTCGCATCACCGGATAATCACCAATCTGCTGGAGGACCTCAGGCAGTCAGGGCGGAGGCCCGACAGTCTTTCGTGCTTTTGTTTCTGGATTCTGTTGCTCAGGGTTGCCTGATCTCCAGGATGCTCCAGGAAATTGCAGCAGGTGGTGGTTCTGGTTAACCCTTTAGTTACCTCACAAACCGTGATTCAGGGACACCCGGGTATTGAATACACACTTTGATTTCAGGAGCCCACGGGAGAAATCCAAGTCATTTTTAGAGTATAGAGGACCCTACCTTTTTTAGGGAATTTTTCATTCTGACATCCTCCACACACTGCTGGACACTGTCCAACTGGTACTCAGGGTGAGGAGGGCGGACCGTACCTGCAAGCGAACAGACTCTCCGGCTCCCAGGACAAATAGATCAAAGTGGGTGTTATTCACGGGCGCCAGCGCCAGATCCAAACAGTAAGCTGAACCGTCAGGATCTGGATTTGGATCTTGCCAGCTTCTGATTGATGGCCTGGCAGTTGAGATGGAATGCCCGTCAGATTAGGGTATACCAGCAGTGCGGCACTCCTGGGTAATGCTCACTTTATTGTGTCTGTCTTGGTCATTTAAGCCTCTGTTCCCATACAAGTACCTCCACCTTCCTCGTCCTCAGTACTACTTGGTTAGTCGCCAGCAGTGTGTGCAGAATGCCTGAATGAAGATCACAGCTCCCTTGTCAGCTGTTCCCATGTCAGCTGCTCCCTTGTAAGCTCCTCTTCATTCTTCAAGTGACGCGGCATTTGCCACCCACCTGGTTGTCTCTTGGGTCTAGTGGGGAGTGTTGGTATGTCTTTTCCTCGTTCTGGGTTGTCTTTGGGTGTCAACAAACTGGGTTCTGGGGTGTGCTAAAAGTTAACACTGCATGGGAGTCGGGGAGGGAGGGGAAAAACAAGTGGGTTTGTCCTTCAAAGTTAGGACGTCTTAACAATATGTCTTAACAGGGAAGGTCACGCCTTAAGAGATTTTCCCCAGGCAAATTGTGCCGATGCATCCCGGTAATTTGATCCACGTTCCACCCCCAATGTTTAGGAACGGATGTTCCCAGCAAATTAAACGGTGTCACAGTTAACACTTTAAAGAAAAGATTGGGGACAGTTTTCGTTCAACCTGGAACGACAGAAGTGGGAACTCTAGACAACCTGCCAACCAGTTTCTCGTCATCGCTGAATATTGGGTTTGTGACTGCTGCTACAGAACTAGACTGGAGATTGTTGAAGACCAGGCTCCCGGGGATTGTGTTCAATTGATGTTAGCAGAGTTGAAGTGAGAAAGTAATTGTCTTAGAATATTTGGGCCATAATGATCTCCTGGAGTAGTTTCGATCGCCTAAGGGGGTCGGAGAGGAATTTCCCAGATTTTTTTCCCAAATTGGCCTGGGTTTTTATGTCTGGTTTTTCGCCTCTCCCAGGAGATCACATGGTGGGGGGCTCCATATATTGCGATGGACAAGGCTGGATGGACCAGAGAGTCTTTTCGTGTACAAGTCATCTTTCAATAACTGAAATGTGAGAAGTTTAACATCTGAAAATAAACGTGGATTGAAAATGAACAAACTTACTGTGTGTCTCCTGATTTGTGCACGGATCATTGAAGGGAACAGAAAGGGGAAGAGATGAGTTCTGATTGTCCCTGGGCTCAGTTACTGACTGGGTGAACTCTTTGAGCCACACACTAGGCTGGGCCCAGATTGATTCCCCAGTCTGCACATACAAACATACAAAAAGACATACAAAAGCAGATGAAGACTATCAGGCCCATTAAGCTCACCCCATCCAGTAGACAGTAGGGCCGCACATGCTGCCGTCCCACCTACCAGTTACGCTATCTCTGGAAACAGACAAAGAAACATGGCCAATTCAGGAAAAACCTCTGGCCATTTGCTCTCCAACTCCCAACACATGACAATGTAAACTAACCACTAACTCGCTGTAACTGGTAATGTCCTTTCAGGGACTGGCCAAGATCATACAGCACAGAAGGCCATTCAGCCCATCGTGCCTCTGCCAGCTCTTTGAATGCACTATCCAATTAGCCCCAGTCTCCCGCTCTTTCCCCGTAGCCCAGCAAATTTTTCCTTTTCAAGCATTTACCTAATTCCCTTCTGAAAGTTACAGTGGATGGAATTATAAGTTGGTGGAATTCTGTCATGTGATCCCCAAAGTTCCAGTAACTAAATTGCCAAATCCCCCAGTCAGTAAAACCTGGATTGGGCTTATTCAGTCACTAAAACACCAGTGGCACTTTCAAAGTCCCAGGCCACGTCAAGGAACTCCTCCAAACACAATTAACCAACAAAGTAGTGAATTGGTACAAAAACAAATACTAGTGGGGAGGGGCTGGGGGTGAAGAATTGAGTGGGGGAAACAAGGCAACACTTGGCATGTACTGAGAGGCAGAGTCGTGTGTTGGGTTTCCAACTCTGCAGGATGTCCCGGAGTCTCCAGGAATTTAATCTCCTGGATTTTTTTTTAATCGTTCATGGGATGTGGGCTTCGCTGGCAAGGCCAGCGTTTATTGCCCATCCCTAATTGCCCTTGCGAAGGTGGTGGTGAGCTGCCTTCTTTAACCGCTGCAGTCCGTGAGGAGAAGGTGCTCCCACAGGGAGCACATATAGGCCAGCAGGGTCTGGAGTCACATATAGGCCAGCAGATTTCCTTCCCTAAAGGACATTAGTGAACAAGGTGGGATTTTAGCGCAATCCAATGGTCATCATTACTGATGGTAGCTTTTTATTCCAGATTTATTTACGTGACTGAATTTAAATTCCCCAGCTGCCATGTGGTGGGATTTAAACTCATGTCTCTCAGATTGTTTAATCTAAGTCTGTCTCTGGATTGCTAGTCTGGTAACATAACCACTATGCTATCATTCCCAATTGCAGCTTTGAGCAAACCTGGGATAAAAGTCACCAGGGCATTAAAGAAAATGATTTTTTATTTCCATTTTCTTTGACCACTTTCATTCATTTATAAAAATATTGGAGACGGGGGAAAAAGGCGGTTGGATCCAGCAGGTCACGTGATGAAAGCTCCAGGAATACGTCCAATCAGAGATGGCGACTCGTGTTGTGTGACTCACGCCATTTATATACCACGACAAAATAAAATAATAGCACGCGTTGATAATTGTGGGTGGCACCAAGACACACACGTGCAGAATGTGAAACCTGTTGAATAATCACTGACTACTGAGGCACAAGTGGGTCTAAATAACACTTTAACAAACAGAATGGCTGCACATTAATGGCACAGTAATTAACTTGGGTTATAATAAGCTTTATTTTGGAAGTACTTAACTCCCAAACTCTCATTACCACACGGCTTGCCAAGAAACGACTGGATCGCCTTTCAATCACAGGTCTTAGAACTCACAACCAATCAGCATAGTGTTAACCCTTCGCTCCCTGGAAGTTTAAAGAACTTTCATTTTCAATTGACTTTGAGAATGACTATTTTGGGAACTGCCTCCCCGGTTTAGCGCCAGGAATCTCCCCAGATAACCTGGGTTTATAACACACTGTTCACATGGTTAGTGCCCCGAGGCACTTTAGAGAGTAGAATGAGATGCCAAATAGTAATACTAAGAAAGAAGCAATGGACACAAGTAACACTGCCCCTTCACTGGACAGCTGCTGACGATAACCTTCAATCCGCCCTCGCAACAGATGTCAAGCCAGCTCCTTCTTCAAGGTGAGAAATGACCCTGGATGATAATCCTGAGATTTATTCTCCTTTTTGTTTCTTATCCGGCTCCCGACATTAATTTACTTGGTTTTATTACCCCATTGTCTTCTATTTGCAAACGTGAGCTATTGGAGCTTGATAGACAAACATGCTCACACGTGTCGCCTAGAAACACAAACAAATTGATTTTTTTTAAAACAGTGAGGATATTGCACCGTGAGATCCAATCCATGTGCTGCTGTCAAAAATGGGTGAATAGTTTAGGGTCTGGTCATTACAAGGACAATGTTGAATGATAAAGGACCGACTGAAACGTTGCTGCTGAATTTAGCAAAGACCAACTTTCCAATGTTGATACCAGGTAAACAATAGCACAAGGCAATTTTGATTTACGCCCTCCAATTTCTGAGTAGTGCATCAAGAACTTGCATTGATAGACCTTTCACAACATCAGGACATCCCAAAGCACTTTACAGCCAATGAAGCACTTCCTTAAAGTGTAATCGCTGCTGCAATGTAGGAAACGCAGCAGCCAATTTGCGCACAGCAAGCTCCCACAAATAGCGAACTAATGACCAGATAATGTTTTTTTTAGTGATATTTGTTGAGGGATAAATGTTGGCCCAGGGGAACTCCCCTACCCTTCTTCAAAATACTGGCCATGGGATCTTTTAAGTCCACCTGAGAGGACAGATGGAGCCTTGGTTTAACGTCACATCCGAAAGACGGCACCTCCGACAGTGCCGCACACCCTCAGTATGGCACTGAAGTGTCAGCTTAGATTACGTGCTACCACTGGGCCATGCAGACACCTAAATCAAACAGCTAGATGATTTTAAAAGCACAGGATAATGGAACAAGAAACCTGAATGGGTTTCAAGAAGGAACTAGACAGGTTCTTATCAACAAATGGGATTCGGGTTATTAGAAACGCACCAAGGGAATACAGAGGATAGGTGGGCTCATCAGAACATAGAAACATAAGTAATAGGAGCAGGAGTCGGCCATTCGGCCCCTCGGGCCTGCTCCGCTGTTCAATAAGATCATAACTGATCTGATCTTGGCCTCAACTCCACTTCCCTGCCCGCTCCCCATAACGCTCGACTCCCTTATCGTTCAAAAATCTGTCTATCTCCACCTTAAATATATTCAATGACCCAACCTCCACAGCTCTCTGGGGAAGAGAATTCCACAGATTCACGACCCTCTGAGAAGAAATTCCTCCTCATTTCCAATTTAAAAGGGTGCTCCCTTATTCTGAAATTATGCCCCCTAGCAGGCAGGCAGTGCAGGGGTCCCCTGTGACCATCCCCCTCTCAAACAGATATACCGCTTTGGATATTGGTGAGGGAGATGCTTATCAGAGGAAGGCAGCAGCAGCCAACTTCCTGGCACCGTGGGTGGTTCTGCTGCACAGGACGGGAGGGAAAAGAGCGAGAGAGCTATAGTGATAGGGGATTCTATTGTAAGGGGAATAGATAGGCGTTTCTGCGGCCGCAAACGAGACTCCAGGATGGTATGTTGCCTCCCTGGTGCAAGGGTCAAGGATGTCTCGGAGCGGCTACAGAGCATTTTGGAAGGGGAGGGTGAACAGCCAGTTGTCGTTGTGCATATAGGTACTGTGGTAAACCACTGTTTGTTATTGTTGTTGTTGTTGTTGCACACTGTTGTGCCTATGCATGCCTCAGCTGACTCCGCCCCTGGCTCCACCCACATGCCCGGGTATAAAGGTGACTGCTCTGCAGCCCCCTGCCCTTTTGGATACCAGGCAACCACGAGAGGCATGCTCTGTTCTTTGCTAATAAAAGCCTGTTAATTAACTCTCTGTCTTTTATGAGGAATTGATAGTGCATCAATTTTATTAGCAAAGCAAAATGTCGGGTCCAAATGTTGAACAGCAGGAGCTGCATCAACCGACGGCGCCAAACGCTGAGCAGCAGGCGCTGCTGCGAGCCCTCAGACCAACATGCCTGGACCTAGACCCCCAAGAAGCGGGTTCGGCTACCAAATTCGCACAATGGCTGCGTTGCTTCGAGGCTTACCTGGAAGCCTCAACTGTGACCCTAGACAAAAACAAGCTGACAATCCTGGCCTCAAAGGTGAGCCACCAAGTTTATACTCTAATCCAGGATGCGACGACCTACGCGGCGGCTATCGATCTGCTTAAAGGGCAATACGCACGCCCGGTAAATACGGTCTATGCCAGGCACCTCTTAAGATCCCGCAGACAGCAGCCCGGGGAATCGGTGGAGGCTTTCCTATGGGCACTGCGGATACTCGGCCGAGGCTGCGATTGCAAAGAAGTATCAGCCGCAGCACACACGGAGGGACTGATCCGAGATGCTTTCGTTGCGGGTCTAAGGTCCGACTACTCCCGGCAGAGACTGCTGGAGAAGGGAGAAATAGACCTGAAAAAGGCAGTGTCCCTCGCGCTCTCGCTCGACGCGGCCCATAGGAATATGGACACTTTCTCCCCTAACCGCTCCGCACCGTGGACACCGCAACCTTGGGTCATGGGACCGCCACCTCCAACTGCTGCAGCGATGTCCAAGGCACAGAAATGTTATTTTTGTGGCCAGGCAAAACACCCCAGAGCACGCTGCCCGGTGAAAAACGCCACCTGCTCCGGCTGCGGGAAGAATGGACACTATGTCAGCGCCTGCAAAGGCAAAACCGCTAACGCCAGCAGCGCCGCGTGCGAACCGTGGGGGCAGCCATCTTGTCCGCCATCTTGGGCTCCCCCAGCCGCGTGGGGATCGGGATCATGGGCGCCGCCATTTTGTCCGCCATCTTGGACGCCTCCAACTTCAATCACGGGGGACCCGGACTCAACCACCGCCTCATCTGACGACCACATCGACTCGCTTGACCATACGCTGGCCTCCGTGACGCTGGACCAATCTCTCCCTCATCAACTGTCCAGGTCCATGATGGACATTACGGTAAACGGCCGCGCCACTACCTGCCTTTTTGACAGCGGGAGCACGGAGAGTTTTATCCACCCCGACACGGTGCGCAGTTACTCTCTCCAGGTCCTGCCGACGCGCCATCAGATCTCTATGGCTTCCAAAGCCCAGTCAGCGGACGTCGGTGGCTACTGTGTGGTGACCCTTTCGGTACGGGGCACAGAATACAAAAATTTTAAACTTCTGGTCCTGCCCCATCTCTGCGCTGCCGTTCTACTGGGGTTGGATTTTCAGTGCCACCTTAAAAGTGTCACATTGGCGTACGGCGGACCGCTCCCCCCACTCACAGTCTGCAGCCAGCAGCTTTTAAATCGCCCGCCGCACACCATCTGCAGCCTCTCTACCCTTAAAGTCTCCCCCCCTCCTTGTTCGCTAACCTCACCCGCGACTGTAAGCCCATCGCTACTAAAAGCAGGCGTTACAGTGCCGGGGATAGGAGTTTCATTAAATCCGAGGTAGCGAGACTCCTGAAGGAAGGGATTATTGAGAGTAGCACCAGCCCATGGCGAGCACAAGTGGTGGTGGTGAAGACTGGCGGAAAACAGCGCCTAGTTATCGACTACAGCCAGACGATCAATCGCTACACCCAGTTGGATGCATACCCACTCCCCCGCATATCTGACATGGTCAATCAGATAGCACAATACCGGGTGTTCTCGACGATTGATCTGAAGTCGGCATACCACCAGCTCCCCATCAGGGCTGAGGACTGTCAGTACACAGCTTTTGAAGCTTATGGTCGTCTCTACCACTTCCTCAGAGTTCCCTTCGGCGTCACCAACGGGGTTTCAGTCTTCCAACGGGAGATGGACCGGATGGTTGACCAGAACGCGCTCCAGGCCACTTTCCCCTATCTAGACAATGTCACCATTTGCGGCCACGACCAGCAGGACCATGATGTTAACCTAGAGAAATTCCTCCGTACGGCCCAGCGGCTGAACCTAACATACAACAAGGACAAATGTATGTTTCGTACCACGCGCCTTGCCATTCTTGGCTGCGTAGTGGGGAACGGAGTCATCGGCCCCGACCCCGACAGGATGCGCCCCCTTATGGAGCTCCCCCTCCCCCACTGCCAAAAAGCACTGAAGAGATGCCTAGGGTTTTCCTCGTACTATGCTCAGTGGGTGCCCAACTATGCGGACAAAGCCAGACCCCTCATCAAGTCCGCCTCCTTCCCCCTGACAGCAGAGGCATGTGCAGCCTTCACTCTCATAAAAAGAGATATTGCGAAGGCCACAATGCACGCAGTGGATGAGTCCATCCCTTTCCAAGTGGAGAGCGATGCATCCGACTTTGCCCTAGCTGCGACCCTTAACCAGGCGGGGAGACCCGTGGCCTTTTTCTCAAGCACCCTCCAGGGCCCCGAGATTCGACACTCTTCTGTCGAAAAGGAGGCTAAGGCCATTGTGGAAGCTGTGCGACATTGGAGGCATTACCTGGCCGGAAAACGATTTACCCTGCTCACTGACCAGCGTTCAGTTGCTTTTATGTTTAATAATAAGCAGAGGGGCAAAATCAAGAATGACAAGATCTTGAGGTGGAGAATCGAACTCTCCACCTACAATTACGATATCTTGTACCGGCCCGGGAAACTCAATGAGCCCCCAGATGCCCTATCACGTGGTACATGCGCCAACGCGCAGGTTGATAGACTGAAGACCCTCCACAATGACCTCTGCCACCCGGGGGTCACCAGGTTCTTCCATTTCATCAAATCCCGTAACCTGCCCTACTCCATCGAGGAGGTCAGGACCTTGACCAGGAACTGCCAAATCTGTGCCGAGTGCAAACCGCATTTTTATAGGCCAGACAGAGCGAGCCTGATCAAAGCCACGCGCCCCTTTGAGCGGCTGAGCGGCGATTTTAAAGGGCCCCTCCCCTACTCTGACCGCAATGTGTACTTCCTCAATATAATTGACGAGTACTCCCGTTTCCCGTTTGCCATCCCTTGCTCAGACATGACCAGTACCACGGTCATTAAATGTCTGAATGACCTCTTCGCCTTGTTCGGTTTCCCTAGCTATATCCATAGCGACAGGGGCTCATCCTTTATGAGCGACGAACTTCGTCAGTACCTGCTCGCGAGAGGTATTGCTACAAGCAGGTCCACCAGCTACAACCCCCGGGGGAATGGCCAGGTGGAAAGAGAGAATGCGACGGGCTGGAAGGCAGTCCTTTTAAACTTGAAATCTAAGGGCCTTCCGACCTCTCGCTGGCAGGAGGTCCTCCCTGCGGCGCTCCATTCCATTCGGTCACTGCTTTGTACAGCCACCAATGCCACCCCTCATGAGAGAATGTTCTCCTTCCCCAGGAAGTCCACATCGGGGATCTCGTTACCGACATGGCTGACTTCTCCAGGACCCGTCCTGCTGCGGAAGCACGTGAGGTCCCATAAGACGGACCCCCTGGTCGAGAGGGTGAGCCTCCTCCACGCCAACCCTCAGTATGCTTACGTGGTGTACCCGGACGGGCGGGAGGACACAGTCTCCATACGAGACCTCGCACCTTCGGGTGCTCCCGAAACACTTCCTTCGCCACCCAACACTACCCACGCCTACCCCCAGTATGCTTACGTAGCGTACCCGGACGGGCGGGAGGACACTGTCTCCACACGAGACCTCGCACCTTCGGGTGCCCCTGAGACACCACCATCGCCACCCACCACTACCCACATCCCGACCCCTGTAGACGGCATGCCGCAGCCCCAGGACCCGCCATTGACTACGCAACCTCTCATCAACGAGACGCCAGGTTCGGCGTTGGATGCTGTATCATCACCGCCGCTGCTACGACGATCAGGACGGCATACAAGGCCACCTGATAGACTTAACTGCATGAACTTTTAGTTTACACGAACTTTTAGTACACTTCACCCCGCCGGACTCAATTTTAAACAAGGAGTGAATGTGGTAAACCACTGTTTGTTATTGTTGTTGTTGTAGTTGTTGTTGCGCACTGTTGTGCCTATGCATGCCTCAGCTGACTCCGCCCCTGGCTCCACCCACATGCCCGGGTATAAAGGTGACTGCTCTGCAGCCCCCTGCCCTTTTGGATACCAGGCAACCACGAGAGGCATGCTCTGTTCTTTGCTAATAAAAGCCTGTTAATTAACTCTCTGTCTTTTATGAGGAACTGATAGTGTATCAGGTACCAACGATATAGGTAAAAACCGGGATGAGGTCCTAAAAGCTGAATATAGGGAGTTAGGAGGTAAATTTAAAAAGGGCCAGGTCTCTCCAGACGTTGCCGATAACCCAGACACTTAAATCTGGGAATTCGATTTGTGCCTCTTCTCAGCATCATCTGCAGCACTTGAATATCTTCCTTGTGTCTCGGTAACCAGAACTGGACACAGTGCTCACGGTGTGACTGACCAGAACTGGACACAGTGCTCAAGGTGGGACTGACCGGAACTGGACACAGTGCTCAAGGTTGGTCTGACCAGAACTGGACACAGTGCTCAAGGTGGGACTGACCAGAACTGGACACAGTGCTCAAGGTGGGTCTGACCAGAACTGGACACAGTGCTCAAGGTGGGTCTGACCAGAACTGGACACAGTGCTCAAGGTGGGACTGACCAGAACTGGACACAGCGCTCAAGGTGGGACTGACCAGAACTGGACACAGTGCTCAAGGTGGGACTGACCAGAACTGGACACAGTGCTCAAGGTGGGTCTGACCAGAACTGGACACATTGCTCAAGGTGGGTCTGACCAGAACTGGACACAGTGCACAAGGTGGGTCTGACCAGAACTGGACACAGTGCTCAAGGTGGGTCTGACCAGAATTGGACACAGTGCTCAAGGTTGGTCTGACCAGAAGTGGACACAGTGCTCAAGGTGGGACTGACCAGAAGTGGACACAGTGCTCAAGGTGGGTCTGACCGGAACTGGACACAGTGCTCAAGGTTGGTCTGACCAGAACTGGACACAGTGCTCAAGGTGGGACTGACCAGAACTGGACACAGTGCTCAAGGTGGGTCTGACCAGAACTGGACACAGTGCTCAAGGTGGGTCTGACCAGAACTGGACACAGCGCTCAAGGATCTGCCTGACCAGAGACCCTGTACAGTGTGACCGTTATCCCCTCTGACTTTTATTCTGCTGTTCTAACGATGCTGTTCAACATATTACGGGCTTTGTTCACTGTTCCTCTGCATTGGTTGGACATGTTGGCTGTCCATTCGACGGAGACTCCTATGTCTCGTTCAGCATCATCCTTATCTGTTTTAACACCATTCATGAAGTATGTGTTTTATCTACTTTTCCTTCTTGTTTACTGTACCTTACGCTTTAAATTCCACCTTCTGCTGTTCTGCCCACTTGCAAATTATGTCCACCGCATTCTATCATTTTGGAGCTGCCCCCTCCAGCTCCCGAGCTCCTCCTAGTTTGATATCATCATCAAATTCGACCAGTTTACATTGAGTTTCTGCATCCAAGCCATTGACGCAAGTTAGAGACAGTAATAATCCCAGCACTGAGCCCTCGGGCACCCCACTCAGTACCTCCGTCCACCTCTAAGAAGTACCACCTGACAGCCAAGGGAAACCTCACAGATGTGTAAAATGGCAGGCTGTCTCGAGTTATGTTGGTCTCCTACCCTAGAACAGGTGCCCAGCTCTTTGCTGTAAAGTGCTGATAAAGGGCCTGTGAAGGAAGTAAGTATTCAGAGGGGAATCATGGAGCCTCATGTAATGGGAGTGGTCTGTATTAAGCCAAGTGCACTGTAACACAGCGCTGATACCTCCCACGTGTTATACTCCAGCTAGTAATAGTGCTAAGGGCCGCTCCACGGCCCAAAGTTCTTGGGGTGGGTCTTTCCTCTTCCACCCCTCTGCCCCAATCAAAATTTACATGTCCTGGCCTGCTCGAATGGAGAGGCCATGTTTGAATGTGACCTGATTGGACCGAACAAGATCTGATCAATTAGGACAACATGTTCCTCGTGAATCAGTGCTTATGGAGCCTGTACCCAACGCGAGGCAGAGCCTGTACCCAGCGCGAGGCGGTGCCTGTACCCAGCGCGGTGTGGTGCCTGTACCCAGCGTGAGGCAGTGCCTGTACCCAACGCGAGGCAGAGCCTGTACCAAGCGCAAGGTGGTGCCTGTACCCAACGTGGGCCAATGCCTGTACCCAGCGCGGAGCGGTGCCTGTACCCAGCACGGGGTGGTGCCTGTACCCAGAGCGAGGCGGTGCCTGTACCCAGCGCCGGGCGGTGCCTGTACCCAATGTGGGCCAATGCCTGTACCCAGCACGGGGCGGTGCCTGTACCTTGCGCGGGGCGGTGCCTGTACCCAGCGCAGGGCGGTGCCTGTACCCAGCGCGGTGCGGTGCCTGTACCCAGCGCGAGGCGGTGCCTGTACCCAGCGCAGGGCGGTGCGTGTACCCAGCGCAGGGCAGTGCCTGTATCCAGCGCAGGGCGGTGCCTGTACCCAGAGCGAGGCGGTACCTGTATCCAGCGTGAGGCGGTGCCTGTACCCAGCGTGGGGCGGTGCCTGTACCCAGCGCGCGGCGGTGCCTGTACCTAGCGCGGGGCGGTGCCTGTACCCAACGCGGGGCGGTGCCTGTACCCAGCGCAGGGCGGTGCCTGTACCCAGCGCGGGGCAGTGCATGTACCCAGCGCGGGGCGGTGCCTGTAGCCTTCACGTCCCCTCTCCTGAATCTGCTGGCTCTGGCGGGGGGTCGGTATTGTTCCACGATGAATGGGCCCTCTCCGATCCTTCACTCATGCGGCCATTCTTAATGCAAGAGTCTAAACAGTGAAGATCACAGGTTATTGAACCATTGGAATTTTCACAGCGAAGCCCAAGCCCATGCTATCACACACATGCACCTTTCCGATGGGGGCACTGGATAGTAATCAGAGGAGCGACCCTGGCTGAGCTATCCTCTCTCTAACCCGGGGGTTTGGACAGTGATCCAAGAGCAGGATCACGGTGTGCACGAAGCTCTGCCAGTTGCTCGAGCTCACGCTGTGAGATTCGGAGCTTGAGGAGTGGCTGGAGTCACTGCAGTGCATCAGGGAGTTTGAGAGTTTCCTGGAAGTGGGTCACCCTACTGGCACAGAAGGTGCAGGAGGTGAGGGAGTGGGTGATCACCAGACAGGGTAGGAGGAAGACTCAGGTAGCGCAGGAATCCCCCAAGCCAGTGGCACTCGCTAACCGGTTTTCAGTTTTGAATACCAGGGAGGGTGCCGACTCCTTGGGAGAATGCAGTAGGAATCAAACCCCCGGCACTGCGAGAGATTTGACTGCACACAGGGGAAAAAGAAAGAGCAGAAATGCAGTAGTCATAGGGGATTCCATAGTTAGGAGCATAGACAGGCATTTCTGCAACCACAAACATGATTCCCGAATGGTGTAAGAACATAAGAATTAGGAGCAGGAGTCGGCCATACGGCCCCTCGAGCCTGCTCCGCCATTCAATAAGATCATGGCTGATCTTCGAGCTCAACTCCGCCCGATCTCCATATCCCTTGATTCCCCATGAGTCCAAAAATCTATCTATCTCAGCCTTGAATATACTCAAAGACTCAGCATCCACAGCCCTCTGGGGCAGAGAATTCCAAAGATTCACCACCCCCTGAGTGAAGAAATTCCTCCTCATCTCAGTCTTAAATGGCCGACCCCTTATCCTGAGACTATGTCCCCTAGTTCTAGACACTCCAGCCAGGGGAAACAACCTCTCAGCATCTACCCTGTCAATCCCCCTCAGAATCTTGTATGTTTTAATGAGATCACTTCTCATTCTTCTAAACTCCAGAGAGTATCGGCCCATTCTACACAATCTCTCCCATTGTACTTTCCTCAAGCTCTCATGTAGGTCTTTTACGAACCTGTCCCGGTTGACCTCCCTCATTTGGGCTTCGGTCAGGACCGGTACCAACACGTGAGTCGGGGTCCTCACCGCCCTACCGGCCATCAGCTCATAGGGAGAGTGCCCTGTGCTTTTGGAGAGGCTGGCCCGGATATTCATGAGAACTAGAGGCAGGACCTCTCCCATTTCTTTGGGTACCCCCCTATCTCCTTCCTAAGCCTTTCCTTTAAGGTCCGGTTCATCCTTTCCACTATTCCCGATGATTGGGGGTTGTGGGCCACATGCCATTTTCCCTGTATCCTTAAAAGTTTCAGGGTGGTCTGCAAGACTTGTCCTGTGAAATGGCTCCCCTGATCTGATTCCACCACCTGGGGCAATCCACATCGGGAGAACACATCCCTTACTAGGATCTTAGCCCTGTTTAACGCTGTGGCTGTTCGACAAGGGAAGGCCTCAACCCACTTAGAGAAAACATCCACCAACACCAGACAATACTTGTTGCCTGCTTTTGTGGTGGGCAGGGGCCCAATGAAGTCTATTTGTATAGAATAGAGGATCTAAGGATCCTTATCTGAGGAAGGATGTTCTTGCCATGGAAGGAGTGCAGCGAAGATTCACCAGGCTGATACCTGGGATGGCAGGAATGACATATGAGGAGAGATTGGGTCGATTGGGCTTGTACTCGCTGGAGTTTAGAAGAATGAGAGGGGATCTCATTGAAACTTATAAAATTCTAACAGGACTAGACAGACTAGATGCAGGAAGGATGTTCCCGATGGTGGGGGAGTCCAGAACCAGGGGTCACAGTCTAAAGATAAGGGGTAAGCCATTTAGGACTGAGATGAGGAGGAATTTCTTCACCCAGAGAGTGGTGAACCTGTGGAATTCTCTACCAAAGAAGGCAGTGGAGGCCAATTCATTAAATATATTCAAGAAGGAGTTAAATATATTTCTTAAGGCTAAAGGGATCAAGGGATATGGAGAGAAGGCAGGAACAGGGTACAGAATTTGGATGATCAGCCATGATCTCATTGAATGGCGGAGCAGGCTCGAGGGGCCGAATGTCCTACTCCTGCTCCTATCTTCTATGTTTCTATGAATGCCATGGTCCCTCTACCCTCCTAATCTGTCCCAACGGTGCCTTTCTACGGTGGGGTTCTGGATTATTCGCAGCGCACACTAGGCACTCACTGCAATATTCCTTCACCTCTTCCCTGAGATGAGGCCACCAACCCACCTCCTCCACTTTCTTCCAGGTATTTTCCGGCCCTGGATGTCCAGCTCCCGGACCCCCGTGAGCTAGCTGCATAAATTCCTCCCGGTACTGTGTGGGCACGATCCACCTTTCCCCTTTAAACAACATCCCCTCTTTGACCACTATATCTGCTGCTCCAAAAGGAGCCTCCATTGGTTCCCCTTCTACCCTTTTCTTAATCACGGTTTTTAAAACCGCATCTTGTGCTTGAACCTGGGTCAGGCCTGAGGGCAACTTCACCTCCTGTGGGCCCTCCGCATCTTGTGCTTGAACCTGGGTCAGGCCTGAGGGCAACTTCACCTCCTGTGGGCCCTCCATATCCCTTATGGCCGCGATCTGTCCAGATCGGTACGGGTCCCAAAGTACTCCCTCCCTGGCCCCCTTTTTTGCCAACTCGTCGGCCTTCTGGTTACCTTTCCATTTAGGCTCGGTTTTTGAGTGCGCCTTTACTTTTTCAATGTAATGCTCCCCTTTATTGCCCGTAACGCCCAGGATTGTGTTCAGCAGTGGGGCGATTACTAACGGTTTCCCGTCGGCGGACTTGAATTCTCGTCTAGCCCATATTGCCAGATACTCAGTGCAAGAATTGCACGTGAACATCGAGTCTGAGCATATTGTGTAGGGGGTTGGGAATTCCTCGGGGTGCCTGACCACATAAGCTACAGCCGCCAGCTCGGCCTGCTCTGCGCTCAGTGTGCTGGGGAGTTTGATGTCTTTCTCTATTCCCAGCCCCTGGGTCATAAATCCCACACCCTGTCCTACACTCTCCGTTTGTCACCGAGCTGGACCCACCCACATATATAACTCTCCCTGTCGGATGTTGCCCGGCCCGGAATCCCACGTTTACATCCCATACCCCTTCTACCATGCACACGTGATTCGTCCCTGGATAAGTCATGTTCAAGGCCAGCTTAGGTTCCGCCAATCTTTCCACCCTCAGGTTCATCTGGGAGAGAAGCAATGTCCAGTGGGCAATACGACTGCTACTCACTGTCCCATCTTTTATCCTCCCGTCCAATAGCATCTGTGTCGGGGTATGACATGTCAGAAAGGTTATTAAAGATGACCCCTTAAATAATTGGAAACGTTTGACGGCCCAGTAGCTCGCCAAAAGGTGTCTTTCACAGTTGGAGTAACCCCTCTCCACATCTGTCAGGACTCGGGAGGCATAAGCCACTGGCCTCAACTTGTCATGTCGTTCTTGGAGCAACACTGCACTCAAACTATCCCCAGTAGCTGCTACCTCCAGATCAAAATCTTTGTTCCTGTTTATTGCTCCTGGTGTGGGTGCAGTTTGTAAATTTTCCTTTAGGCGAGTAAATGCCTCCTTACAACTCTCATCCCAATACCATCCTACTCCTTTCCTAAGGAGTCTAAGCGAAGGGGCTGCCGTGGCTGCATAGTCTTCAATAAAATCCCTGCAGTACCCTGTCATTTTTAACGTGGAAGCAAATCATCCTCAGTTCCGAGGGACTGCCTAAGAAGAAGAAGCAGGAGTTTCTCTCTTAACTCGTTGTGTTTTTTCTGATTCACACGTTCCTGAATCAAGTTTATCACTTCTTCAACGGGACTCGGTCTCCTTTGGTTAAACGTTCCATCAATAATACCTGGACTTCCTCCGCACAGGCGCCTCTGTCTAATTTACGCTTATATGCATTAACAAAACTTTTACTAGCCATTTGGTGATTTTCCTAACAGACCTCTAACATATATAACTATCGGCGCGCAATTCTCGGGCACTCCCCACTCCCTGCGGGGTTTATCCCTCCTCAAGAGTAGCAGCTGATCAGGAAGCTACTTTTGAGGTCCGATCTATTACACAATACTAGCCACTTTGTCTTGTCCCATCTGGGGTACCAATTGTAAGATCTTAATGATCTCTCAGTGTTCTTGGACAGGACACCAATAGGCAGCAGTTAGTATGTTTGAGCAATAGATCAAGATTTATTAAGCTTACAGCGTAATATACTTAACATTAGGCGATAGTTTTAATGAGTAGCTCACAGCCCTTGGTCTCATAGAAACATAGAAGATAGGAGCAGGAGTAGGCCATTCAGCCCCTCGAGCCTGCTCCGCCATTTAATGAGATCATGGCTGATCATCTAAATTCAGTACCCTGTCCCTGCTTTCTCCACATATCCCTTGATCTCTTTAGCCTTAAGAAATATATCTAACTCCTTCTTGAATATATTTACATGATCTCTGGAACCTCTCGGACACAGATGACGTTGTCTTAAGTCTGTTCCTTTGTTCTCGCAGTAAGTCTGTGTAAAGTTGTTATTTGAGTATCGAGGTTTTAACCCTTTTCTTATCAAAAGTTGGGTTGGCCAGTGTCCATATATGGTCTTTAACAAAATCACCTTTTTTAATTGGTTGTAATGGTCAAAATACCATTGTCACTCAGACTAAGGTAGCATCCCGCCTTTCCAGTATTTTTCTGTCAACCCTATCCCGCTGTCTTGTTATCATGTTTATAATTTTTCACCCCATTGGAATTTACCACATCTCTATCATTTCCTGCCTCCCAAGGGCCCATATCAGCACTGTTTCACTAGTCTTGAGGTATCTCTTTCATTTTATGTGCTTATACTAATTATTTTTTAAATATCTTTGCAATTAGTTTTGTTAAGCAAATTCTAATTTATACTTATCATAATATGTTATTTAGCAATTTAAACTTCAATCGCAGCCTGTGGCTGTTTGTTATCAGAACTTAGTCCAAACTGCTTTTGACTGTCCTCGCGGCTGTATTTTGAACAAGTTTTATTCTTTTAGTTACCCAGGAGTAATTATGGGTTATATTAGTTGGTCAATGGCTACACTTGAATTTATACATAATTCATTCTCATCTACTAAATAACTCTAAATATCAGCCTTTCATACAACAACTTAAAGTAGAAAGCATGGCAAGTTGTTTCACAGAGGGAAAAATAAAAAATAAAGGAGCGACTCCGATTGCCAAGACACAGTGGTAAGGTCAAAATCAAATCAAATCAAATCAACTTTTATTGTCATTGTTAGTGCACAAGTGCAGTACAACGAAATGTAGGCTTGCGGCTCCCGAGAGTGTACAATTTGGATTAGGACACTTAAACATTTCAACATACATTTGTACATATATATTAGCATAAATATGATCATAATAAAGTGAATAAAGTGCATCGGCAGATGTGCAGGCTTTAGTGTTTATTTGTGGAGTTCAGTAGGATGACAGCCCTGGGAAAGAAGCTGTTCCTAAATCTGGTCGTACGGGTGCGAATGCATCTGTAGCGTCTTCCAGATGGTAGGAGGGCGAACAGACTGTGGCTGGGGTGGGTAGGGTCTTTGATGATGGTCCGTGCCCTCCGTAGGCAGCGTTTCTGATATATATGTCAGGAGAGGAGACCAAAAGCCAAGTCAAAAAGATGGGTTTTAAGAAGGTTTTTAAAGTGGAGACAGAAGGAGATGTGTAGGCGTTTCGGGAGAAAGTTCTAGAAATTCTAAAATATTAACCTATCATAGAACCATCGAATAGTACAGCACAGAAGGAGGCCAGTCGGCCCATCGAGTCTGCGCCGGCTCTTTCGAAGAGTGATCCAGTTAGTCCCACTCCCCCGCTCTCTCCCCATATGGAGTTATCCCCGGTGTCCTGGTCAATATTTATCTATCAACCAACAAGACAAAAGCAGATTATCTGGTCATTATCACATTGCTGTTTGTGGGAGCTTGCTGTGTGCAAATTGGCTGCAGCGTGTCCCACATTACAACAGTAACTCCACTTGAAAAGTACTTCATTGACTGTCCGGTGGCCGTGAAAGGCGCTATATAAATGCAAGTCTTTCTTTATTTCTTTCATATCCCTGCAATTTTTTTCTCCTTCGAGTATTTATCCAATTCCCTTTTGAAGGCTACTATTGAATTGTACAGGGCCTTGGTGAGACCGCACCTTGAGTATTGTGTGCAGTTTTGGTCGCCTTATCTGAGGAAGGATGTTCTTGCCATGGAAGGAGTGCAGCGAAGATTCACCAGGCTGATACCTGGGATGGCAGGAATGACGTATGAGCAGAGATTGGGTCGATTGGGCTTATACTCGCTGGAGTTTAGAAGAAGGAGAGGGGATCTCATTGAAACTTATAATATTCTGACAGGACTGGACAGACTAGATGCAGGAAGGATGTTTCCGATGGCCGAGGAGTCCAGAACCAGGGGTCATAGTCTAAGGATAAGGGGTAAGCCATTCAGGACTGAGATGAGGAGGAATTTCTTCACCCAGAGAGTGGTGAACCTGTGGAATTCTCTGCCACAGAGGGCGGTGGAGGCCAGTTCATTAAATATATTCAAGAAGGAGTTGGATATATTTCTTAAGGCTAAAGGGATCAAGGGATAAGGGGAGAAGCCAGGGACAGGGTACTGAATTTGGATGATCAGCCATGATCTCATTGAATGGCGGAGCAGGCTCGAGGGGCCGAATGGCCTACTCCTGCTCCTATCTTCTATGTTTCTATGAATCTGCCTCCACCAGCCTATCAGGCAGTGCATTCCAAATCCTAACCACTCGCTGCGTAAAAAAAGTTTAGAATCATATAATCATAGAAATTTACGGCACAGAAGGAGGCCATTCAGCCCCTTGTGTCTGTGCCGGCCGAAAAAGAGCTCTCCAGCCTAATCCCACTTTCCAGCTCTTGGTCCGTAGCCCATAGGTTACGGCACTTCAAGCGCATACCCAAGTACTTTTTCAATGTGATGAGGGTTTAGTGTGATAGTGGTATAACATTAGCATCCCTCCAGTTCTCCGGCACTACTACTGTATCCAATGAGGATTGAAAGATTGTGACCGATACCTCTGCTGTTTCTATCTTTGCTTCTTTCAGCAACACAGGATGCATTCCATCCGGACCAGGTGACCTACCAACTTTCAGTAATGCTAATCTTTTTAGTATGTCTTCTCTATCTATTACTGTCCTGTCCATAACTTCCCTCTCCTCTTTTAGTGTAATCTTCACATCATCCGCTTCCTTTGTGAAGACAGATGCAAAGTACTCATTTAATACTTTAGCCGTGTCCTCTGCCTCTACATGAATATGTCCCTTTGGGTTCTTAATAGAATCAGAGACGTTTACGGTACAGAAGGAGGCCACACGGCCCAGCGCTTCCACACTGCTTTTCTGCATGTCACCTCTGGTTCATTTGCCAATCATCTTAAATCTGTGCCCTCTCACTATCGACCCTTCAACCTATTTTGACAACCTGTGTACTTCCATCATTGAAGTGTTATGTTGTTACATGACTACAACAGCCAGAATGCTGTACATTTCCTGCAATGTGCCAACCCTTCCTGAACTACAATTCCAACAATGCTGTGCATTTCCTGCAATGCACCAACTCTTCCGGAACTACCATTCCAAAAATGCTGTGCATTTCCTGTAATGTTCCAACCCTTCCTGAACTCCAACAATGCTGTGCATTTCCTGCAATGTACCAACTCTTCCTGAACTACAACTCCAACAATGCTGTGCATTTCCTGCAATGTTCCAACCCTTCCTGAACTCCAACTCCAACAATGCTGTGCATTTCCTGCAATGCACCAACTCTTCCGGAACTACCATTCCAAAAATGCTGTGCATTTCCTGTAATGTTCCAACCCTTCCTGAACTCCAACAATGCTGTGCATTTCCTGCAATGTTCCAACCCTTCCTGAACTCCAACAATGCTGTGCATTTCCTGCAATGTTCCAACTCTTCCTGAACTACAATTCCAACTATGCTGTGCATTTCCTGCAATGTTCCAACTCTTCCTGAACTCCAACTCCAACAATGCTGTGCATTTCCTGCAATGTTCCAACCCTTCCTGAACTCCAACTCCAACAATGCTGTGCATTTCCTGCAATGTTCCAACCCTTCCTGAACTCCAACTCCAACAATGCTGTGCATTTCCTGCGATGTTCCAACTCTTCCTGAACTACAATTCCAACTATGCTGTGCATTTCCTGCAATGTTCCAACTCTTCCTGAACTCCAATTCCAACAATGCTGTGCATTTCCTGCAATGTTCCAGCCCTTCCTGAACTCCAACTCCAACTATGTTGTGTGTTTCCTTTTCGCAACTGAGATTTAAGATTGCAACACTGCAAGTGTGACAAACACAGACAGAGAGAGGGAGAGAATGAGACACAGACAGACAGAAAAAGGGGTAGACACAGAGAAGGAGAATAAGAGGGCAACAGGGAGAAAGAGGAAAGGGCTAAGGGTGACTGACAGACAGACATAACCGTACAGAGAAAAAGAGGGCAACACAGACAGAGGAACAAAAAGTGAGAAAGACTAGAGAGAGAAAAGAGCAAAGGACTGTGGCACTTCGTGCTTTCCGATCTCTGGCTGGAGGCAGTGAGTGGAGTGTTCACTTCCTTGGATTGCTTTGGCCAGAATGCAGTTGTAAGATTTGCTTTTTGCTGAATTGTTATATTTTGAAAAGGTAAGTAAAGGGCAGAGTTAATTAACTGGTGCCTTTCCTGCAGATTTATTTCGCTGTTAAAATCTCACACCAGCACAAGTGAGGTGCTAAGTGCTGCTGTGATTACAGCATCAGTCTGATCTTCCCGGTCAGGTTTCTGGTGTGCTACACTTGAATCAACAGAAGAGAAGGCAACTAAGAACGGGAGGTGAGGGACGGGGAAACAGAAAAAGGGTACTGTAGTGTATGTACCCGTCTACCTTTAAGGGAACTATTGAATGTAACCGTTCACCTTTAAGGGAACTACTTTTGGTGTGGCACTATTTGTTTGGCTTCTGTATACTGTAATACCGATAGTGACCACACCAGTATATAAGTGTTGTAGCAGGATTGCTGGGGCAGATTCGCCCGGACCTTCGAATAGTAAAGACCTGTTTTGTTTGTTACTTCTGAAGTCTGTGTATTTATTAACTGCACAACCCACAGACTTTACAGTGGCGACGAGTCCGGTCGTACCCTGCGGCAAGATTACCAAAGCAAGAAGAGCGTCGAAGAGAGGCAACCGCCCTCGTCGTGCTGCTGGAAGAAAACACGAGGCTGCAGCAGGAGAAAGGTGGAAGACTTTAGCAACAAAAGCTTCCATTAGCAACAGGCACTGACTACCCTTCTACCACGGTGCGGAGTGAGCCGATCAGCAGGGAACAAGGCGGCCGAAGAGACTGTGAGTAGGGGAAGGTGTAGAAGTATCCGGAGGATAAGGGCAGAGTACTCGACCTCGGTCGAGGGGGAGCTGTGCCGGCCAAAAGTCGGGTCCAACGGCGTCGGGTGACAGCCGGACCGCGATCGGCGGGAAAAATCCGGGCAGCGTCCGCAGCCACGAAGCGCTGAGCCTGCGAGTAGGCGCGGGAGGAGAAACCCAACCGCAGCCGGGGAGGGAAACACCGGTCTGCGAGAGGGCTGGGGAGGCGAACGGGAACCGTGCGGGTGAGAGCCGGGTGCGGAGAGAGAGACTGCGAGGGGCCAGTCCAGCGGCTGAGCTGTTCTCCACCAACGGGGTACTCAGAGCCGGCAAAACCGAACGTGTGGGAGTGGGTGAGAGACACAGCCGAAAACGGGGTGAGAGACTGCGCGAGAGCCAGTCCAGCGGCTGAACTGTTCTCCACCAACGGGGTACCCAGGGCCAGTAGCACCGAACGTGCGGGTGAGAGAGCGACAGAGCCGGGTACGGAGAGAGAGACTGCGCGAGAGCCAGTCCAGCGGCTGAACTGTCCTCCGTTAACGGGGTGTACCCAGCGCCGGTAGAGCCGTGCGGGCGGGAGGAAAAGACATAGCCGAGTAAGGGGAGCTGTGCGGAAGCCAGCCAACGGCTGAACCTGTCCGCTGTGGGGGAAGCGTACCCCTTCCACCGGGAAGAAACGCGGGAAGCCGCCATTAGGCGGAGAAGACGCCAGAAGCGGGAAACCGCCATTGAAGTGGACGGGGCGAGAAAGGAAGAGCGGGAAACCGCCATTTTCGCGGGAAAACCGCCATCTTGATTGACATACCGCCATTGAAGTGGGCGGGGAGAGAAGGAAAGAGCGGGAAACCGCCGATTTCGCGGGAAAACCGCCATCTTAGAAACAAACAAATAAATAAGAATACTTAAAGAAATACTGGTGTTGCTCCCAAGGGAAGAAAAATGCCTAAGTGAGGGAATATTAACGACTTTAATTCTGAAATAGAAGACTGGGCCACGCACGTGGAACGCATAGAGATCTATTGCGAAGCCAACAAAATAGAGGAAGACGACAAGGCGATAACATTGCTAAACTCGATGGGGGCAAAAACATATGGGCTCTTGAAGCATCTAATAGCACCAAATAAACCAGCGGATCAGACCTTCGAAGAGATTGTGGCTGTGCTGAAGGACCACTTGAACCCCACACCGCTGATGCTGGCTGAACGATTCAAATTCTACGCAAGAACGCAGAAGAAAGACGAAAGCAATGCGGAATACTTGGTCGAACTGCGTAGGCTAGCGAAATACTGCCAGTTCGGAGGGAATCTGACAGAAGCGCTGCGGGACAAGTTCGTATGCGGATTGTCCAAAGAAGGGACGCAGAAGCGACTACTGGAAGAGAACGACCTCACACTGGACAGGGCTGTCCTTATAGCTGCATCGCACGAAGCCGCAGCGAAAGGAACGGCGGAAATGCAACTAAAGGCGGCGGCACTCGGGGTGGGCCAAATTACTTCAAGCACAACAAAATGCTACCGTTGTGGGAAGACAACGCATGACCAGAATCAATGCTGGTTTAAGAACCAAGAGTGTAGGAAATGTGGCAAACTGGGTCACATCGCGAAGGTATGCCGGTCCGGGAAAAAGACCAATAATCAAAGGAAGCCACCACAAGAAAAGTACAACAAGGTACACAAGGTGGCTGAGAAGAGTTCAGACGAACAGAATTCAGACTCAGACCCAAACAACCAGGAGCTGGGTAGGCTGAGAATCCACAATGTGGGTAAAGAAACGGATCTACAGGCCATCTGGGTCATACTAAAAATAGCTGGAGTCCAAGTAAGAATGGAGCTGGACACTGGATCAGCTCTATCAGTCATCAACCGAAGGGACTACCACCGGCTATTCTCTCACATACCTTTAAGAAATACCAAGTTCGTATTACAGACATACACGGGGCATAACGTATACCCCGTGGGGAAAATAAGAGTCAAGGTGAGAGATAGGGGTAAAGAACACCCAAGAATGAACTTGTACGTATTACCTGAGGGAGGACCACCACTTCTAGGACGGGAGTGGATTAAGAAAATAGACATGGAATGGCATTACCTAAAAGCCATAATGAGGGAGGACTCGGTGCAAGCTATTAGCGCAGATTCTGAAATGGACGATGATAAGACCAAGTCGAATATGGAAGACAAGGCTAAAAGGGACTTGCCGACGATGGGAAAGAAAACGAAGACATGCAGAAGGACTTATGGTACCAAGAAGAATAAAGCTGCAGAGCAGAACTCCAGGTTGACAGAGAATTCTGAGCCTGTTCAAGCAAAGGATTCATCCATGACGGAAGAACACCGAGCTTATGTCAAAGTATGACAACAATTAGAACAGTTGAGTGACCATCTCGTACAAGAGATGAAAAATATGGAAAGGTTCTGGGACACCGAATGGGAGAACCTGGAAAGACTACAGAGGCAGCTAGCTCAAGCAGAGAGCGACCATAGAGCCATCGTGGTCAAATACCAATCACATTCCCCTGATGCTGTTCAGGAACTAGAATATTTACAGAATGAACCAAAGGAAGAGGAATCTTCAGGGAGCCAGGATTTTATTCCAGTTCTTCTCTACGACTCCTTACAAGCAGAGTGTGAGAAGTTGAAAGAACAGTATGAACAGGCCCAGGCTACAATTCTGGAGGGGGTTAACTCGACAGCCTCCGAAAAGCTAGTTTCAGTAGAAGCATATGAACAACTAAAGGTTGAACATGAGCAAGAAGTCCAAAGGCTGCAGGAAATTCTTGATGAGCTCAAGGCCAAGACAGACTCATCGGTAGGAGCTCCATCCATAGATGAGAAATTAGAGGTGAAATTCATGGCAGAGCATGAAAGACAGGATGTCCAAGAACTTATAAAAACATTGAAGGACACCCAAGACAAATATGAGGCGGCAATGACCGAGGTTCAACAACTTGAAGAACAGATTCAACTGGGAATCCTTTCAGTGGAAGAACAGGACACTGTAAGAATGGTCCCTGAACATGAACTAGAGAGCATCAGGGCGCAACTTTTCCGAGCGCTGAAAGCCAAAGTTCAAGAGGAACGTAAGGTGGAAGTATTGGAGAAAGAGGTGGAGGAAATGGAGAAGACTCTGATCCACCGTGTTCCCAGGGAAGAGTTAACGGTCAGCCAACTCCTTCATATGCTGAAGGACAAGACTCTGCAAGGGGAACAATCTGAACACGAGCTTCAATCTTCAGGGGGAACGAGTTCGGAGCTCTCAAAAGTCACGGAGATAGCTGAGGTGGCAACACAAATTTTACAAGGATGCCAAAAGTACGTTGAATCACGTCAAGGTGAACAGAAGAATGTGGAAACCGTTACTTCAGTAGAAGGGTTAAATAGCCTGATAACGCCGATGGAAAGGAAGGTATTGAACTCACAAATGAGGTCCGTCGTGAAGGAATGGCAGATAACCCAGGAAGAGCGGGATGAATATGAATGCATGAAGAAGGCTTTTCAAGAAAGATGTTTAGGGAAGGAACCACCGTCAGCTAACGTCCAGACGGGTGAGGAGGAAGAAGAAGTCTCTCTCGCTGGCCTAACTCAGGACGAACCCGAATATTACCATGACCTGTTGAGTGACACTGAATATTACGAGGATGTGGTCTGCCCAGCTTGTGATGAAAACTCTCAAAGTGCTGAAATCCGGAGGAAGCACTTAAGGTCTAAGGAACATAGAGAGTTGGTGGCGCTACAGCTGGCAGCCGAGAAAGGAGCTCCGAGAGTTTCAAAAAGGCAGAAAAGAAAAAGAAGAAGCAGAAGATAATAACTGTCTAAAATATTAGCACTTCTACCATTCCAGGCGGGACATTACGAAAGGAGCTAAATTAGTTGAAAAACTGGAAAATGTCAAGACAGCCAGTTGGTTGTAAAAGTCCGCACTGCTGGTTCAACAGGACGAAGGTTCAAGCTGTTACGTCAAGAAAAAGGCTATGGAGGAGTCACGCTAGCCAGGTAATCCGGCTACACCAAAGAAATGTTGTTCGGAACGAGTCAAGATCAGAGACTGAATCTATGAACTGTTTCCGCAGAGACTGAACCTGTGAACTGTTCCACCGAGATTATATTTGTAATTTGTTTTATATGACATTGACTCCACCGAGATTATATCTGTAATTTGTTTTATAGGAAGTTGAAGATATGTATGTTTAACGGGGACTCTGTAAGTAATAAGCTAAAAAGGGAGGATTGTAGTGTATGTACCCGTCTACCTTTAAGGGAACTATTGAATGTAACCGTTCACCTTTAAGGGAACTACTTTTGGTGTGGCACTATTTGTTTGGCTTCTGTATACTGTAATACCGATAGTGACCACACCAGTATATAAGTGTTGTAGCAGGATTGCTGGGGCAGATTCGCCCGGACCTTCGAATAGTAAAGACCTGTTTTGTTTGTTACTTCTGAAGTCTGTGTATTTATTAACTGCACAACCCACAGACTTTACAGGTACGGGTTCTAATTTAGAAATGGCGGGGCATGAGGGCACCGAAAATGAGTGGACCAGAATTGAGAACGCAATCCGTATGAGTTTAAGGCATTTACGGGACAGGTTGAAAGGGACCAGCAGACACCAGACAGAAGAGAGCATGCCTTTTGAGCTAGAGTCAGAGCAATTAGAAGCGACGCCCTTACAGAAATTGCCGGTAAGGACTGAGTGTTCAGTTCCTCTGTGTCTCACCTTCTGTCCTCCTGGTGCAGGGAGTTCTTTGGTGTGTTTCTACAATGTCACAATCACAGATCTGTAACGTCCGACATCACTGAGCTATCACTCCCTCGCTTTCTAATTTAACATTGATTTGTCTTAATTGCTGAGCAGGATGTTAGTGCTGAGATAGGGAACTCCAATCCAACCCCTGGGATAGGGAACTCCAATCCACCTACTGGGATAGGGAACTCCAATCCAACCCCTGGGATAGGGAACGCCAATCCACATCCTGGGAAAGGGAACTCCAATCCACCTCCTGGGATAGGGAACTCCAATCCACCTCCTGGGATAGGGAACTCCAATCCACCCCCTGGGATAGGGAACTCCAATCCACCTCCTGGGATAGGGAACTCCAATCCACCTCCTGGGATAGGGAACTCCAATCCACCTCCTGGGATAGGGAACTCCAATCCACCTCCTGGGATAGGGAACTCCAATCCAACCCCTGGGATAGGGAACTCCAATCCACCTCCTGGGATAGGGAACTCCAATCCAACCACTGGGATAGGGAACTCCAATCCAAACCCTGGGATAGGGAACTCCAATCCACCTCCTGGGATAGGGAACTCCAATCCAATCTCCTGGGATAGGGAATTCCAATCCACCTCCTGGGATAGGGAACTCCAATCTAGCTCCTGGGATGGGGAACTCCAATCCAACCCCTGGGATAGGGAACTTCAATCCAACCACTGGGATAGAGAACTCAAATCCAACCCCTGGGATAGGGAACTCCAATCTAAACACTGGGATAGGGAACTCCAATCCAACCCCTGGGATAGGGAACTCCAATCCACCTCCTGGGATAGGGAACTCCAATCCACCTCCTGGGATAGGGAACTCCAATCCACCTCCTGGGATAGGGAACTCCAATCCACCTGCTGGGATAGGGAACTCCAATACACCTCCTGGGATAGGGAACTCCAATACACCTCCTGGGATAGGGAACTCCAATCCAACCCCTGGGATAGGGAACTCCAATCCAACCCCTGGGATAGGGAACTCCAATCCAACCTCCCGGGATAGGGAACTCCAATCCACCTCCTGGGATAGGGAACTCCAATCCACCTCCTGGGATAGGGAACTCCAATCCAACCCCTGGGATAGGGAACTCCAATCCACCTCCTGGGATAGGGAACTCCAATCCAACCCTTGGGATAGGGAACTCCAATCCAACCACTGGGGTAGGGAACTCCAATCCAACCCCTGGGATAGGGAACTCCAATCCAACCCCTGGGATAGGGAACTCCAATCCAACCCCTGGGATAGGGAACTCCAATCCACCTCCTGGGATAGGGAACTCCAATCCAACCCCTGGGATAGGGAACTCCAATCCAACCCCTGGGATAGGGAACTCCAATCCAACCCCTGGGACAGGGAACTCCAATCCAATCCCTGGGATAGGGAACTCCAATCCAACCCCTGGGATAGGGAACTCCAATCCACCTCCTGGGATAGGGAACTCCAATCCAACTCCTGGGACAGGGAACTTCAATCCACCTCCTGGGATAGGGAACTCCAATCCACCTCCTGGGAGAGGGAACACCAATCCACCTCCTGGGATAGGGAACTCCAATCCACCTCCTGGGATAGGGAACTCCAATTCACCTCCTGGGATAGGGAACTCCAATTCACCTCCTGGGATAGGGAACTCCAATACACCTCCTGGGATAGGGAACTCCAATCCACCTCCTGGGATAGGGAACTCCAATCCAACTCCTGGGATAGGGAACTCCAATCCAAACACTGGGATAGGGAACTCCAATCCACCTCCTGGGATAGGGAACTCCAATCCACCTCCTGGGATAGGGAACTCCAATACACCTCCTGGGATAGGGAACTCCAATCCACCTCCTGGGATAGGGAACTCCAATCCACCTCCTGGGATAGGGAACTCCAATCCACCTCCTGGGATAGGGAACTCCAATACACCTCCTGGGATAGGGAACTCCAATCCAACCCCTGGGATAGGGAACTCCAATCCACCTCCTGGGATAGGGAACTCCAATCCACCTCCTGGGATAGGGAACTCCAATCCACCTCCTGGGATAGGGAACTCCAATCCACCTCCTGGGATAGGGAACTCCAATGCACCTCCTGGGATAGGGAACTGCAATCCACCTCCTGTGATAGGGAACTCCAATCCACCCCCTGGGATAGGGAACTCCAATCCACCTCCTGGGATAGGGAACTCCAATCCACCCCCTGGGATAGGGAACTCCAATCCACCTCCTGGGATAGGGAACTCCAATCCACCTCCTGGGATAGGGAACTCCAATCCACCTCCTGGGATAGGGAACTCCAATTCACCTCCTGGGATAGGGAACTCCAATCCACCTCCTGGGATAGGGAACTCCAATACACCTCCTGGGACAGGGAACTCCAATCCACCTCCTGGGATAGGGAACTCCAATACACCTCCTGGGATAGGGAACTCCAATCCAAACACTGGGATAGGGAACTCCAATCCACCTCCTGGGATAGGGAACTCCAATCCACCTCCTGGGATAGGGAACTCCAATACACCTCCTGGGATAGGGAACTCCAATCCACCTCCTGGGATAGGGAACTCCAATCCACCTCCTGGGATAGGGAACTCCAATCCACCTCCTGGGATAGGGAACTCCAATACACCTCCTGGGATAGGGAACTCCAATCCAACCCCTGGGATAGGGAACTCCAATCCACCTCCTGGGATAGGGAACTCCAATCCACCTCCTGGGATAGGGAACTCCAATCCACCTCCTGGGATAGGGAACTCCAATCCACCTCCTGGGATAGGGAACTCCAATCCACCTCCTGGGATAGGGAACTCCAATCCACCTCCTGGGATAGGGAACTCCAATCCACCTCCTGGGATAGGGAACTCCAATCCACCCCCTGGGATAGGGAACTCCAATCCACCTCCTGGGATAGGGAACTCCAATCCACCCCCTGGGATAGGGAACTCCAATCCACCTCCTGGGATAGGGAACTCCAATCCACCTCCTGGGATTGGGAGCTCCAATCCACCTCCTGGGATAGGGAACTCCAATCCACCTCCTGGGATAGGGATCTCCAATCCACCCCCTGGGATAGGGAACTCCAATCCACCTCCTGGGATAGGGAACTCCAATCCACCCCCTGGGATGGGGAACTCCAATCCACCTCCTGGGATAGGGAACTCCAATCCACCTCCTGGGATTGGGAACTCCAATCCACCTCCTGGGATAGGGAACTCCAATCCACCTCCTGGGATAGGGAACTCCAATCCACCTCCTGGAATAGGGAACTCCAATCCTACCCCTGGGATAGGGAACTCCTATCCACCTCCTGGGATAGGGAACTCCAATCCACCTCCTGGGATAGGGAACTCCAATCCACCTCCTGGGATAGGGAACTCCTGACCGAACTATCACTCCCTCGGTTTCTAATTTAAAATTAATTCGTCTTAATCGCTTAGCAGGATGTTAGTGCTGGGATAGGGAACTCCAATCCACCTAACCGAGCTGGCCGAGTCCTGAAGGATATAACTGCCAGTCTGGGCCTGCGACAGGTGGTGAGAGAACCAACACGAGAGAAAAACCTACTTGACCTCGTCCTCACCAATCTACATGTCGCAGATGCATCTGTCCATGACAGTACTGGTAACAGTGACCACCACACAGTCATTGTGGAGACAATGTCCCGTCTTCACACTGAGGACACCCTCCATCGTGTTGTGTGGCACTACCACCGTGCTAAATGGGATAGATTCAGAACAGATCTAGCAGCTCAAAACTGGGCATCCATGAGGCGCTGTGGGACATCAGCAGCAGCAGAATTGTACTCCACCACAATCTGTAACCTCATGGCCCGGCATATCCCTCCCTCTGCTATTACTGTAGTGTATGTACCTTCAAGAGTGAACTACTTTTCCAGCTCCTGTGTACTGTAGTACCGGCAGTGACCACACCTGTATATAAGCCTTGAGCATGCCTCTGTACCCCCAGTCTTGAGACTACCCTACTCCAGTAAACACCTGTTGATTGTTGTTACAGCATCCGTGTAGTTATTAAAAAAACATCATACTCTCAGAATCACGGATCTAACAGTGGCGACGAGTGTCGATTCGAATCTACCTGCAACTCTGCATTTCCCTTCGAGGATTCGCTCCAGGAGGGCGGTGGAAGAAAGTCGAGGCCAGAAGCATGGGCGTCGACCACGAGCAACCGCCCAGTCGTCTGGCAGAGAGTGAACATCGCAGGGGAGGCTGTGGAGAGCTGGGCTTGGTTCCACAGCCACGACAATCAGCAACAGACTGACAACAGGTTCAGTGCAGACCCTTCCCGGACAGCGGCGGCTGGAGCCGACCGACGGCAGAGAAAAAGCCGAGCAGCGTCGATGGGGTAAGAGAGAGGGTGAAGCGCACAGGGTGCAGCCGGGGGTTGAAAACCGAGCGGCGTCGAGGAAAAACAAAACGGAGAGAGAGAGGGTAAAGCAGCAGCCGGGTTCAGGACCGAGCGGCGGAAACGGGAAAGGCGCACAGAAAAAAGAACCACGCAGAGCACAGCCATGGCTCAAGGGCTGAACAGTGTCCGCGGGGAGAAGAAGGGAGAGCGCGGGAGACGCCATTGAGCCCGGAGAAGGAAGAGCGCGGGAGACGCCATTTTTAGAAGCCGCAGCGGATAAGATGGGCGAGCGCGGGAAGAAAGGAAAGCGCGGGAGATGCCATTTTGTGCCAGCGGAGAAGAAGGGAGAGCGCGGGAGATGCAATTTTTGACAGTTATATCACACCCAGGGATGCCGAAGAGTGGCAGTATCTCTACGTTCGACAATGAAGTCGAAGATTGGGTGACATATGTGGAACGTATTGAGGTGTACTGCAGGGCGAATGAAGTGCCAGATGCTAGGAAAGCACTGGTTTTGTTAAATTCCATGGGTGCAAAAACTTATGGGTTACTGCGAAACCTAATAACCCCAGAGAAGTCCGTGAATAAGAATTTCGAAAGCATAGTAGAAATCCTACAGGACCACTTAAACCCCACACCGCTGCTGATAGCAGAAAGATTTAAGTTCCGTAAAAGGAACCAACATAAAGACGAAAGCAATGCTGAGTACTTAACGGAACTGCGCAAGCTATCGAAACACTGCCAGTTTGGAGTGGGACTAGCAGATACGTTAAGGGACAAGTTTGTGTGTGGGCTTCAAAGTGAAGGAACCCAGAAACGGCTTCTAGCAGAAAAGGATCTTATGCTGGACAAGGCTTTCAGCATGGCAGTATCACACGAAGCAACCACACGGGGCGCTGCAGAGATACAATGGAGACCGCAAGAATATGGCACCAATGAAATGTCCTATGGAACAGGGAAGTGTTATCGCTGCGGCAGAACAACACACGATCAGAAGGATTGTTGGTTCAAGGACCAAGTGTGCAGACAGTGTGGAAAAGCAGGACACATAGCAAGAGTCTGCACGTCTGGGAAGAAAACCAACAGCAAGAAATCTCCACAGGAGAAGTACAAAAAGGTACATAAGGTGATGAACAGTAGTTCAGACGAACAGAAAAGTGATACAGACTCCGGAAGCAAGGAGCTGGGTTGTCTGAAACTACATAAGGTATCCAAAATGCAGGATCACCAGACAATCTGGGTTACACTCAAGATAGATGGAGTCCAAGTGAAAATGGAATTGGACACAGGATCAGCCCTAACAGTCATAAACCAAAGGGACTACAAGCGGCTATTTTCACATATACCCTTGAAAGCTACAGAGATTGTCTTGAAGAAGTACACGGGGCAAAAGGTCTACCCCAAAGGAAAAATAAGGGTGAAAGTGATATACAAAGGCCAGGAAATACCTAAAATGAACTTATATGTATTGCCAGATGGAGGACCACCACTACTAGGATGTAAATGGATCTGGAAGATACAATTAGATTGGCATTCCATATAGGCACTGAAGGTTGAGGCCAAAAAGGATGATGACGTCACACCTGGACGACTGTCAAAAATGCTAACTGACGCAAAAGAAGTGTTCCAGGAGGGACTCGGAACACTAAAAGGCATAACAGCAACGATTAAAATAGAGGAAAATGCAAGCCCAAAATTTCTTAAGGCCAGACCAGTGCCTTATGCGATCCGACCAGCCGTCGAAGCAGAGCTGGAAGGGTTGGAACGTGCAGGAGTACTGTCCAAAGTAGACTGGAGCGAGTGGGCTACACCCATCGTTCCTGTAATGAAGAGGTCGTTGAGTAATACTCCTGGGGAACCAAAGAATGTCCGCATCTGTGGGGATTTTAAGGTGACAGTGAACCCAGTTCTTCACACGGTACAATATCCGCTTCCACGAATTGAGGATATTTTCACCTCGCTATCTGGAGGTAAACGCTTCACCAAAATTGATCTAGCCCAGGCGTACTTGCAAATGGAGGTAGAAGAAGCCTCGAAACAATACCTCACGATCAACACTCATAACGGTCTCTACCAATACAACCGGCTGGTGTTCGGGGTAGCATCGGCTCCGGCTATTTGGCAAAGGGCGATGGATCAAGTCCTGCGAGGGATTCCAGGGACCCAGTGTTATTTGGACGACATCCTGGTCACGGGTGAAAATGACAGTGATCACCTCGCCAACTTGGAGAAGGTGCTCACTAGATTAAAGGAATATGGGCTACGAGCTAATCGCCACAAGTGCGAGTTTTTCCAGAGGCAGATCTCGTATTGTGGCCACGTTATCGATGAAGAGGGGTTACATAAGTCCCCTGAAAAGATTGAGGCAGTAGTCAAGGCTCCAGCACCGGAAAATGTGTCACAACTGAGGTCGTTTCTCGCGCTGGTGAACTACTACCATAAGTTCTTACCAAATTTGTCTACAGTATTACACCCACTGAACACCCTACTGCAAACAGGGGTACCATGGAAGTGGAATGACGAACGTAAACGAGCTTTCCAGAAGTGCAAAGAATTGATCACATCAAAAGAGGTGTTGGCCCATTTCAACCCAGCACTACCAATTTGTTTGGCATGTGATGCATCACCCTATGGTATTGGAGCGGTGCTGTCGCACAAATTCCCAGACAGGTTGGAGAGGACAGTAGCCTTTGCGTCTCGGTCACTAACCTCAGCCGAGCGCAACTACGCCCAGATTGACAGGGAGGCCCTCAGCCTAGTATGGGGAGTAAAAAAATTCAACCACTATCTGCATGGGCAGAAGTTCACCTTGCTGACTGACCACCAACCACTTGTCTCCATCTTTAATCCAAAGAAGGGCGTTCCGGTGATGACTGCACAACGGTTACAAAGATGGTCCCTTTTTCTAGGGGCAAATCAATATGAAATAGAATATAAAGGCACGAAACAGCATGGAAACGCTGATGGGCTATCACGCCTGCCACTGCCTACTGTGGAGGAAGCACCAGCAGTGGACCCTATCGAGATATTTTATTCGTCAATAATTGAACGATTGCCAGTAACTAACGCGGATATAGAGAAGGAGACCCGCAATGATCCGACGCTGTCTCGGGTATATGATTTGACGGTGAGGGGATGGCCAACACATGGCAACTCACTGTTGCCAGCATTCTCATCCAGAAGAGAACAGCTGTCAGTATGCCAGGGGACAGTGATGTGTGGATCCAGAGTGGTGATTCCACCCAAGTTAAGGGAGAGAGTGCTCAATGAGCTTCATGAAGGTCATCTGGGAGGGGTGAAAATGAAAAGCCTTGCTAGGGCTTATGTGTGGTGGCCGGGAATTGATCAACAAACCGAGGACCTAACCAAGAGCTGCTCAGGATGCCAGAAGGTCCAAAATGCACCACCACATGCCCCTCTACACCCATGGGAGTGGCCCTCCTCTCCATGGCAACGGGTGCATATTGATTTTGCTGGTCCATTCATGGACTCAATGTTCTTAATAGCAGTGGATGCTCACTCGAAATGGCCTGAGGTGATAAAAATGTCCTCAACCACTACAGAGAAAACGATTGCAGTCCTACGGACCATATTTGCCAGGAACGGCTTGCCAGAGCAGATTTGCTCTGATAAAGGACCACAGTTTGTGTCCGAAGAGTTTTGGAAATTTACGAGAAGGAATGGGGTAAGGCATTACACATCCGCCCCGGATCATCCAGCCAGAAATGGATTGGCTGAGAGGTTCGTACAAACCTTTAAAAAGGCGATAAAGGCCATGTGCGACGATGAAATTCCACTACAGCATAAGGTGGACAATTTCTTATTAGCCTACAGAAATGCGACACATGCAGTTACCAACCAGACCCCGGCCATGATGTTCTTTAACCGAAGGTTGAGATCTCGTCTAGATTTGCTCAGACCAAATGTGCTAAGAAATGTTGAGGATAAACAATTCCAGCACATCAATGAGAAGCCGACAAGGAGCCTCAATGTAGGACAACCAGTCTTGGCCCGTGACTACCGAACAGAGAAATGGCAACCCGGAACGATATGCACAAGGCAGGGGCCATTAATGTACACAGTGGATGTCGGGGAGAACATTGTGAGACGCCACGTCGATCAGATCTTAGCGTCACAGGAATGAGTCAACCCCATGTCTTGCGTACCTGGGGATGAACCCGACATACCGGTAACATCTACCTCAGAACCAGTAGCAGTGGAAACCGATGAACTAACCGAAGAAAAGGGGCCAGAATCGCCTCCGCACCAAGAACAAGAACCGCAGGAAAGGCGCTATCCCGAAAGGATCAGGAAGCCGCCCCAAAGACTGAATCTATAAATGGACTATTGTTGTTTAATGTGCATGTTAAAGTGTTAATTGTTATTTGAATATTATGGGTACTGCTAATCTAAAAGGGGAGGAATTGTAATGTATGTACCTTTAAGAGAGAACTACTTTTACAGCTCCTGTATACTGTAGTACCGGCAGTGACCACACCTGTATATAAGCCTTGAGCATGCCTCTGTACCCCCAGTCTTGAGACTACCCTACTCCAGTAAACACCTGTTGATTGGTAAGTTACAGCATCCGTGTAGTTATTAAAAAAACATCATACTCTCAGAATCACGGATCTAACAATTACTACCAAGCCAGGGGACCAACCCTGGTTCAATAAGGAGTGTAGAAGAACATGCCAGGAGCAGCACCAGGTGTACCTAAAAATGAGGTGCCAACCTGGGGAAGCTGCAACACAGGGCTACATGCATGCTAAAAAGTAGAAGCAGCATGCTATAGACAGGGCTAAGCGATCCCACAATCAATGGATCAGATCAAAGCTCTGCAGTCCTGCCACATTGTAAGATTCGCGAAATTTTCATTAAATAATCACGCAGGAAATTAGGGTTAATAAAACAGCTTTATTGACCAAAAGAAGCTTGTACAGAGAAACCTTTGATAAAAGGGCACACAAAATGGCCGCCAGACCTCGTGACCAGCTTCTGGGACCATTTGAATTTCTGTTACTGCAAGCCAGACAGGCTTGTGGATTGAGGACATTAAAGCCCGCGAAAACCAGTTTTGGGAAGCCGAAACTCATGGAACTGAGTATACATATTGATTAGATTATAAGTACAGGACAGATTTGGGTAGCAGGATGAGACCCATCAAGAAATGGGCGGACATTTGAACGAACACTTTAACCCATTTACTGTACAAAGAGAAGCCGTTTAACAGCCATCAAGGGCAATCTCCAGACCGATCAATATACAAACCGAGTTACGGTAACAAAGCAAAGACATTATCGGCCCAGGAAGGCCAGTTAAGCCATCACCGACTCCCGTTATGAAGACAAAACACCCCTGCAGAGAGGTCTGCCCGCCAAAATTATTACAAAGACAGGACTATGATTTGGCGGGAGATAAGAATGGTTCCAAAAAGTATAACTGTGGATTGAGGAAAGTCCATCAGTGAGTTCTCCATCGGTACGCTTCGGGACAGACTCCATCGGAACCAAGCAGCACTTCGGTTCGGACCGTGTTCGGTGCTCGGGCAGGCAAGGCCCGGCCACGACGAGAAGACAACGAGGGTGACCCGGGTACTTTTGTCGGGAGATCATCGACGGCCCAGGCCGAAGAAGAAGACACCCTGTACTCCAGCTCTGCTTCAAATCAGAAGGACAATTATTACTGTATAAAGAAAGCTTTTTGGGACCAGCGTCCCGCCCCGGGGAAGACCATCGGGAGATCAACGACCCAGGCCGGAGAAGAAGACACTCAGGGCCTGGCACTCCAGTGTCTCAACATCACATCGGTAACGGATTCACCCATGTGCATCCAGTTCTTAAAGTCACGTCGGTAACGGATTCATCCATGGCGAGCGCTCACCAAGGCTGTACCGGCTGCCTACATCGCAGGAGAACCAAGAGGAAAACAAGCTGCGCCAGAACTTTCCAAACCCACGTGACGACGGAAAGCTGTGTCGAAAGGCTGCAAACCCCTTTTCGCAATTTTTAAAGTGGTGAGCATGATCCCGAGTTCCTCAAATCGAAACTTAGTTAGGTCTAGGGGAGGGGGTTAAGGGTAGTTGTAATGTGTTAACCCTTTTACGATGTGCCGTGTGTTCCCCATTTCTATAGAGTTAAGTTTATAGATGTGTGCATGCTTGTAGTTGCTTTAATCTGGGCATATGACATGTATTTTATCATGCTGCAAACTGTTTAATAAAGGCCTCCATTTCGTGCTATTCGACCTGGTCTATTGAGTCTTTCTGCACTACAGCTCCCTGCACCTAAGTCCAAGGTGTAGAACCGTAGGGGCGAGTTGGTCGAACCACTCACGGGTAATAATTGCAAGAAGCCTGGCAGGAGACCAGAGCAAGCAAGAGAAACCCCCTACAACATCCAGTCGTGAATGGTGGTGGACCATTAAACAACTAACGGCAGGAGGAGGGTCCATGAATATCCTCATCCTCAATGATGGTGGAGCCCAGCATGTGAGTGCAAAAGACAAGCCTGAATCGTTTGCAACCATCTTCAGCCAGAAGTGCCGAGTGGATGATCCATATCAGCCTACTCCTGAGGTCCCCACCATCACAGAAGCCAGTCTTCAGCCAATTTGATTCACAATTTGAGATCAAGAAACGGCTGAGCGTACTGGATACAGCAAAGGCTATGGGCCCCGACAACATCCCGGCTATCGTGCTGAAGACTTGTGCTCCAGTACTAGCCACGCTTCGAGCCAAGCTGTTCCAGTACAGCTACAACACTGGCATCTATCCGACAATGTGGAAAACTGCCCGGGTATGTCCTGTCCACAAAAAGGAGGACAAATCCAACCCGACCAATTACCGCCCCATCAGTCTACTCTCAATCACCAGCAAAGTGATGGAAGGTGTCATCAACAGTGCTATCAAGCGGCACTTACTCACCAATAACCTGCTCACTGATGCCCAGTTTGGGTTCCACCAGCACCACTCGGCTTCTGACCTAACACCTGTGGTAGGTAAAATTTTGGAGTCCATTATTAAGGAGACAGTAACAGGACATTTGGATAATCATAATTTAATAGGACAAAGTCAGCATGGTTTTATGCAGGGGAAGTCATGTTTGACAAATTTGCTGGAGTTCTTTGAGGAAGTAACATATAGGGTGGATAAAGGGGAACCAGTGGACGTAGTGTATTTAGATTTCCAAAAGGCATTTGACAAGGTGCCACACAAAAGATTATTGCTTAATGTTAAGTCTGTGTGTTCTAGTTGTATTTAAGATTAATTACTGACACAGACTACAAGAATAACGTTTCAACAGGTCTTTACTAGTTGGAGGTCAGGGCTATACTAACAGCAATATCACTACACAGTACTTATATACCGGTGGTCGCCACCGGTATTACGTATACAGCAGCCAGAGAAAGTAGTACATCTCTTAAGGTGGAACAGGCTTAAGTTCTCTTAAGGTGGAACAGGTTACATACACCACAATCCTCCCTTTTTAGCTTAACAGTCATATCCCCATTTAACATAACATAATAACATATATACATATATAACTTCAGGTATAAACAGTTCAAAGGTTCAGTCTCTCAGGAGGCCTTCTGATTCGGGTTGGATAACGCCTTTCAGTGGTCTCTGATTCTTGTTGCTGAGGTGACTCCTCTAGTTGGTTTCCTATGTATTGGACGTCATCATCAGGTACATTCCCTGCCGAGGTAGATGCTTCAGGTTCATTAACGTCTTCCACAGTTGTCTCTGTCGCAACCATGGATTCGACCCTTGCTCTCGATTCTACCAGTTGATCCGCATGACGCCTTATCACATTGTTACCAATATCTACTGTGTACATCAGAGGTCCTTGTCTGGCCCGAATTGTTCTGGACTGCCATTTTTCGTTTCCATAGTCCCTTGCCAACACTGGTTGTCCTACGTCGAAACTTTGAGTGGTCTTGTTATTAATATGCCGGAACTGTTTGTTTTCCACTTCCCTCTGCACATTTGGTTTTAACAAGTCCAACCTGGACCGCAACCTCCTGTTATAAAACATCATGGCAGGACTTTGGTTAGTCACTGCATGAGCGGCGTTTCGATATGCCATTAGGAAATTGTCCACCTTGTGTTGTAGCGGAATCTGATCATCGTTCATGGCCTTTGTTGCCTTTTTGAATGTTTGGACAAATCTCTCGGCCAACCCGTTTGTCACCGGATGATATGGGGCAGAGGTATAATGTTTCACCCCATTCTTCTTTAAGAATTTTTGGAATTCTTCCGACACGAACTGTGGTCCGTTGTCCGAACATATCTGTTCTGGCAATCCGTTCCTTGCGAATATTGTTCTTAACACCGCAATTGTCTTTTCTGAAGTAGTGGTATTCATCTTGATCACTTCTGGCCATTTGGAATGTGCGTCCACCGCAATTAGGAACATGGAGTCCATGAATGGACCAGCAAAGTCAATATGTACGCATTGCCATGGGGCTGAAGGCCATTCCCATGGGTGTAGCGGTGCGATCGGAGGTGCATTTTGCACTTTTTGGCACCCAGCGCAGCTTTTCGTCAACTCCTCTATCTGTTGGTCAATACCCGGCCACCATACATAAGCCCGAGCAAGACTTTTCATCTTAACTCCCCCCAGATGACCTTCATGCAGTTCCTTTAGAACTCTTTCCCTTAACTTGGGAGGAATAATCACTCTTGTCCCGTACATCAAAGTACCATGGCAGACGGACAGCTGGTCTCGCCTTGCCGAGAATGCCGGTAACAGAGGATCACCATGTGTTGGCCATCCCTTCACTGTCACCTCGTAGGCTCGGGACAGTGTCGGGTCGTTCCTGGTTTCTCTTTCAATACTTGCATTGGTGACTGGTAAACACTCGATGATGGTCGAATGAAATAACTCAACAGGGTCAACTTTCGTCGTCTCTTCTTCTTCAGGTAGTGGCAGGCGCGACAGCCCATCAGCATTGCCATGCTGCTTTGTACCTTTGAATTCTATTTGATATTGATGTGCCCCTAGGAAAAGGGACCATCTCTGGAGTCTCTGTGCTGTCATCACTGAAACACCCTTCTTAGGGTTAAAAATGGATACCAACGGCTGATGGTCTGTCAGAAGTGTGAATTTTTGGCCCTGCAGGTAATGATTAAACTTCTTCACTCCCCATACAAGGCTGAGAGCCTCCCTATCGATCTGCGCATAGTTGCGCTCAGCGGAGGTCAATGATCTGGATGCAAACGCGACTGGCCTTTCCGTGCCATTTGGCAACTTGTGTGAGAGTACTGCCCCAATACCATATGGAGAAGCATCACAAGCCAACCGAATAGGCAGTGTCGGGTTGAAGTGAGCCAACACTTCCTGAGGTGATCAATTCTTTGCTTTTGCGAAATGCCTTCTTACAGTTTTCGCTCCATTCCCATGGCACCCCCTTCTGTAAAAGAGCGTTCAGCGGGTGCAGTACCGTGGATAGATTCGGTAGAAACTTATGGTAATAGTTAATCAATCCTAGAAACGACCTCAACTGAGAGACATTATCCGGAGCGGGAGCCTTTACAACTGCCTCTATCTTGTCAGGAGACTTATGAAGCCCCTCCCGGTCAATGACATGACCACAGTACGAGATCCGCTTCTGAAAGAACTCACATTTCTGCCGATTAACTCGAAGTCCATACTCTTTCAGTCTGTTGAGCACCAGTTCCAAGTTTGCGAGGTGTTCTTCATCACCATCTCCTGTAATCAGAATATCGTCCAGGTAACATTGTGTGCCTGGAATTCCCTGTAATACCTGCTCCATGGCCCTCTGCCAAATTGCTGGAGCCGATGCCACTCCAAAAACCAGCCTATTATACCGGTACAAACCTCTATGCATGTTGATCGTGAGGTACTGGCGTGACTCTTCTTCAACCTCCATCTGCAAGTACGCCTGCGCCAGGTCTATCTTGGTGAAGTGTTTCCCGCCAGACAACGAAGCAAAAATATCCTCAATCCACGGCAGCGGATACTGCACCGTGTGAAGCACCGGATTAACGGTGATCTTGAAGTCTCCACAGATGCGAACCTTCCCTGGTTCTCCTGGCTTGTTGCTCGAAGGACGTTTCATAACGGGAACAATGGGCGTAGCCCACTCACTCCAATCTACCTTAGACAGTACGCCTGAACGTTCTAGCGCTTCCAGTTCCGCTTCTACAGCAGGTCGTATTGCATAGGATACCGGTCTGGCTTTGAAAAATTTTGGGTGTGCATGTTCATCAATCTTGATGTTTGCCGTAATTCCTCTCAGTGTTCCCAGTCCCTGCTGGAACACCTCTTTAGCATCATCCAATATTCTGGACAATTGTTTAGGTTTGACATCTGTTTCCCCGGAATCTACCGTTAGTGCCTTTAAGGAGTGCCAGTCCATATTCATTTTCCTAATCCACTCCCGTCCCAGTAGTGGTGGACCTCCTTCAGGTAGCACATATAAGTCCATTACTTGGCTTTCTTTGCCCTTGTGGACCACTTTTACCTCTATCTTTCCGATGGGGTACACTCTTTGCCCCGTGTATGTTTTCAATATAATCCGTATCCCGTAGGGGAATATGTTGGAATAACCTTTTGTAATCTTTCTTATTCATGACCGTCAATGCCGATCCAGTGTCCAATTCCATCTTTACTTGGACTCCTGCTATCTGAAGAGTGACCCAAATTGTCTGGAGATCTGCATCCTTACCAACGTTGTGTACTCTTAAGCTACCCAGTTCATTACTGCTGGCGTCTGAATCTGACTTCTGTTCGTTCGAACTGTTCTTTATCACCTTGTGTACCTTTATGTATTTTCCTTGCGGTGACTTTTTGTTGCTGGTCTTCTTTCCTGACTGGCATACTTTAGCTATGTGGCCAAGCCTGCCACACGTTCTGCATTCTTGGTTTTTAAACCAACACTGGTTCTGATCGTGCGTTGTCTTTCCACAACGATAACATTTTACAGTACTCAAAACCAATTGATTTGTACTGAGTTCCGGTGACCGTAGCTGCATTACTGCCGTGCCTCTCGCTGCGGCTTCGTGTGATGCTGCCATAGTGACCGCTTTCTCAAGTGTCAGCTCATTCTCCTCGAGCAGTCGCTTTTGTGTATCTTCTTTTAATAATCCACACACAAATTTATCTCTTAGCGCATCTGTTAGTCCCGTTCCAAACTGACAGTACTTTGCTAGCTTACGCAATTCCATTAAATATTCAGCATTGCTTTCATCTTTCAGCTGCTTTCTGCTGTAAAATTTAAATCGTTCCGCTAGCATCAGCGGCGTGGGGTTTAGATGATTTCTCAGGACAGTAACAATCTCCTCGAACGTCTTCTCCGCTGGTTCATCTGGTGATAAAAGGTGTTTCAATTGCCCGTATGTCTTCGCACCCATTAAGTGTAATAAAGTTAGTGCTTTCTCATCATCTGGGATTTTATTTGCTTTACAATAATTTTGTATGCGTTCTACATACGTGGCCCAATCTTCGATGTCGCTATCAAAGGTATTAATGTTCCCATGTTTAGGCATCGTTGCAATTTTTTTAGTGATTTCCCTTTTTCCAAGATGGCGGCTTCCCGCTCTTGTCTTCGTCCTCCGCCTACAAAATGGCGGTTTCCCGCGCTTGGCGGTCTTTCCCGCGTTCGCCTTCTTCACCCGCCGGCTGCAATGGCATTTGGCATGTCGCTGCTGCTCCCCTTTCCCAGCGGTTAGTAACTCCCCCGACGCTGTCTCCGCTTCACCGCAGCTCCCTCGGGCATTCGCGCTTCCCCGATGTCGCGCCTCGCAGCCCTTCTTGCAGCCCGGTTATTAGCACCGGCTGCGTTCGCCTTCACCGCGGCTCTCGCGCCTTCAGTCGCCCCAGACGCTGCGCCTTTTTGGCCCGAATGCGGCCCGGCCCTTATCACCAGCCGCGATCAATGTCCCCGCGCTGCGCCTTTTGGCCCGAATGCGGCCCGGCCCTTATCTCCGGTCGCGATCGATCTCACCGCCCTTATTCCTCCGTCTTCCCTCCCCGTCTGTACAGCCAACGCGGCCGACTTTCTGCTCGCGTCGCTGACCGGCTTACCCACCACTGAGGTAGAAGGAAGATAGCTGACTGCCGCTGATGGAGGCTTCGAGTTCAGGATATCTTCTGCACTCCGGGTTCTCGATGCCTGCTGCGCGACGTGTCTTCCAGCAGGGTGATGAGGGTGGATGCCTCTCTTCGACGCCCGTTCTGTGGACGAAGCCGCCGTGGATATAAACTGCCGCAGGGTAAGAATCGGACTCGTCGCCACTGTTAAGTCTGTGTGTTCTAGTTGTATTTAAGATTAATTACTGACACAGACTACAAGAATAACGTTTCAACAGGTCTTTACTAGTTGGAGGTCAGGGCTATACTAACAGCAATAACACTACACCGTACTTATATACCGGTGGTCACCACCGGTATTACGTATACAGCAGCCAGAGAAAGTAGTACATCTCTTAAGGTGGAACAGGCTTAAGTTCTCTTAAGGTGGAACAGGTTGCATACACCACACTTAAGATAAAAAATCACGGGATTGGGGGTAATATTCTGGCATTGATAGAGGATTGGCTATCTAACAGAAGGCAGAGAGTTGGGATAAATGGTTCATTCTCAGACTGGCAATCAGTAACTAGTGGTGTTCCGCAGGGGTCAGTGCTGGGTCCCCAACTCTTTACAATCTATATTAACGATTTGGAGGAGGGGACCGAGTGTAACATATCAAAGTTTGCAGATGATACTAAGATGGGAGGGAAAGTAGTGAGTGAGGAGGACATAAAAAACCTGCAAGGGGACATAGACAGGCTAAGTAAGTGGGCAGAGATTTGGCAGATGGAATACAATACTGGAAAGTGTGAGGTTATGCACTTTGGCAGGAAAAATCGTAGAGCAAGTTGTAGTGGCGCTTCTTAGTTTCCAAACAGGCAGGCCACTGAGCTGTGGGGCCTTTAACAACGAGTAGACGCGTGTCGAAATAAAACGTCCCCAAACGTAGCTTTGTCTTTTAAACTGTTTACTATAACACTTAACAAACGGAATTACAAAGCAAACACGTATAAACGAACACGGTCAAAAACTGTACTGCTCCAAACCTCACAGCTTCTGCCTCTTTCACCACGTGCAGTTTAAACTGTGAAATGGCTGCACCCAATGTGTGGCTTAGGGACTGTTCCATTGTGGCAAGAATGAAGGGGGTGTCGGACTATACTACTGGAGCAAGAAAATAGGGGGTTTCTTAATACAATAAGTCGTTCAGGTAAATTAACTGTATTATGCCATTTAGCCACTATTTTAAAGTATTTTCTTAAGCTTTTATGGCTCTTACATTCCGGCCCCTAATTGACTAGGCACATGAAGCATATCAATTACTCAAACATTAAGAGTCATAAACTAATGAGTTCAACATATTTACAATACAAGTGTCCACTTTTTTCTTTCGTTCAGGAGCTTTTCACGCTGCTTCTTGTAGCAGGCAGAGCTTTGTGATCGGTCTCTCCAGGGTACTGGTCTTGGTTTGCAAACAGACGCGACGAACGACGCCTCTGGAGTCTGGCATGGTCTTAATTATTTTTCCCATCAACCAAGAATTTCTAGGGGCTGAATCATCCACAATTAAGACAATGTCTCCGACGATGAAGTTCCTCTTTATTTTGGACCATTTTTGACGCTCCTGTAGCAGAGGTAAGTATTCTCTTGTCCATCTGGTCCAGAAGAGGTCTGACATATACGGAACTTGCCTCCACTTCCGACGGGCATACAGATCTTCCTTTTTGAAGATTCCCGGGGGCATGGCTGGCTGTGTTTTCAACAACGACAGGTGGTTCGGAGTCAGGGCTTCGAGGTCATTGGGATCATCTGATGTCTTGGTTATCGGTCGGTCATTAATGATGGCTTCGACCTCGCACAGAACGGTTTGGAGTCCCTCGTCGTCCAGCGCTTGCTGCTTCAGTACAGAACTGAGTAGTTTTCTTACGGTGCGTATCTGTCTTTCCCAGACACCTCCGTGGTGGGATGCAGCCGGAGGATTGAAGATCCACTTAATTCCTGTTTGCATCATGGCTTCCTGTATTTTAAGCTGATTCCAACCTTCAATAGCTTCCCGTAGTTCTCTCTCCGCTCCGACGAAATTAGTGCCATTATCAGAACGCATAATGGACACCTGTCCTCTTCTACAGACAAAGCGCCGCAAGGTGTTAATACAGGAATCAGTGTCAAGCGTGTGTGCCACCTCAATATGAATTGCTCTGATGGTCAAACAAGTGAAAAGCACACCATATCTCTTGACAAGGCTCCGTCCTCGCTTTACCTCAAAAGGCCCGAAATAGTCCACCCCTACGTTTGTAAATGGGGGCTTGTCTGGTAACAAACGGTCTTCAGGCAGGTCTGCCATTTTCTGCTCCCCAGCTCTAGCGTGTAACCGTCTGCAAACAATACATTCAGAGGGTATTTTTCTTATTACGGAATTAGCTCCTGGAATCCAGTATCTTTGTCTTAGCTTCGCAAGCACGTGATTCCTCCCACTGTGTCCAATACTCTGGTGTATATGCTGAAGAATGAGAGTAGCAACCCGGAGGTCCTTAGAAAGGATAGCAGGATGCTTGGCCTCCTCTGGCATAGCAGATTTGTTTAGTCTCCCTCCCACCCTCAGTACTCCATCTTGCAGTGTAGGGTCCAGCTTGTAGATATGACTACCTTTCTTGATTGGAGTATTTTGCTGTAGAGCTTCGGTTTCTTCTGGGTATCTTTGTCTTTGACTGAAGCAAACTATCTCCTTCTCAGCCTTGGCCAAATCCTCCACGGTCAATGAATTCTTGCTCAATGTGGTCTTGTGCTGATGCATATACTGCTGTAGAAGCATTCTCTGCTTATCAGGGTTACTTTCAGACTGACTGATAGTGGCTCGGTACTCTTTTCTCTTACCGCTCAGGTGTAGCAGCAACTCTTTCAACCTTAGAAACCATGCAACTGCTTTCCTCAACTGGTGCCATCCTGAGAAATGGTTATCAAGCTTGTTCACTGTGTCAAAGTTCTCTTTCGTAGTTATGAAATTTACTGTGACTGATCTCTTGACTTCGACGTCGTCTTCAGTAATCTGACTTGGCATATCTGGTCTTTCTGGCCATGATCTCTCTGTTTCCAGCAGATAACTTGGGCCTTGTATCCAAGTTTCACTCCTCATGAAGTTTTCAGCCTTCAATCCCCGTGAGGCTTGATCTGCTGGGTTTAATGAGGTGTTTACATACCTCCATTGAGATGGTTGTGTAGCTTCTCTAATGGATGAGATTCTGTTTGCTACGAAGGTCTTGAAGCGTATCTTCTCATTCTCTATATACTTCAGCACCGTCGTGCTATCCGTCCAGAAGACAGATTCTTCTAATGGGAGCTGTAACTCTTTACGCATCACCTGGTCAACTTTAACTGCAACAACCGCTGCCGTCAATTCCAGTCTTGGGATGGTGACCTGCTTCAGCGGAGTCACCCTGGATTTTCCCATGAGGAAGGCACAATGTTTCTGGCCCTGTTGATTTGTCGGCAAGAGGTAGGTAGCCGTGCCATAGCCGTCCTCACTGGCGTCCGAGAAATGATGTAGTTGAGCCGTCTTTGTAACTCCAAAACTCGCGGGCTTGATACATCTACTGACGTTGAAGCTAGAAAGTTGTTGCAAATCTGTCAGCCGTCTGTGCCATCTCTGAGCTTGACCTTCTGGGATATCTTCATCCCATCCTCTCTTGTCTCTACACAGCTCTCGTAGCATCGGCTTCACCGGCAGAATGAGTGGTGCCAGGAATCCGAGAGGGTCGTAGATGGAACTGACCACGGAGAGAATCCCTCGTCTTGTGGATGGTCTTTCGTTCACCATTATCCTGAAGTTGAACGTGTCTGACTCGATGCACCATTGTACACCAAGAGCTCTCTCGATAGGAAGGACATCGTGGCTCAGGTCCAGATCTTTGACTTCAGTGGCTCTTTCCTTTTCTGGGATAGAAGCTAGAACTGCTCTGCTGTTGCTTATCCACTTAGTCAGATGGAATCCTCCATTCGAACACAGAGTTCTAAGGTCTCTTGACAGTGCGATGGCATCGTCTTCTGTTGACATGGACTTCAGACAGTCATCGACATAAAAGTTTCTGAAGATTGTCTCCACAGCCTCGGATGGTGCTTTGCCCTTGCCATCTTCTGCAGTTTTTCTGAGAGCGTAGCTTGCACAGCTGGGAGATGAATGTGGCTCCAAACAGGTGTACGGCCATTCTACATTCCACCATCGCTTCACTAACGTCGCCATCTGGCCACCAAAGGAAGCGCAGAAGATCAGCATCTTCGTCAGGGATTCTGACTTGGTAGAACATTGATTCTATGTCTGCCATCATGGCAACGAGCTCTTGTCTAAACCTAGTCAAGACGCCAATGAGGGTATTAGTAAGATCAGGACCTTGAAGCAGCTGGTCATTCAATGAAGTTCCTCTGAATGAGGCGGCGCAGTCAAACACTACGCGGATCTTTTTCTTCTTTGGGTGATACACCCCGTGATGAGGAATGTACCAGACCCTTCCATCGTCTCTGTTCAACTGTTCTTCGGGCACTTTTACAGCATAGCCTTTCGCTATGATGTTTCTCATGAAGTCTTTGTAGTCTTCGTGAAAGTCGGGGTTCTTGTTCAGCTTTCTCTTTAGACTGATGGCGCGTTGCTCTGCTATGCAGCGATTGTTCGGCATCTTCGCGGTCTGTCTTCTCAGTGGCAAACCAATGTGATAGTGGCCATCAATGAACTGTGTAGACTTTGTCATCAAACCCATGAACTGATGGTCTTCTTGTGACATCTCTGTCTTTTCCTCACAGCTGCATTCTGAGAAGTCTGCGTTGAACTGCTGTATCAACAGCTCTTCAATGCTTGCGATAGAGATGCGATTAACTGTGACGTTTTGTCGTTCCTCCTTGTTCGACTTGTGGCCATCATCTCCCCTTACCGGTCCATTGATTACCCATCCAAGGGCTGTCCTGACGGCGTAGGGTCCGTCATCCTTGCTGTTTATCACCTGCCATGGCTCCATAGTTTTGTAGGCATTGGTTCCAATTAATAGGCCAATTTCTGCTTCAATGTATGGGAGACGCACCTTTTCTAGGTAGGGCCATCTATCCACATCCTTCTGCAGGGCTAGGTTCCCTATTCTAACAGGAATCTCCCTCTGTGTGAAAACATTAGGCAGGTCTATGAAGTCCTTCTCTTCAAGTCCACACACTTCTAGGTCTGACAGGATATAGCTTTGCATTGACTTCTCATGACCCATGGTGCGTAATAGGATTTCTGTTCTTCTGCCTCTAACGTTCAGCTGTCGCATGAGTGATTCTGTGCAGAACGTTGCTGAACTACCTGGATCCATGAAGGCGTAAGTCTCCACAACCTTCTCACTCCTCTTAGACTTGATCCTTACTGGTACGATGGCAAGAATACAGTCACTGTCACCGGCCCCAGTGAGTCCACAAGTCTCTGGTTCTAGCGACACCAGAGCACTTGAAACAACCTTCTCGTCGGTATTGTTTTCTTCACTCTTCTTAGAGACTTGTTCTTCTTTATGGATATGCAGCAGACTGGGATGTTTCCGACTGCACTCTCTGCATGTTGTTCTTTGCTTACAGTTTCTACTCAGGTGCCCCTGAGAGAGACATCCAAAACATAGGCCGTTGTACTTCAGGAATTCGATTCTGTCCTTATGTGGCTGTGCTTTGATGTCGCTGCAGAAATCCAATGTATGATTCTTCTGGCAGAATAAGCATGGCTTCTGAAAGGCATTAGCAGGCGTCACTGTGCTGCTCTTTTTGGGAGATGAGTTCTGGGGCCTTTCTTCCTCGGCCTGAGTGACGATAGTTGCAAAGCTGCTTCCCCTGGAACCACCTTTCCTGAGAGTCTTTGATTCAGCAGGCTTGGCTTTCACTCTTCCATCGGTGGTCGGGCTGACATCCTGGATGTTTCCAAACAATGGGTCCCTAGCAATTTTAGCCTGTTTGTCTATGAAATTCACTAAGTCTGCAAACCTGGCTCTACTTTTCCGTCTCTCCATTATCTCAAAGGCTGTTCCTCTCCATTGTTCTCTCATCCTGTAAGGAAGCTTAGAGATGACGATTCTCATAGTCGTAGGATTGTCCATCTCTTCCATGAATTCAACATCCTCCATGGTGTTGCGACATCCTATGAGGAAGAGAACATATGCGTTCAATGCCTCTCCGTCTTCCGATCTGATCTGTGGCCACTTGGTAGCCTTTTCGATATATGCAGTGGCTATCTTCAGCTCGTTACCATAGTGCTCCTGCAGCAACTTCCTGGCTTCTATGTATCCCCGGTCCGGTCTCATGTGTTCACAGCTTCTGACCAGGTCTTGTGGTTTACCACTGGTGTACTGTCCCAGGTAGTACAACTTATCACTGCTGCTCTCTGTCTTGGAGTCAATGGCTTGTTCAAAGGATCTGATGAAGGGCTTATACTTGAGTGGGTCGCCTTGGAACACTGGTATGTCTCTTTGAGGGAGTCGAAACAGATTCTGTTGTTTTACAAGCATCTCTGTAATTTCGTTCTGACGTTGCATCACTCGGTATAGGCTTCTCCCTGTGTCTTCAGGCCTCTGGTGGTCATCAGCAGGGTCTAGTCTAGACCGTCTGACGTCTGGGGTAGCATCACGTGCTCCTGTTAGTGGAGAGGCCACTCTTCCACGCTGTAATGCCGGGGAATTGCTTTCGGGCTCTGTTGTAACTCTTGAAGGTGCCCTGGATCCAACTCTATGTGGCAACGTTGACTGGCAGTGGCTCCCGCCGTCCCGTGAGCCTTCATAATCTTCGTACGCACTCAACCTGGCATCTGAGACCTCGATAGCTGTTTTCATCTCCAGCCGTTCTTTCTTTGCCTGCACCTGGGCTCGCTGGGCCTGCACTTGGGCCTGTTGGGCCTGCACTTGGGCCTGTTGGGCCTGCAGTTGAGCCTGCAGTTGGGCCTCTTGGACCTGCAGTTGGGCCTCTTCCCGTTCAAGAGCTTGCTTCTCATCTAAAGATGCTGCACGCGCCATCAACGCCGCCCGTTCAGCCTCCGCTCTCATGTGTCGCGCCGAGCTTGTGGTAGAAGCGACTGACCTGCGTCCAGAAACAGAGCTACCTTCCTTTCGATTTTTGCTCGGTCTGGCGGAAGTCTCTGAAATGCTATCGTCTGGTCCGACTTCATCGTCAACCTTATCTTTCTCTGCTGTATCAGCATCTTGACGAATTTTTAACATCCACTGCTCTGTGGCCTTGATATAGTCCTTAATGCTGGTTGATTTAAGATCGAACCAGTCGTGCTGATCAGTGTTTCCCTCTTCTTCAGACAGAAGTGCTAATACATCTTCATTGAGTATATTAAATTCTTCATGCAGCTTGGAGAAATCGTAATACATCATGTCTTCAGCTTTCTTAATATTAGCATTATCTTCCATGAGACGATCAATTATCTTCATTTTTCCAGTTATCTGAACTAATTTAGCCTTCCTTGCACCTATGCTTCTATGTAACTTCTCTTCCCTTGCCTTTGGGGTGAGCTTTATTTCCCTCTTTTGGCCAGCAATCCTTCTGGCTGGGGGAAGCTCCTGGCTCCGTAAGGCCTCGGCCATTTTACCCGCAGCTCTTATTTAGCTTCTCAACAGAATGAACAAAGCAAGTAACAGTCACTGTACCTTCGCTTTCTTAAATTGTCGTCTGGCTCCGTGACCATTCATGTATACGTTCGCCGACGATTCCGTCCCTTCCTTCTTAGGGAGCTAGTTTTTGACTAATGTAGTGGCGCTTCTTAGTTTCCAAACAGGCAGGCCACTGAGCTGTGGGGCCTTTAACAACGAGTAGACGCGTGTCGAAATAAAACGTTCCCAAACGTAGCTTTGTCTTTTAAGCTGTTTACTATAACACTTAACAAACGGAATTACAAAGCAAACACGTATAAACGAACACGGTCAAAAACTGTACTGCTCCAAACCTCACAGCTTCTGCCTCTTGCACCACGTGCAGTTTAAACTGTGAAATGGCTGCACCCAATGTGTGGCTTAGGGACTGTTCCATTGTGGCAAGAATGAAGGGGGTGTCGGACTATACTACTGGAGCAAGAAAATAGGGGGTTTCTTAATACAATAAGTCGTTCAGGTAAATTAACTGTATTATGCCATTTAGCCACTATTTTAAAGTATTTTCTTAAGCCTTTATGGCTCTTACACAAGTTATTATCTTAATGGCAAGAAACTGGAAAGTACTGAAGAACAAAGGGATCTGGGGGTCCTGGTGCACGAAACTCAAAAGGTTAGTATGCAGGTGCAGCAAGTGATTAAGAAGGCCAATGGAATGTTGGCTTTCATTGCTAGGGGGATAGAATATAAAAATAGGGAGGTATTGCTTCAGTTGTACAAGGTATTGGTGAGACCGCACCTGGAATACTGCATACAGTTTTGGTGTCCATACTTAAGAAAAGACATACTTGCTCTCGAGTCAGTACAAAGAAGGTTCACTCGGTTAATCCCGGGGATGGACATATGAGGAGAGGTTGAGTAGATTGGGACTCTACTCATTGGAGTTCAGAAGAATGACAGGCGATCTTATTGAAACATATAAGATTGTGAAGGGGTTGGATCGGGTGGATGCGGGGAGGATGTTCCCGATGATGGGTGAAACTAGAACTAGGGGGCATAGTCTTAGAATAAGGGGCTGCTCTTTCAAAACTGAGATGAGGAGGAACTACTTCACTCAGAGGGTGGTAGGTCCATGGAATATGCTGCCCCAAAAAGCTGTAGAAGCTACATCATTACATAAATTTAAAACAGAAATAGACAGTTTCCTAGAAGTAAAGGGAATTAAGGGTTACGGGGAGCGGGCAGGAATTTGGACATGGCCCTGTGGATAGCGGAGCGGGCCCAGGGGCCGTGTAGCCTGATCCTGCTCCTATTTCGTGTGTCTAATTCTGTTAGATTCAGGAGCTGGTTCTGTGATAGTAGATTGGCGGTTAGGATCAGATCAGCCATGATCTTATTGAATGGTGGAGCAGGCTCGAGGGGCCGATTGGCCTACTCCTGCTCCTATTTCTTATGTTCTTATGTTCTCATTACAGCCTTGGTCCAAACATGGACAAAGAAGCTGAATTCCAGAGGTGAGGTGAGAGTGACTGCCCTTGACATCAAGGCAGCATTTGACCGAGTGTGGCATCAAGGAGCCCTAGTAAAACTGAAGTCAATGGGAATCGGGGGGAAAATGCTCCACTGGCTAAAGTCAGACCTAACACAAAGGAAGATGGTTGTGGTGATTGAAGGTCAATTATCACAGCCCCAGGACATCACTGCAAGAGTTCCTCAGGGCAGTGTCCTAGGCCCAACCATCTTCAGCTGCTTCATCAATGACCTTCTCTCCAACATAAGGGCAGAAATGGGGATGTTCGCTGATGACTGCACAGTGTTCAGTGCCATTCACAACTCCTCAAGTAATGAAGCAGTCCATGCCCGCATGTAATAAGACCTGGACGACTTTCAGGCTTGGGCTGATAAGTGGCAGGTAACATTTGCGCCACAGAACTGCCAGGCAATGACTGTCTCCAACAAGCAAGAGTCTAACCACCACCCCTTGACATTCAATGGCATTACCATCGCCGAATCCCCCACCATCAACATTTTGAATGGTCACCATTGACCAGAAACTTAACTGGACTAGCCACATAAATACTGTGACAACAAGAGCAGGTCAAAGGCTACTTATTCTGTGGCAAGTGTCTCACCTCCTGACTCCCCAAAGCCTTTCCACCATCTACAAGGCACAAGTAAGGAGTGTGATGGAATACCCTCCACTTGCCTGGATGAGTGCAGCTGCAACAACACTCAAGAAGCTCGACACCATCGAGGACAAAGCAGCCTGTTTGATTGGCACCCCATCCACCACCTTAAACATTCATTCCCTCCACCACCGGCATACCGTGGATGCAGTGTGTACCATCTACAAGATGCACTGCAGTAACTCGCCAAGGCTTCTTTGGCAGCACCTCCCAAACCCGCGACCCCTTCCACCTAGAAGGACAAGGGCAGCAGGCGCATGGGAACAACACCACCAGGTCCAAGTTCTCCTCCAAGTCACACACCATCCTGACTTAGAAGTATATCGCAGATCCTTCATCGATGCTGGGTCAAAATCCTGGAACGCCCCCCCTAACAGCACTGTGGGAGTACCTTCACCGCATGGACTGCAGCGGTTCAAGAAGGCGGCTCACCGCCACGTTCTCAAGGGAAACTAGGGATGGGCAATAAATGCTGGTGTTGCCAGCGACGCCCAGATCCCATAAGCGAATAAAATAAAAACTCCAATCCACCTCCTGGGATAGGGAACTTCAATCCACCTCCTGGGATTGGGAACTCCAATCCACCTCCTGGGATAGGGAACTCCAATCCACCTCCTGGGATAGGGAACTCCAATCCACCTGCTGGGATAGGGAACTCCAATCCACCTCCTGGGATAGGGAACTCCAATCTACCTCCTGGGATAGGGAACTCCAATCCACCTCCTGGGATAGGGAACTCCAATCCACCTCCTGGGATAGGGAACTCCAATCCAACCCCTGGGATAGGGAACTCCAATCCACTTCCTGGGATAGGGAACTCCAATCCACCTCCTGGGATAGGGAACTCCAATCCACCTCCTGGGATAGGGAACTCCAATCCACCCCCTGGGATAGGGAACTCCAATCCACCTCCTGGGATAGGGAACTCCAATCCACCTCCTGGGATAGGGAACTCCAATCCACCTCCTGGGATAGGGAACTCCAATCCACCTCCTGGGATAGGGAACTCCAATCCACCTCCTGGGATAGGGAACTCCAATCCACCTCCTGGGATAGGGAACTCCAATCCACCTCCTGGGATAGGGAACTCCAATCCACCTCCTGGGATAGGGAACTCCAATCCACCTCCTGGGATAGGGAACTCCAATACACCTCCTGGGATAGGGAACTCCAATCCACCTCCTGGGATAGGGAAAATCAATCTACTTCCTGGGATAAGGAACTTCAGTCCACCTCCTGGGATAGGAAACATCAATCCACCTCCTGGGATGGAACACTTTTATACACTTCTGGGATATAGGACATAGATCCATCTTCCACTTTTAGCACCTAGTATCAGCATCAAACACTCCCAGGACAGGTACAGCACGGGTTAGATACAGCGTAAAGCTCCTTCTAAACTGTCCCATCAAACACTCCCAGGACAGGTATAGCACGGGTTAGATACAGAGTAATGCTCCCTCTACACTGTCCCATCAAACACTCCCAGGGCAGGTACAGCATGTGTTAGATACAGAGTAAAGCTCCCTCCACACTGTCCCATCAAACACTCCCAGGGCAGGTACAGCACCGGTCAGATACAGAGTACAGCTCCCTCTACACTGTCCCATCAAACACTCCCAGGGCAGGTACAGCACGGGTTAGATACAGAGTAAAGCTCCCTCCACACTGTCCCATCAAACACTCCCAGGGCAGGTACAGCACTGGTTAGATACAGAGTACAGCTCCCTCTACACTGTCCCATCAAACACTCCCAGGGCAGGTACAGCACGGGTTAGATACAGTGCAAAGCTCCCTCTACACTGTCCCATCAAACACTCCCAGGGCAGATACAGCACGGGTTAGATACAGAGTGTGGTGATTATTCCTTGATTAGTAAAAGTATTGTGATTTGTTGTTTGTTAACTGCCTTGGGATATGTGTTGTAATCTCATTGGTAGTTGATGATCACATGATGTGTTGTGGCTACCTTAAATTCAGTCCTTTTCTAGCTTAGTTGGGACTGGATGTGGAAAGATATGCTGCTGATTTTAAAGTTAATAAAGCCTAGCTTTGGAAGGCAAATCTATTCTTTATTTCAATTTATTAACTTTATGTTAGAATGGAGCGATATCTTCAACCAGAACGATTCAAGGCTGACCCCAATTCTGCTGGAGTGGATGATAAATGGAAACATTGGTATTGTACATTTAAAAACTTTTTGGGCGTGTTGGATCAAGAGGCTCTAAATAAGCTGAATATGCTGATCAACTACATTGACCCGGATGTATATAAATATATTTTGCACTGTAAAACTTATGAAGAGGCTATTTCTACATTGGAAAAGATTTTTGTTAAACCAAAGAATGAGGTATTTGCACGTCATCTTCTATCTGCCCGTAGGCAGCAGGTGGGAGAATCTTTGGATACTTATTTACAAGCACTTCGGTGCCTTAGTGTTGACTGTAATTATAAGGCTGTGACGGCTGAAGAACATAAGGACGAATCGGTACGGGATGCTTTTATTAATGGATTACTGTCTTGATCAATTCGTCAGCGGTTGTTAGAAAATAAGACTCTGGATCTTAAAAGTGCTTTTGAGCAAGCATCTACATTGGATGTGGCTCAGAGAAGTTCGGATTCTTATGCTCTTTTTAATCGGCCTGCGACTATGGTTTCGGCAGTTTCGGATGAAAAGGAATTATGTGGACTTAATGGGAGTGGTTTACTAGATTTTGAAACAGTTTCTACTTCGGCGGCCGTTGCCTCTAGGATTCAGAAGTGTTATTTTTGTGGGAATATCCGGCACCCTCGTCTGAAGTGTCCTGCTCGGGAGACTGTGTGTAGTAAATGCGGCAAGAGAGGTCATTATGCACGTGTGTGCAAATCATCAGGTTCAATTACCTTCCCTTCTCCTGGTGTGGGAGGGTCTTCCTCCACTACCTCTTCTGTGACTATTCAGCCTTTAGATAGGGCGTTTATTGCATCAATTTCTGCTGCATTTGCTCATGGCCTAAACAAAGCTATAGTTACGGCTCAAGTTAATGGGTTGGAAGTGAAGGCCCTTATAGATACGGGCAGTACTGAGAGTTTTATAAGTCTTCAGTTTGCGAAGGAGAAGCATTTGAAAATTTCGCCTGTTACGTATCAGGTGTGTATGGCTCAGACGACCCTTACTTCACAAATAGCTGGTTGTTGCTTTGTGAAAATGGTTCTTCTGGGTAATACGTATACTGATATACGCCTATCTGTTTTGCCTAATCTCTGTGCGGATATTTTGATTGGACATGATGTGCTTCAGTTACACGAGTCTCTTAGTCTTTCATTTGGAGGGACTAAGCCACCTTTATCTATTTGTGGATTAACCTCTTTATCTATTCCTCCATTATCACTTTTTTCCAATTTGATGTCGGATTGTAAGCCAATTGCTACCAAGTCAAGAAGATATAGTAGTCAGGATAGAGAATTTATTAATTCTGAAGTTCAACGTCTCTTATTGGAAGGAATCATTGAACCTAGTTGTTCGCCTTGGCGAGCACAGGTAGTTGTCACGACTAATGAGAGACACAAGAAACGAATGGTGATAGACTATTCCCAAACTATTAATAGGTATACTCAATTAGACGCGTACCCTTTGCCTAAGATTGATGAGCTTATCAATAAAGTATCTCAGTATAAAGTTTTTAGCACTATTGATTTAAAGAGTGCTTATCATCAGATTCCTATTGTTAAGAAGGATCAACCATATACGGCCTTTGAGGCTGGTGGAAAGCTGTATCAGTTTTGCCGAATACCATTTGGTGTTACTAATGGTGTTGCTTGTTTTCAACGGGCAATGGATGCTTTTATAAGTGATAACTCCCTCTCTGACACCTTTTCATACTTAGATGACATCACAGTGTGTGGCAAATCAAGGGTGGAGCATGATTCTAATTTAAAAAGATTCCTTCAAGCTGCGGAAAAAGTTGGTTTAACTTTTAACAAAGAGAAATGTATCTTTTCGACTACTGAGGTAAATCTATTGGGGTATATTATTTCGGGAAATAAGATTAAACCAGATCCAGAACGTCTGCGACCATTGATCGATTTACCTTGTCCTACTAATTCTAAGGCTTTGCAACGAGTTGTTGGACTGTTTTCTTATTATTCTAATTGGATTGCAAATTTTTCACAGAAGATCCGGCCTCTTATTCGGGTTACGACATATCCTCTATCATGGGAGGCCAGGACATGTTCTGAGAATTTTAAAAAGGATATTTTAGGAGCAGTTGTGCATTCCATTGATGAGCAGGTTCCCTTTGTGATTGAGACGGATGCTTCGGATTTTGCAATTGGGGCTACTTTGAACCAAAATGGAAGACCTGTGGCCTTTTTCTCACGTACTTTGAATAATAGTGAAAAACGACATTCCTCAATAGAAAAAGAGGCATACGCAATAGTAGAAGCATTGCGTAAATGGAGACATTATTTATCGGGGCGACATTTCACGTTGGTAACTGATCAAAAATCTGTGTCCTTTATGTTTGATGTTAAACATTTTGGAAAGATTAAAAATGATAAAATAATGAGATGGAGGATTGAGTTGGCATGTTACCATTTTGACATAGTTTATCGTCCGGGGAAGGATAATGTTGCTGCTGATGCACTGTCAAGGGCTTATTGTTCTGTGATTCACGGAGATACGCTTATTAATCTTCACAATGCCTTATGTCATCCTGGGGTTACGAGGATGATACACTTTGTACGCAGTAAGAACTTGCCTTTTTCAGTTGAAGACGTCAAGCGGATGACTTCATCATGTTCTATCTGTGCTCGGTGTAAACCGAATTTCTTTAAGCCTCAACGAGCTCATCTTATAAAGGCTACTTCTCCTTTTGAACGTTTGAGTGTTGATTTTAAGGGACCTCTTCCTTCAACTACTCAAAACCGATATATATTTACTGTTGTGGACGAGTTTTCAAGGTTCCCTTTTGCTTTTCCTTGTGCAGATGTATCAGCTGCTACAGTTATTAAATGTTTGACTCAACTTTTTGTCATCTTTGGGATGCCTGCGTATATCCATTCGGATCAGGGAAGTTCTTTTATGTCTTCCCAGTTGAAGGAATACCTTCAGAGTCGGGGAATTTCTACTAGTAGAACTACCCCGTATAATCCCCAGCGCAATGGACAGTGTGAACGATACAATGGGGTGATCTGGAAGGCAGTTATGTTGGCGTTGACATCCCGGAACCTTAAGAATACACAATGGGAAATGGTGCTGCCTGATGCCCTGCATTCCATTAGATCATTGCTTTCAACGGCTACTAATGTGACCCCCCATGAAAGGCTCTTTAACTATCCGCGGAGATCTACTACGGGATATTCGGTACCTTCATGGCTTACTATGCAGGGACCTGTGCTGCTTCGACGCCATGTTAGATTGTCAAAATATGAACCCTTGGTGGAGGAGGTGGAGCTGTTGGAGGCAAATTCCCAATATGCTCATATTCGATTCCAAGATGGGAAAGAAAGTACTGTTTCAATTAAAGACTTGGCTCCTTGTGGGGGCCAGCCCTCTTCTGAGAATATTAATAATGGTCATGATTCGGATAATGTGGATGCTGTTACAGATACTACGAATATTTCCAATCCGATTGCAGATAATCATACTTCTATTAGTCAGCCTTTGATAGATGTTTATGACCGTCCTAGTTCATCTTCTGATGGGATTTCTAATCCGGAAACCGTTGAGAATCGGGATATGGATAGCCTTCCTGTTGAAGATACTTATGTGCCTTCTGGCGTGGGAGGGCAAGGAATTTCACCAAGGTTAAGAAGGTCGACACGAACAAGATATCCGGTCGACCGATTGAAAATGGACTTTTAAATTGATAGTAATGTTTTAAAAATTGTTGAAATATTATAGTATGTTGTTTTAGTTGAGAGATACTTAATACTTATGCGTAATGTTATTATTTGTTGTTGTTCATTTAGTGTTGTGTTATGTAAATAGTTTTATTCTCGTGCATAGTTTAGCTGTAAATAACGAATTGTAAATTGTAAAAGTTATTAGGTTGGAGTATATTTTAAAAGGAGGGGTGAATGTGGTGATTATTCCTTGATTAGTAAAAGTATTGTGATTCGTTGTTTGTTAACTGCCTTGGGATATGTGTTGTAATCTCATTGGTAGTTGATGATCACATGATGTGTTGTGGCTACCTTAAATTCAGTCCTTTTCTAGCTTAGTTGGGACTGGATGTGGAAAGATATGCTGCTGATTTTAAAGTTAATAAAGCCTAGCTTTGGAAGGCAAATCTATTCTTTATTTCACAGAGTAAAGCTCCCTCAACACTGTCCCATCAAACACTCCCAGGGCAGGTACCACACGTGTTAGATACAGAGTAAAGCTCCCTCTACACTGTCCCCATCAAGCACTCCCAGGGCAGGTACAGCACCGGTTAGATACAGAGTACAGCTCCCTCTACACTGTCCCATCAAACACTCCCAGGGCAGGTACAGCACGGGTTAGATACAGAGTAAATCTCCATCTACACTGTCCCATCAAACACTCCCAGGGCAGGTACAGCATGGGTTAGATACAGTGTAAAGCTCTCTCTACACTGTCCCATCAAACACTCCCAGGGCAGGTACAGCATGGGTTAGATACAGAGTAAAGCTCCCTCTACACTGTCCCATCAAACACTCCCAGGGCAGGTACAGCACCGGTTAGTTACAGAGTACAGCTCCCACTACACTGTCCCATCCAGCACTCCCAGGGCAGGAAAAGCACGGGTTAGATACAGGCGAAAGCTCCGTCTACACTGTCCCCGTCAAACACTCCCAGGGCAGGTACAGCACCGGTTAGATACAGAGTACAGCTCCCTCTACACTGTCCCATCAAACATTCCCAGGTCAGGTACAGCACGGGTTAGATACAGAGTAAAGCTCCCTCTACACTGTCCCATCAAACACTCCTAGGGCAGGTACAGCACGGGTTAGATACAGAGTAAAGCTCCCTCTACACTGTCCCATCAAACACTCCCAGGGCAGGTACAGGGGGTTAGATACAGAGTAAAGCTCCCGCTACACTTTCGCATCAAACTCTCGCAGGGCAGGTACAGCACGCGTTAGATACAGAGTAAAGCTCCCTCTACACTGTCCCGTAAAACACTCGCAGGGCAGGTAGAGCACGGGTTAGATACAGAGTAAAGCTCCCTCTGCACTGTCCCATCAAACACTCCCAGGGCAGGTACAGCACGGGGTAATATACAGAGTAAAGCTCCCTCTACACTGTCCCCATCAAACACTCCCGGGGCAGGTAGAGCGCGAATTAAATACAGAGAAAAGCTCCCTCTACACTGTCACGCCACTGTAGGGCCTTGATCGGGACAAGATGGTGGGCACACGAGGCCGGGTAAGATGGCGTCCACGATGTCTGCTCGCGAGATGGCGGACCCCACGAGGTCGGACAAGATGGCGTCGAAGATGGCCGCTCCCACGGCGCGCACGCGGCGGTGGCGGGTTTGCCTGCGGGGTTCCCTCTGCACACCTTCCCAAAGTGCCCCTTCTTACCGCACTTACAGCAGGTGGTGCCTTTCGCCGGGCACAGGTTCCTGGTGTGCTTCGGCTGCCCGCAGAAATAGCATTTGGGGCCCCGATGCGTCGCGGCGGTCGTAGGGCTTCTGGGGGCAGAGCAGGGCCCCGACGGTGTTGGGCTACCGGGCGGGGAAGATGTCTTCCAACATGGCGGCGCCCTTGGTGCGTACGAGGCGGCGTGGGCCACGCGGCCTGAAGAGTAGGAGTCAGAGTTCTTCGGAGCCACATCCAGCGATCGCGCTGTGTCCACAGCCTGTGTCAGATCACAGAAATCACAGAAACCTCACAGTACAGATAGAGGCCATTTCGGCCCATCGAGCCTGCACCAACACATATCCCTCCCAATCCCTGGAACCCCTACACCAACACATATCCCACCCTATCCCCGTGTATTTAACCCCCTAACACTAAGGGTCAATTTTTATCATAGCCAATCAACCTAACCTGCACATCTTTGGACTGTGGGAGGAAACCGGAGCACCCGGAGGAAACCCACGCAAACACGGGGAGAATGTGCAAACTCCACACAGACAGTCACCCGAGGCCGGATTCGAACCCGGGTCCCTGGCGCTGTGAGGCAACAGTGCTAACCACTATGCCACCGTGCTGCCCGTTTTCTCTAGCAGTCTCTGCCGGATGTAATTAGAGCTAAGGCCTGCGATAAAGGCATCCCGAATAAGCTCGTCTGTGTATACCGTGGCTTTCACGTCTTTGCATTTGCATTCTTTGCCAAGCACTTTTAGGGTGACTAGAAAGTCCTCTAGCGACTCTCCGGGTCGCTGTGTGCAGGTAGCAAGCAGATGCCTGGCGTACACCTCGTTGGTAGGCCGCTGATAGTGGGCCTTTAGAATGTTGCAGGCATCCAGGTAGGTAGCGGCGTCTTGGATGAATGGAAAAACCCGGTGGCTTACCCGATTCTGCAGGATCCCGAGTTTCACATCTCCGGTGGCTCTAGAGGCTGTGACGGCTTCGGAGTTGGCCATAAAAAATTCCAAGCACTGGAACCAGTGTCCAAACCGTGCCGATGCATCCGAAGCACGCAGGTCCAAATCCAAGCGTTCCGGTTTCAAAAGTTGATCCATCGTTGAAAGTTTGCTAATAAAATTGATGCGCCTCAATAACTTCAAGGCTCAAAGTTAACTGGATAAAACAAGGCTTTTATTAGCAAAGAAAGATGCCTGTGTCTTCACCTAGCATTCTGCTGTTCTGCTGCAAGACAAGCCTGGGCTTGTCTTAAGTAGGGCCAGGTATGGGCGGAGCCGACACATCCAATGGGGAGAAAGGGGGCGGTGCACTATATACAATACAAGGTGAAAACACAGGAGCAGGCAATACAATGTATGTAGTTAAATACAGAGTCTGATGAATGACATATTTCATCACACATCAAACACTCTCAGGGCAGGTGCAGCACGGGTTAGATACATAGTCAAACTTCCTCTACACTGTCCCATCAAACACTCCCAGATCAGATACAGCATGGGTTAGATACAGAGTGAATCTCCCTCTACACTGTCCCATCAAACACTCCCAGGGCAGGTACAGCACGGGTTAGATACAGAGGAAAGCTCCCTCTACACTGTCCCATCAAACACTCCCAGGGCAGGTACAGCACCGGTTAGATACAGAGTAAAGCTCCCTCTACAGTGTCCCATCAAACACTCCCAGGGCAGGTACAGCATGGGTAATATACAAAGTAAACCTCCCTCTACACTGTCCTATAAAACAATCCCAGGGCAGGTACAGCACAGGTTAGATAGAGAGTAAAGCTCCCTCTACACTGTCCCATCAAACACTCCCAGGGCAGGTACAGCACGTGTTAGATACAGAGCAAAGCTCCCTCCACACTGTCCCATCAAACACTCCCAGGGCATGTACAGCAACCGTTAGATACAGAGTGCAGCTCCCTCTACACTGTCCCATCAAACACTCCCAGGGCAGGTACAGCAAGGGTTAGATACAGTGTTAAGCTCCCTCTACACTGTCCCATCAAACACGCTCAGGGCAGATACAGCATTGGTTAGATACAGAGTAAAGCTCTCTCTACACTGTCACATCAAACGCTCCCAGGGCAGGTACAGCACGTGTTAGATACAGATTAAAGCTCCCTCCACACTGTCCCATCAAACACTCCCAGGGCAGGTACAGCACCGGTTAGATACAGAGTAAAGCTCCCTCTACACTGTCCCATCAAACACTCCCAGGGCAGGTACAGCATGGGTAATATACAAAGTAAACCTCCCTCTACACTGTCCTATAAAACAATCCCAGGGCAGGTACAGCACAGGTTAGATAGAGAGTAAAGCTCCCTCTACACTGTCCCATCAAACACTCCCAGGGCAGGTACAGCACGTGTTAGATACAGAGCAAAGCTCCCTCCACACTGTCCCATCAAACACTCCCAGGGCATGTACAGCAACGGTTAGATACAGAGTGCAGCTCCCTCTACACTGTCCCATCAAACACTCCCAGGGCAGGTACAGCAAGGGTTAGATACAGTGTTAAGCTCCCTCTACACTGTCCCATCAAACACTCTCAGGGCAGATACAGCATTGGTTAGATACAGAGTAAAGCTCTCTCTACACTGTCCCATCAAACACTCCCAGGGCAGGTACAGCACCGGTTAGATACAGAGTAAAGCTCCCTCTACAGTGTCCCATCAAACACTCCAAGGGCAGGTACAGCATGGGTAATATACAAAGTAAACCTCCCTCTACACTGTCCTATAAAACAATCCCAGGGCAGGTACAGCACAGGTTAGATAGAGAGTAAAGCTCCCTCTACACTGTCCCATCAAACACTCCCAGGGCAGGTACAGCACGTGTTAGATACAGAGCAAAGCTCCCTCCACACTGTCCCATCAAACACTCCCAGGGCATGTACAGCAACGGTTAGATACAGAGTGCAGCTCCCTCTACACTGTCCCATCAAACACTCCCAGGGCAGGTACAGCAAGGGTTAGATACAGTGTTAAGCTCCCTCTACACTGTCCCATCAAACACTCTCAGGGCAGATACAGCATTGGTTAGATACAGAGTAAAGCTCTCTCTACACTGTCACATCAAACGCTCCCAGGGCAGGTACAGCACGTGTTAGATACAGAGTAAAGCTCCCTCCACACTGTCCCATCAAACACTCCCAGGGCAGGTACAGCACCGGTTAGATACAGAGTACAGCTCCCTCTACACTGTCCAATCAAACACTCCCAGGACAGCACCGGTTAGATACAGTGTAAAGCTCCCTCAACACTGTACCATGAAACACTCCCAGGGCAGATACAGCATGGGTTAGATACAGAGTAAAGCTCCCTCTACACTGTCCCATCAAACACTCCCAGGGCAGATACAGCACGTGTTAGATGCAGAGTAAAGCTCCCTCCACACTGTCCCATCAAACACTCCCAGGGCAGGTACAGCACCGGTTAGTTACAGAGTAAAGCTCCCTCCACACTTTCCCATCAAACACTCCCAGGGCATGTACAGCACCGGTTAGATACAGAGTACAGCTCCCTCCACACTGTCCCATCAAACATTCCCAGGTCAGGTACAGCACGGGTTAGATACAGAGTAAAGCTCCCTCTACACTGTCCCATCAAACACTCCTAGGGCAGGTACAGCACGGGTTAGATACAGAGTCATGCTCCCTCTACACTGTCCCATCAAACACTCCCAGGGCAGGTACAGGGGGTTAGATACAGAGTAAAGCTCCCGCTACACTTTCCCATCAAACTCTCCCAGGGCAGGTACCGCACGGGTTAGATACAGAGTAAAGCTCCCTCTACACTGTCCCATAAAACACTCGCAGGGCAGGTACAGCACGGGTTAGATACAGAGTAAAGCTCCCTCTACACTGTCCCATCAAACACTCCCAGGGCAGGTACAGCAAGGGTTAGATTCAGAGTAAAGCTCCCTCTACACTGTCCCACCAAACACTCCCAGGGCAGGTACAGCACGGGATTATATACAGAGTAAAGCTCCCTCTACACTGTCCCCATCAAACACTCCCGGGGCAGGTACAGCACCGGTTAGATACAGAGTAAAGCTCCATCCACACTGTCCCATCAAACGCTCCCAGGGCAGGTACAGCACCAGTTAGATACAGAGTACAGCTCCCTCTACACTCTCCCATCAAACACTCCCAGGGCAGGTACAGCACGGGTTAGATACAGAGCAAACCTCCCTCTACACTGTCCCATCAAACACTCCCAGGGCAGGTACAGCACCTGTTCATTACAGAGTACAGTTCCCACTACACTGTCCCATCAAACACTCCCAGGGCAGGTACAGCACGGGTTAGATACAGGCTAAAGCTCCCTCTACACTGTCCCCATCAAACACTCCCAGGGCAGGTACAGCACCGGTTAGATACAGAGTACAGCTCCCTCTACACTGTCCAATCAAACACTCCCAGTTCAGGTACAGCACGGGTTAGATACAGAGTAAATCTCCCTCTACACTGTCCCATCAAACACTCCTAGGGCAGGTACAGCACGGGTTAGATACAGAGTAAAGCTCCCTCTACACTATCCCATAAAACACTCGCAGGGCACGTACAGCACGGGTTAGATACAGAGTAAAGCTCCCTCTACACTGTCCCATCAAACACTCCCAGTTCAGGTACAGCACGGGTTACATACAGAGTAAAGCTCCCTCTGCACTGTCCCATCAAACACTCCCAGGGCAGGTACAGCACGGGTTAGATGCAGAGTAAAGCTCCCTCTACACTGTCCCATCAAACACTCCCAGGGCAGGTACAGCACGGGGTAATATACAGAGTAAAGCTCCCTCTACACTGTCCCCATCAAACACTCCCGGGGCAGGTAGAGCACGAATTAAATACAGAGAAAAGCTCCCTCTACACTGTCACGCCACTGTAGGGCCTTGATCGGGACAAGATGGTGGGCACACGAGGCCGGGTAAGATGGCGTCCACGATGTCTGCTCGCGAGATGGCGGACACCACGAGGTCGAACAAGATGGCGTCGAAGATGGCCGCTCCCACGGCGCACACGCGGCGGTGGCGGGTTTGCCTGCGGGGTTCCCTCTGCACACCTTCCCAAAGTGCCCCTTCTTACCGCACTTACAGCAGGTGGTGCCTTTCGCCGGGCACAGGTTCCTGGTGTGCTTCGGCTGCCCGCAGAAGTAGCATTTGGGGCCCCGATGCGTCGCGGCGGTCGGAGGGCTTTTGGGGGGAGAGCAGGGCCCCGACGGTGTTGGGCTCTCTCTACACTGTCACATCAAACACTCCCAGGGCAGGTACAGCACATGTTAGATACAGAGTAAAGCTCCCTCAACAGTGTCCCATCAAACACTCCCAGGGCAGGTACAGCACCGGTTAGATACAGAGTACAGCTCCCTCTACACTGTCCCATCAAACACTCCCAGGGCAGGTACAGCACGGGTTAGATACAGAGTAAAGCTCCCTCTACACTGTCCCATCAAGCACTCCCAGTGCCGGTACAGCCTGGGTTAGATACAGAGTAAACCTTCCTCTGCACTGTCCCATCAAACACTCCCAGGGCAGGTACAGCACTGGTTAGATACAGAGTACAGCTCCCTCTACACTGTCCAATCAAACACTCCCAGGACAGCACCGGTTAGAGACAGTGTAAAGCTCCCTCAACACTGTCCCATCAAACACTCCCAGGGCAGACACAGCATGGGTTAGATACAGAGTAAAGCTCCCTCTACACTGTCCCATCAAACACTCCCAGGGCAGATACAGCACGTGTTAGATACAGAGTAAAGCTCCCTCCACACTGTCCCATCAAACACTCCCAAGGCAGGTACAGCACCGGTTAGTTACAGAGTACACCTCCCACTACACTGTCCCATCAAACACTCCCAGGGCAGGTACAGCACGGGTTAGATACAGGCTAAAGCTCCGTCTACACTGTCCCCGTCAAACACTCCCAGAGCAGGTACAGCACCGGTTAGATACAGAGTACAGCTCCCTCTACACTGTCCCATCAAACATTCCCAGGTCAGGTACAGCACGGGTTAGATACAGAGTAAAGCTCCCTCTACACTGTCCCATCAAACACTCCTAGGGCAGGTACGGCACGGGTTAGATACAGAGTAATGCTCCCTCTACACTGTCCCATCAAACACTCCCAGGGCAGGTACAGCGGGTTAGATACAGAGTAAAGCTCCCGCTACACTTTCGCATCAAACTCTCGCAGGGCAGGTACAGCACGGGTTAGATACAGAGAAAAGCTCCCTCTACACTGTCCCGTAAAACACTCGCAGGGCAGTTAGAGCACGGGTTAGATACAGAGTAAAGCTCTCTCTACACTGTCCCATCAAACACTCCCAGGGCAAGTACAGCAAGGGTTAGATGCAGAGTAAAGCTCCCTCTACACTATCCCATCAAACACTCCTAGGGCAGGTACAGCACGGGTTAGATACAGAGTAAAGCTCCCTCTACACTCTCCCATCAAACACTCCCAGGGCAGGTACAGGGGGTTAGATACAGAGTAAAGCTCCCGCTACACTTTCCCATCAAACTCTCCCAGGGCAGGTACAGCACGGGTTAGATACAGAGTAAAGCTCCCTCTACACTGTCCCATAAAACACTCGCAGGGCAGGTACAGCACGGGTTAGATACAGAGTAAAGCTCCCTCTACACTGTCCCATCAAACACTCCCAGGGCAGGTACAGCAAGGGTTAGATTCAGAGTAAAGCTCCCTCTACACTCTCCCACCAAGCACTCCCAGGGCAGGTAGAGCACGGAATTATATACAGAGTAAAGCTCCCTCTACACTGTCCCCATCAAACACTCCCGGGGCAGGTACAGCACGGGTTAGATACAGAGCAAACCTCACTCTACACTGTCCCATAAAACACTCGCAGGGCAGGTACAGCACGGGTTAGATACAGAGTAAAGCTCCCTCCACACTGTCCCATCAAACGCTCCCAGGGCAGGTACAGCACCAGTTAGATACAGAGTACAGCTCCCTCTACACTCTCCCATCAAACACTCCCAGGGCAGGTGCAGCACGGTTTAGATACAGAATAAAGCTCCCTCTGCACTGTCCCATCAAACACTCCCAGGGCAGGTACAGCACGGGTTAGATACAGAGCAAACCTCCCTCTACACTGTCCCATCAAACACTCCCAGGGCAGGTACAGCACCGGTTCATTACAGAGTACAGTTCCCACTACACTGTCCCATCAAACACTCCCAGGGCAGGTACAGCACGGGTTAGATACAGGCTAAAGCTCTCTCTACACTGTCCCCATCAAACCCTCCCAGGGCAGGTACAGCACCGGTTAGATACAGAGTACAGCTCCCTCTACACTGTCCAATCAAACACTCCCAGTTCAGGTACAGCACGGGTTAGATACAGAGTAAAGCTCCCTCTACACTATCCCATAAAACACTCGCAGGGCAGGTACAGCACGGGTTAGATACAGAGTAAAGCTCCCTCTACACTGTCCCATCAAACACTCCCAGGGCAGGTACAGCAAGGGTTAGATGCAGAGTAAACCTTCCTCTACACTGTCCTATCAAACATTCCCAGTTCAGGTACAGCACGGGTTAGATACAGAGTAAATCTCCCTCTACACTGTCCCATCAAACACTCCTAGGGCAGGTACAGCACGGGTGAGATACAGAGTAATGCTCCCTCTACACTGTCCCATCAAACACTCCCAGGGCAGGTACAGGGGGTTAGATACAGAGTAAAGCTCCCGCTATACTTTCGCATCAAACTCTCGCAGGGCAGGTACAGCACGGGTTAGATACAGAGAAAAGCTCCCTCTACACTGTCCCGTAAAACACTCGCAGGGCAGTTAGAGCACGGGTTAGATACAGAGTAAAGCTCTCTCTACACTGTCCCATCAAACACTCCCAGGGCAAGTACAGCAAGGGTTAGATGCAGAGTAAAGCTCCCTCTGCAGTATCCCATCAAACACTCCTAGGGCAGGTACAGCACGGGTTAGATACAGAGTAAAGCTCCCTCTACACTCTCCCATCAAACACTCCCAGGGCAGGTACAGGGGGTTAGATACAGAGTAAAGCTCCCGCTACACTTTCCCATCAAACTCTCCCAGGGCAGGTACAGCACGGGTTAGATACAGAGTAAAGCTCCCTCTACACTGTCCCATAAAACACTCGCAGGGCAGGTACAGCACGGGGTAGATACAGAGTAAAGCTCCCTCTACACTGTCCCACCAAACACTCCCAGGGCAGGTACAGCACGGAACTATATACAGAGTAAAGCTCCCTCTACACTGTCCCCATCAAACACTCCCGGGGCAGGTACAGCACAGGTTAGATACAGAGTAAAGCTCCCTCCACACTGTCCCATCAAACGCTCCCAGGGCAGGTACAGCACCAGTTAGATACAGAGTACAGCTCCCTCTACACTCTCCCATCAAACACTCCCAGGGCAGGTGCAGCACGGTTTAGATACAGAATAAAGCTCCCACTACACTGTCCCATCAAACACTCCCAGGGCAGGTACAGCACGGGTTAGATACAGAGCAAACCTCCCTCTACACTGTCCCATCAAACACTCCCAGGGCAGGTACAGCACCGGTTCATTACAGAGTACAGTTCCCACTACACTGTCCCATCAAACACTCCCAGGGCAGGTACAGCACGGGTTAGATACAGGCTAAAGCTCCCTCTACACTGTCCCCATCAAACACTCCCAGGGCAGGTACAGCACCGGATAGATACAGAGTACAGCTCCCTCTACACTGTCCAATCAAACACTCCCAGTTCAGGTACAGCACGGGTTAGATACAGAGTAAAGCTCCCTCTACACTGTCCCATCAAACACTCCTAGGGCAGGTACAGCACGGGTTAGATACAGAGTAAAGCTCCCTCTACACTATCCCATAAAACACTCGCAGGGCAGGTACAGCACGGGTTAGATACAGAGTAAAGCTCCCTCTACACTGTCCCATCAAACACTCCCAGTTCAGGTACAGCACGGGTTAGATACAGAGTAAAGCTCCCTCTGCACTGTCCCATCAAACACTCCCAGGGCAGGTACAGCACGGGTTAGATGCAGAGTAAAGCTCCCTCTACACTGTCCCATCAAACACTCCCAGGGCAGGTACAGCACGGGGTAATATACAGAGTAAAGCTCCCTCTACACTGTCCCCATCAAACACTCCCGGGGCAGGTAGAGCACGAATTAAATACAGAGAAAAGCTCCCTCTACACTGTCACGCCACTGTAGGGCCTTGATCGGGACAAGATGGTGGGCACACGAGGCCGGGTAAGATGGCGTCCACGATGTCTGCTTGCGAGATGGCGGACCCCACGAGGTCGGACAAGATGGCGTCGAAGATGGCCGCTCCCACGGCGCGCACGCGGCGGTGGCGGGTTTGCCTGCGGGGTTCCCTCTGCACACCTTCCCAAAGTGCCCCTTCTTACCGCACTTACAGCAGGTGGTGCCTTTCGCCGGGCACAGGTTCCTGGTGTGCTTCGGCTGCCCGCAGAAATAGCATTTGGGGCCCCGATGCGTCGCGGCGGTCGTAGGGCTTTTGGGGGGAGAGAAGGGCCCCGACGGTGTTGGGCTACCGGGCGGGGAAGATGTCTTCCAACATGGCGGCGCCCTTGGTGCGTACGAGGCGGCGTGGGCCATGCGGCCTGAAGAGTAGGAGTCAGAGTTCTTCTGAGCCACATCCAGCGATCGCGCTGTGTCCACAGCCTGTGTCAGATCTAGGCCCGTTTTCTGCAGCAGTCTCTGCCGGATGTAATTGGAGCAAAGGCCTGTGATAAAGGCATCCCGAATAAGCTCGTCTGTGTATACCGTGGCTTTCACGTCTTTGCATTTGCATTCTTTGCCAAGCACTTTTAGGGTGACTAGAAAGTCCTCTGGCGACTCTCCGGGTCGCTGTGTGCAGGTAGCAAGCAGATGCCTTGCGTACACCTCGTTGGTAGGCCGCTGATAGTGGGCCTTTAGAATGTTGCAGGCATCCAGGTAGGTAGCGGCGTCTTGGATGAGTGGAAAAACCCGGTGGCTTACCCGATTCTGCAGGATCCCGAGTTTCACATCTCCGGTGGCTCTAGAGGCTGTGACGGCTTCGGAGTGGGCCATAAAAAATTCCAAGCACTGGAACCAGTGTCCAAACCGTGCCGATGCATCCGAAGCACGCGGGTCCAAATCCAAGCGTTCCGGTTTCAAAAGTTGATCCATCGTTGAAAGTTTGCTAATAAAATTGATGCGCCTCAATAACTTCAAGGCTCAAAGTTAACTGGATAAAACAAGGCTTTTATTAGCAAAGAAAGATGCCTGTGTCTTCACCTAGCATTCTGCTGTTCTGCTGCATGACAAGCCTGGGCTTGTCTTAAGTAGGGCCAGGTATGGGCGGAGCCGACACATCCAATGGGGAGAAAGGGGGCGGTGCACTATATACAATACAAGGTGAAAACACAGGAGCAGGCAATACAATATATGTAGTTAAATACAGAGTCTGATGAATGACATATTTCATCACACATCAAACACTCTCAGGGCAGGTGCAGCACGGGTTAGATACATAGTAAAACTTCCTCTACACTGTCCCATCAAACACTCCCAGATCAGATACAGCATGGGTTAGATACAGAGTGAATCTCCCTCTACACTGTCCCATCAAACACTCCCAGGGCAGGTACAGCACGGGTTAGATACAGAGGAAAGCTCCCTCTACACTGTCCCATCAAACACTCCCAGGGCAGGTACAGCACGGGTTAGATACAGGGTAAAGCTCCCTCTACACTGTCCCATCAAACACTCCCAGGGCAGGTACAGCATGGGTAATATACAAAGTAAACCTCCCTCTACACTGTCCTATAAAACAATCCCAGGGCAGGTACAGCACAGGTTAGATAGAGAGTAAAGCTCCCTCTATACTGTCCCATCAAACACTCCCAGGGCAGGTACAGCACCGGTTAGATACAGAGTACAGCTCCCTCTACACTGTCCCATCAAACACTCCCAGGGCAGGTACAGCACGGGTTAGATACAGAGTAAAGCTCCCTCTACACTGTCCCATCAAGCACTCCCAGTGCCGGTACAGCCTGGGTTAGATACAGAGTAAACCTTCCTCTACACTGTCCCATCAAACACTCCCAGGGCAGGTACAGCACCGGTTAGATACAGAGTACAGCTCCCTCTACACTGTCCAATCAAACACTCCCAGGACAGCACCGGTTAGATACAGTGTAAAGCTCCCTCAACACTGTACCATGAAACACTCCCAGGGCAGATACAGCATGGGTTAGATACAGAGTAAAGCTCCCTCTACACTGTCCCATCAAACACTCCCAGGGCAGATACAGCACGTGTTAGATACAGAGTAAAGCTCCCTGCACACTGTCCCATCAAACACTCCCAGGGCAGGTACAGCACCGGTTAGTTACAGAGTACAGCTCCCACTACACTGTCCCATCAAACACTCCCAGGGCAGGTACAGCACGGGTTAGATACAGGCTAAAGCTCCGTCTACACTGTCCCCGTCAAACACTCCCAGAGCAGGTACAGCACCGGTTAGATACAGAGTACAGCTCCCTCTACACTGTCCCATCAAACATTCCCAGGTCAGGTACAGCACGGGTTAGATACAGAGTAAAGCTCCCTCTACACTGTCCCATCAAACACTCCTAGGGCAGGTACAGCACGGGTTAGGTACAGAGTAATGCTCCCTCTACACTGTCCCATCAAACACTCCCAGGGCAGGTACAGCGGGTTAGATACAGAGTAAAGCTCCCGCTACACTTTCGCATCAAACTCTCGCAGGGCAGGTACAGCACGGGTTAGATACAGAGAAAAGCTCCCTCTACACTGTCCCGTAAAACACTCGCAGGGCAGTTAGAGCACGGGTTAGATACAGAGTAAAGCTCTCTCTACACTGTCCCATCAAACACTCCCAGGGCAAGTACAGCAAGGGTTAGATGCAGAGTAAAGCTCCCTCTACACTATCCCATCAAACACTCCTAGGGCAGGTACAGCACGGGTTAGATACAGAGTAAAGCTCCCTCTACACTCTCCCATCAAACACTCCCAGGGCAGGTACAGGGGGTTAGATCCAGAGTAAAGCTCCCGCTACACTTTCCCATCAAACTCTCCCAGGGCAGGTACAGCACGGGTTAGATACAGAGTAAAGCTCCCTCTACACTGTCCCATAAAACACTCGCAGGGCAGGTACAGCACGGGTTAGATACAGAGTAAAGCTCCCTCTACACTATCCCATCAAACACTCCCAGGGCAGGTACAGCAAGGGTTAGATTCAGAGTAAAGCTCCCTCTACACTCTCCCACCAAACACTCCCAGGGCAGGTACAGCACGGAATTATATACAGAGTAAAGCTCCCTCTACACTGTCCCCATCAAACACTCCCGGGGCAGGTACAGCACGGGTTAGATACAGAGTAAAGCTCCCTCCACACTGTCCCATCAAACGCTCCCAGGGCAGGTACAGCACCAGTTAGATACAGAGTACAGCTCCCTCTACACTCTCCCATCAAACACTCCCAGGGCAGGTGCAGCACGGTTTAGATACAGAATAAAGCTCCCTCTGCACTGTCCCATCAAACACTCCCAGGGCAGGGACAGCACGGGTTAGATACAGAGCAAACCTCCCTCTACACTGTCCCATCAAACACTCCCAGGGCAGGTACAGCACCGGTTCATTACAGAGTACAGTTCCCACTACACTGTCCCATCAAACACTCCCAGGGCAGGTACAGCACGGGTTAGATACAGGCTAAAGCTCCCTCTACACTGTCCCCATCAAACACTCCCAGGGCAGGTACAGCACCGGTTAGATACAGAGTACAGCTCCCTCTACACTGTCCAATCAAACACTCCCAGTTCAGGTACAGCACGGGTTAGATACAGAGTAAAGCTCCCTCTACACTGTCCCATCAAACACTCCTAGGGCAGGTACAGCACGGGTTAGATACAGAGTAAAGCTCCCTCTACACTATCCCATAAAACACTCGCAGGACAGGTACAGCACGGGTTAGATACAGAGTAAAGCTCCCTCGACACTGTCCCATCAAACACTCCCAGGGCAGGTACAGCAAGGGTTAGATGCAGAGTAAACCTTCCTCTACACTGTCCCATCAAACACTCCCAGTTCAGGTACAGCACGGGTTAGATACAGAGTAAATCTCCCTCTACACTGTCCCATCTGACACTCCTAGGGCAGGTACAGCACGGGTTAGATACAGAGTAAAGCTCCCTCTACACTGTCCCATCAAACACTCCCAGGGCAGGTACAGCACGGGGTAATATACAGAGTAAAGCTCCCTCTACACTGTCCCCATCAAACACTCCCGGGGCAGGTAGAGCACGAATTAAATACAGAGAAAAGCTCCCTCTACACTGTCACGCCACTGTAGGGCCTTGATCGGGACAAGATGGTGGGCACACGAGGCCGGGTAAGATGGCGTCCATGATGTCTGCTCGCGAGATGGCGGACCCCACGAGGTCGGACAAGATGGCGTCGAAGATGGCCGCTCCCACGGCGCGCACGCGGCGGTGGCGGGTTTGCCTGCGGGGTTCCCTCTGCACACCTTCCCAAAGTGCCCCTTCTTACCGCACTTACAGCAGGTGGTGCCTTTCGCCGGGCACAGGTTCCTGGTGTGCTTCGGCTGCCCGCAGAAATAGCATTTGGGGCCCCGATGCGTCGCGGCGGTCGTAGGGCTTCTGGGGGGAGAGCAGGGCCCCGACGGTGTTGGGCTACCGGGCGGGGAAGATGTCTTCCAACATGGCGGCGCCCTTGGTGCGTACGAGGCGGCGTGGGCCACGCGGCCTGAAGAGTAGGAGTCAGAGTTCTTCGGAGCCACATCCAGCGATCGCGCTGTGTCCACAGCCTGTGTCAGATCACAGAAATCACAGAAACCTCACAGTACAGATAGAGGCCATTTCGGCCCATCGAGCCTGCACCAACACATATCCCTCCCAATCCCCGGAACCCCTACACCAACACATATCCCACCCTATCCCCGTGTATTTAATCCCCCTAATACTAAGGGTCAATTTTTATCATAGCCAATCAACCTAACCTGCACATCTTTGGACTGTGGGAGGAAACCGGAGCACCCGGAGGAAACCCACGCAAACACGGGGAGAATGTGCAAACTCCACACAGACAGTCACCCGAGGCCGGATTCGAACCCGGGTCCCTGGCGCTGTGAGGCAACAGTGCTAACCACGATGCCACCGTGCTGCCCGTTTTCTCTAGCAGTCTCTGCCGGATGTAATTAGAGCTAAGGCCTGCGATAAAGGCATCCCGAATAAGCTCGTCTGTGTATACCGTGGCTTTCACGTCTTTGCATTTGCATTCTTTGCCAAGCACTTTTAGGGTGACTAGAAAGTCCTCTAGCGACTCTCCGGGTCGCTGTGTGCAGGTAGCAAGCAGATGCCTGGCGTACACCTCGTTGGTAGGCCGCTGATAGTGGGCCTTTAGAATGTTGCAGGCATCCAGGTAGGTAGCGGCGTCTTGGATGAATGGAAAAACCCGGTGGCTTACCCGATTCTGCAGGATCCCGAGTTTCACATCTCCGGTGGCTCTAGAGGCTGTGACGGCTTCGGAGTTGGCCATAAAAAATTCCAAGCACTGGAACCAGTGTCCAAACCGTGCCGATGCATCCGGAGCACGCAGGTCCAAATCCAAGCGTTCCGGTTTCAAAAGTTGATCCATCGTTGAAAGTTTGCGAATAAAATTGATGCGCCTCAATAACTTCAAGGCTCAAAGTTAACTGGATAAAACAAGGCTTTTATTAGCAAAGAAAGATGCCTGTGTCTTCACCTAGCATTCTGCTGTTCTGCTGCAAGACAAGCCTGGGCTTGTCTTAAGTAGGGCCAGGTATGGGCGGAGCCGACACATCCAATGGGGAGAAAGGGGGCGGTGCACTATATACAATACAAGGTAAAAACACAGGAGCAGGCAATACAATATATGTAGTTAAATACAGAGTCTGATGAATGACATATTTCATCACACATCAAACACTCTCAGGGCAGGTACAGCACGGGTTAGATACATAGTAAAACTTCCTCTACACTGTCCCATCAAACACTCCCAGATCAGATACAGCATGGGTTAGATACAGAGTGAATCTCCCTCTACACTGTCCCATCAAACACTCCCAGGGCAGGTACAGCACAGGTTAGATACAGAGGAAAGCTCCCTCTACACTGTCCCATCAAACACTCCCAGGGCAGGTACAGCACGGGTTAGATACAGAGTAAAGCTCCCTCTACACTGTCCCATCAAACACTCCCAGGGCAGGTACAGCATGGGTAATATACAAAGTAAACCTCCCTCTACACTGTCCTATCAAACAATCCCAGGGCAGGTACAGCACAGGTTAGATAGAGAGTAAAGCTCCCTCTACACTGTCCCATCAAACACTCCCAGGGCAGGTGCAGCACGGGTTAGATACATAGTAAAACTTCCTCTACACTGTCCCATCAAACACTCCCAGATCAGATACAGCATGGGTTAGATACAGAGTGAATCTCCCTCTACACTGTCCCATCAAACACTCCTAGGGCAGGTACAGCACGGGTTAGATACAGAGGAAAGCTCCCTCTACACTGTCCCATCAAACACTCCCAGGGCAGGTACAGCACGGGTTAGATACAGGGTAAAGCTCCCTCTACACTGTCCCATCAAACACTCCCAGGGCAGGTACAGCATGGGTAATATACAAAGTAAACCTCCCTCTACACTGTCCTATAAAACAATCCCAGGGCAGGTACAGCACAGGTTAGATAGAGAGTAAAGCTCCCTCTATACTGTCCCATCAAACACTCCCAGGGCAGGTACAGCACCGGTTAGATACAGAGTACAGCTCCCTCTACACTGTCCCATCAAACACTCCCAGGGCAGGTACAGCACGGGTTAGATACAGAGTAAAGCTCCCTCTACACTGTCCCATCAAGCACTCCCAGTGCCGGTACAGCCTGGGTTAGATACAGAGTAAACCTTCCTCTACACTGTCCCATCAAACACTCCCAGGGCAGGTACAGCACCGGTTAGATACAGAGTACAGCTCCCTCTACACTGTCCAATCAAACACTCCCAGGACAGCACCGGTTAGATACAGTGTAAAGCTCCCTCAACACTGTACCATGAAACACTCCCAGGGCAGATACAGCATGGGTTAGATACAGAGTAAAGCTCCCTCTACACTGTCCCATCAAACACTCCCAGGGCAGATACAGCACGTGTTAGATCCAGAGTAAATCTCCCTCCACACTGTCCCATCAAACACTCCCAGGGCAGGTACAGCACCGGTTAGTTACAGAGTACAGCTCCCACTACACTGTCCCATCAAACACTCCCAGGGCAGGTACAGCACGGGTTAGATACAGGCTAAAGCTCCGTCTACACTGTCCCCGTCAAACACTCCCAGAGCAGGTACAGCACCGGTCAGATACAGAGTACAGCTCCCTCTACACTGTCCCATCAAACATTCCCAGGTCAGGTACAGCACGGGTTAGATACAGAGTAAAGCTCCCTCTTCACTGTCCCATCAAACACTCCTAGGGCAGGTACAGGACGGGTTAGGTACAGAGTAATGCTCCCTCTACACTGTCCCATCAAACACTCCCAGGGCAGGTACAGCGGGTTAGATACAGAGTAAAGCTCCCGCTGCACTTTCGCATCAAACTCTCGCAGGGCAGGTACAGCACGGGTTAGATACAGAGAAAAGCTCCCTCTACACTGTCCCGTAAAACACTCGCAGGGCAGTTAGAGCACGGGTTAGATTCAGAGTAAAGCTCCCTCTACACTCTCCCACCAAACACTCCCAGGGCAGGTACAGCACGGAATTATATACAGAGTAAAGCTCCCTCTACACTGTCCCCATCAAACACTCCCGGGGCAGGTACAGCACGGGTTAGATACAGAGTAAAGCTCCCTCCACACTGTCCCATCAAACGCTCCCAGGGCAGGTACAGCACCAGTTAGATACAGAGTACAGCTCCCTCTACACTCTCCCATCAAACACTCCCAGGGCAGGTGCAGCACGGTTTAGATACAGAATAAAGCTCCCTCTACACTGTCCCATCAAACACTCCCAGGGCAGGTACAGCACGGGTTAGATACAGAGCAAACCTCCCTCTACACTGTCCCATCAAACACTCCCAGGGCAGGTACAGCACCGGTTCATTACAGAGTACAGTTCCCACTACACTGTCCCATCAAACACTCCCAGGGCAGGTACAGCACGGGTTAGATACAGGCTAAAGCTCCCTCTACACTGTCCCCATCAAACACTCCCAGGGCAGGTACAGCACCGGTTAGATACAGAGTACAGCTCCCTCTACACTGTCCAATCAAACACTCCCAGTTCAGGTACAGCACGGGTTAGATACAGAGTAAAGCTCCCTCTACACTGTCCCATCAAACACTCCTAGGGCAGGTACAGCACGGGTTAGATACAGAGTAAAGCTCCCTCTACACTGTCCCATCAAACACTCTCGGGGCAGGTACAGCACGGGTTAGATACATAGTAAAACTTCCTCTACAATGTCCCATCAAACACTCCCAGATCAGATACAGCATGGGTTAGATACAGAGTGAATCTCCCTCTACACTGTCCCATCAAACACTCCCAGGGTAGGTACAGCACGGGTTAGATACAGAGTAAAGCTCCCTCTACACTGTCCCATCAAGCACTCCCAGGGCAGGTACAGCATGGGTAATATACAAAGTAAACCTCCCTCTACACTGTCCCATCAAGCACTCCCAGGGCAGGTACAGCACGGATTAGATACAGAGTAAATCTCCCTCTACACTGTCCCATCAAACACTCCCAGGGCAGGTACAGCATGTGTTAGATACAGAGTAAAGCTCCCTCCACACTGTCCCATCAAACACTCCCAGGGCAGGTACAGCACCGGTTAGATACAGAGTGCAGCTCCCTCTACACTGTCCCATCAAACACTCCCAGGGCAGGTACAGCAAGGGTTAGATACAGTGTTAAGCTCCCTCTACACTGTCCAATCAAACACTCTCAGGGCAGATACAGCATGGGTTAGATACAGAGTAAAGCTCTCTCTACACTGTCGCATCAAATAATACCAGGGCAGGTACAGCACGGGTTAGATATAGAGTAAAGCTCCCTCTACACTTTCCCATCAAACACTCCCAGGGCTGGTACAGCAAGGGTTATATACAGAGTAAAGCTCCCTCCACACTGTCCCATCAAACACTCCCAAGGCACGTACAGCACCGGTTAGATACAGAGTACAGCTCCCTCGACACTGTCGCATTAAACACTCCCAGGGCAGGTACAGCACGGGTTAGATACAGAGTAAACCGTCCTCTACACTGTCCCATCAAACACTCCCAGTTCAGGTACAGCACGGGTTAGATGCAGAGTAAATCTCCCTCTGCACTGTCCCATCAAACACTCCCAGGGCAGGTACAGCACGGGTTAGATACAGAGTAACGCTCCCTCCACACTGTCCCATCAAACACTCCCAGGGCAGGTACAGCACGGGTTAGACAGAGTAAAGCGCGATCTACACTGTCCCATCAAACACTCCCAGGGCAGGTACAGCACGTGTTAGACACAGATTAAAGCTCACTCCACACTGTCCCATCAAACACTCCCAGGGCAGGTACAGCACCGGTTGGTTACAGAGTACAGCTCCCACTACACTGTCCCATCAAACACTCCCAGGGCAGGTACAGCACGGGTTAGCTGCAGGCTAAAGCTCCCTCTACACTGTCCCCATCAAACACTCCCAGGGCAGGTACAGAACCGGTTAGATACAGAGTAAAGCTCCCTCTACACTGTCCCATCAAACACTCCTAGGGCAGGTACAGCACGGGTTAGATACAGAGTAAAGCTCCCTCTACACTGTCCCATAAAACACTCGCAGGGCAGGTACAGGACGGGTTAGATACAGAGTAAAGCTCCCTCTACACTGCTCCATCAAACACTCTCAGGGCAGGTACAGGGGGTTAGATACAGAGTAAACCTCCCGCTACACTTTCCCATCAAACTCTCCCAGGGCAGGTGCAGCCCGGGTTAGATACAGAGTAAAGCTCCCTCTACACTGTCCCATCAAACCCTCCCAGGGCAGGTACAGGGGGTTAGATACAGAGTAAACCTCCCGCTACACTTTCCCCTCAAACTCTCCCAGGGCAGGTACAGCACGGGTTAGATACAGATTAAAGCTCACTCAACACTGTCCCATCAAACGCTCCCAGGGCAGGTACAGCAAGGGTTTGATGCAGAGTAAATCTCCCTCTGCACTGTCCCATCAAACACTCCCAGGGCAGGTACAGCACGGGGTAATTTACAGAGTAAAGCTCGCTCTACACTGTCCCCATCAAACACTCCCGGGGCAGGTACAGCACGGGTTAAATACAGAGAAAAGCTCCCTCTACACTGTCCCATCAAACACTCTCGGGGCAGGTACAGCACGGGTTAGATACATAGTAAAACTTCCTCTACAATGTCCCATCAAACACTCCCAGATCAGATACAGCATGGGTTAGATACAGAGTGAATCTCCCTCTACACTGTCCCATCAAACACTCCCAGGGTAGGTACAGCACGGGTTAGATACAGAGTAAAGCTCCCTCTACACTGTCCCATCAAGCGCTCCCAGGGCAGGTACAGCATGGGTAATATACAAAGTAAACCTCCCTCTACACTGTCCCATCAAGCACTCCCAGGGCAGGTACAGCACGGATTAGATACAGAGTAAATCTCCCTCTACACTGTCCCATCAAACACTCCCAGGGCAGGTACAGCATGTGTTAGATACAGAGTAAAGCTCCCTCCACACTGTCCCATCAAACACTCCCAGGGCAGGTACAGCACCGGTTAGATACAGAGTGCAGCTCCCTCTACACTGTCCCATCAAACACTCCCAGGGCAGGTACAGCAAGGGTTAGATACAGTGTTAAGCTCCCTCTACACTGTCCAATCAAACACTCTCAGGGCAGATACAGCATGGGTTAGATACAGAGTAAAGCTCTCTCTACACTGTCGCATCAAATAATACCAGGGCAGGTACAGCACGGGTTAGATATAGAGTAAAGCTCCCTCTACACTGTCCCATCAAACACTCCCAGGGCTGGTACAGCAAGGGTTATATACAGAGTAAAGCTCCCTCCACACTGTCCCATCAAACACTCCCAAGGCACGTACAGCACCGGTTAGATACGGAGTACAGCTCCCTCGACACTGTCGCATTAAACACTCCCAGGGCAGGTACAGCACGGGTTAGATACAGAGTAAACCGTCCTCTACACTGTCCCATCAAACACTCCCAGTTCAGGTACAGCACGGGTTAGATGCAGAGTAAATCTCCCTCTGCACTGTCCCATCAAACACTCCCAGGGCAGGTACAGCACGGGTTAGATACAGAGTAACGCTCCCTCCACACTGTCCCATCAAACACTCCCAGGGCAGGTACAGCACGGGTTAGACAGAGTAAAGCGCGATCTACACTGTCCCATCAAACACTCCCAGGGCAGGTACAGCACGTGTTAGACACAGATTAAAGCTCACTCCACACTGTCCCATCAAACACTCCCAGGGCAGGTACAGCACCGGTTGGTTACAGAGTACAGCTCCCACTACACTGTCCCATCAAACACTCCCAGGGCAGGTACAGCACGGGTTAGCTGCAGGCTAAAGCTCCCTCTACACTGTCCCCATCAAACACTCCCAGGGCAGGTACAGAACCGGTTAGATACAGAGTACAGCTCCCTCTACACTGTCCAATCAAACACTCCCAGGTGAGGGACAGCACGGGTTAGATACAGAGTAAAGCTCCCTCTACACTGTCCCATCAAACACTCCTAGGGCAGGTACAGCACGGGTTAGATACAGAGTAAAGCTCCCTCTGCACTGTCCCATAAAACACTCGCAGGGCAGGTACAGGACGGGTTAGATACAGAGTAAAGCTCCCTCTACACTGTTCCATCAAACACTCTCAGGGCAGGTACAGCACGGGGTTAGATACAGAGTAAACCTCCCTCTACACTGTCCCACCAAACACTCACAGGGCAGGTACAGCACAGGTTAGATACAGAGTAAAGCTCCCTCCACACTGTCCCATCAAACACTCCCAGGGCAGGTACAGCACCGGTTAGATACAGAGTGCAGCTCCCTCTACATTGTCCCATCAAACACTCCCAGGGCAGATACAGCATGGGTTCGATACAGAGTAAAGCTCCCTCCAAACTGTCCCCATCAAACACTCCCAGGGCAGGTACAGAACCGGTTAGATACAGAGTACAGCTCCCTCTACACTGTCCAATCAAACACTCCCAGGTGAGGGACAGCACGGGTTAGATACAGAGTAAAGCTCCCTCTACACTGTCCAATCAAACACTCCCAGGTCAGGTACAGCACGGGTTAGATACAGAGTAAACCTCCCTCTACCCTGTCCCATCAAACACTCCTAGGGCAGGTACAGCACGGGATAGATACAGAGTAAAGCTCCCTCTACACTGTCGCATCAAACACTCCCAGGGCAGGTACAGGGGGGTTAGATACAGAGTAAAGCTCCCACTACACTGTCCCATCAAACACTCGCAGGGGAGGTACAGCACGGGTTAGATACAGAGTAAAGCTCCCTCTACACTGTCCATCAAACACTCCCAGGGCAGGTACAGCAAGGGTTAGATGCAGAGTAAAGCTCCCTCTACACTGTCCCATCAAACACTCCCAGGGCAGGTACAGCGCGGGGTTGTATACAGAGTAAAGCTACCTCTGCACTGTCCCATCAAACACTCTCAGGGCAGGTACAGCACGGGTTAGATACATAGTAAAACTTCCACAACACTGTCCCATCAAACACTCCCAGATCAGGTACAGCACGGGTTAGATACAGAGTGAATCTCCCTCCACACTGTCCCATCAAACCCTCCCAGGGCAGGTGCAGCACGGGTTAGATACAGAGTATAGCTCCCTCTACACTGTCCCATCAAACACTCCCACGGCAGGTACAGCACGGGTTAGATACAGATTAAAGCTCCCTCTACACTCTCCCATCACACACTCCCAGGGCAGGTGCAGCATGGGTAATATACAAAGTAAACCTCCCTCTACACTGTCCCATCAAACACTCCCAGGCAGGTACAGCACGGGTTAGATACAGAGTCAAGCTCCCTCTACACTGTCCCATCAAACACTCCCAGGGCAGGTACAGCACGTGTTAGATACAGAGTTAAGCTCCCTCCACACTGTCCCATCAAACACTCCCAGGGCATGTACAGCACCGGTTAGATACAGAGTGCAGCTCCCTCTACACTGTCCCATCAAACACTCCCAGGGCAGGTACAGCACGGGTTAGATACAGAGTAAAGCTCCCTTCACACTGTCCCATCAAACACTCCCAGTTTAGGTACAGCAAGGGTTAGATACAGAGTAAATCTCCCTCTACACTGTCCCAGGAAACACTCCCAGGGCAGGTACAGCACGGGTTAGATACAGAGTAAAGCTCCCTCTACACTGTCCCATCAAACACTTCCAGGGCAGGTACAGCACGGGTTAGACAGAGTAAAGCGCCATCTACACTGTCCCATCAAACACTCCCAGGGCAGGTACAGCACGTGTTAGACACAGATTAAAGCTCACTCCACACTGTCCCCATCAAACACTCCCAGGGCAGGTACAGAACCGGTTAGATACAGAGCACAGCTCCCTCTACACTGTCCAATCAAACACTCCCAGGTGAGGGACAGCACGGGTTAGATACAGAGTAAAGCTCCCTCTACACTGTACCATCAAACACTCCTAGGGCAGGTACAGCACAGGGTAGATACAGAGTAAAGCTCCCTTTACACTGTCCCATAAAACACTCGCAGGGCAGGTACAGCACGGGTTAGATACAGATTAAAGCTCCCTCTGCACTCTCCCATCATACACTCCCAGGGCAGGTACAGCATGGGTAATATACAAAGTAATAACTTATGATGTAAAAAAGTGATTGTAAATTTGGTTTACACTGTATAATGTTACAAGAGTGTAGGGGTATGAGACCCCTTATTGAAAACTGAGGTCTCTGTAACATGCCAACCGTACCATGGTTTTTTTCTTGAATTAAAGGGGAATAGACGGGACGGGGATCAGTGGCAGATAGCTATTAGGTAAATACAGGGGATGGTTGTTTGAGAGGGGTCAGAAATTATTGCTCATTTCTTCAAGAGGATACTACAAGCAAGCTGGAAGTATCCAAGGGCGGACTGTAAGAATTCGCAATAATTTACAGTTCTGAAGATTCATTTTTTTGATTAAAGAATCCCTGGGCGATGTGTTTTTAAATTTCCAGGGATAAAAATGGCTGTCACCACATGGCCGAAGACAAAGGACAATGCTTTGTTTACAAAGCAATTGAATGCTATTAGCATTTGTTTGTATATCGAGTGGATACATCTAAACTGCAGAAGAGACTTTTGTACCTTGAATGGGAAACGTTTAACATTTGAATGGGTTTTAAATCACCCAGCACTGGACAATAGAGCAGTTGTATCTCCCTTTTGTTTCAGCCCAGGGAGCTCCGGAAGACACATTAACCCAGTCTAACCACTTTGAGTTAGCCAATCACAGCTTCCTCTTGTGTATTGGACCCTTTTGGGTGGGGAATTTTGCACACAGCCCTTGCAAGGCAGAACGGCAGGACCTCACCAGGTTTAAAGATAGCGGCTGAGACGCTATCTCTCTCTTACTTTGCTGGACCAAAGGTGAGCAGGGTGTTCTGACTCCTCAGCAAAGCAACCTAGTTAAGGAGTTTGGGGGATGGTGATTTAAGGGAATTGCTAAGATTGTTTCATTAACATTGTAGCCATTGTATCCCTCGTTTTCGCCGTCTGCAACCCCCGTTATACAGTTTTACAATTTTACTGTGTTCGTGTGGGATAGTTTGATATTTTGATTATAGTTTCTTTTAGTTAATAAAACTTGCTTTCTTTCTCTCATCCAAACTACGTGTCTGTTTTAATATCAATAATTATAAGCCCTGCAGTCAGAACTGGAAGGTGGGGTAGCGATTCGAAACCGCTGTTTTAAAATTGGTTTTATTTTAAAATTGGTCTGAGTGCAGGCAAAGGCTGCAAGACCAGGAAAATTACTTTAAACCAGTTTAAAGAAGCCCCAACCCTTACAGCTCCTTCTACACTCTCCCATCAAACACTCCCAGGGCAGGTACAGCACGGGTTAGATACAGAGTAAAGCTCCCTCTACACTGTCCCATCAAACACTCCCAGGGCAGGTACAGCACGGGTTAGATACAGAGTAAAGCTCCCTCTACACTGTCCCATCAAACACTCCCAGGGCAGGTACAGTAGGGGTTAAATACAGAGTAAAGCTCCCTCTACACTGTCCCATCAAACACTCTCAGGGCAGGTACAGCACGGGTTAGATACATAGCAAAACATCCTCTACACTGTCCCATCAAACACTCCCAGATCAGGTACAGCACGGGTTAGATACAGAGTGAATCTCCCTCTACACTGTCCCATCAAACACTCCCAGGGCAGATACAGCACGGGTTAGATACAGATAAAAGCTCCCTCTACACTGTCCCATCAAACACTCCCAGATCAGGTACAGCACGGGTTAGATACAGAGTGAATCTCCCTCTACACTCTCCCATCAAACACTCCCAGGGCAGGTACAGCACGGGTTAGATACAGAGAAAAGCTCCCTCCACACTGTCCCATCAAACACTTCCAGGACAGGTACAGCATGGGTTAGATACAGATTAAAGCTCCATCTACACTGTCCCATCAAACACTCCCAGGGCAGGTACAGCATGGGTAATATACAAAGTAAACCTCCCTCTACACTGTCCCATCAAACACTCCCAGGGCAGGTACAGCACGGGTTAGATACAGAGTAAAGCTCCCGCTACACTGTCCCATCAAACACTCCCAGGGCAGGTACAGTAGGGGTTAAATACAGAGTAAAGCTCCCTCTACACTGTCCCATCAAACACTCTCAGGGCAGGTACAGCACGGGTTAGATACATAGCAAAACTTCCTCTACACTGTCCCATCAAACACTCCCAGATCAGGTACAGCACGGGTTAGATACAGAGTGAATCTCCCTCTACACTGTCCCAGCAAACACTCCCAGGGCAGGTACAGCACGGGTTAGATACAGAGAAAAGCTCCCTCTACACTGTCCCATCAAACACTCCCAGATCAGGTATAGCACGGGTTAGATACAGAGTGAATCTCCCTCTACACTGTCCCATCAAACACTCCCAGGGCAGGTACAGCACGGGTTAGATACAGAGAAAAGCTCCCTCTACACTGTCCCATCAAACACTTCCAGGACAGGTACAGCATGGGTTAGATACAGATTAAAGCTCCCTCTACACTGTCCCATCAAACACTCCCAGATCAGGTACAGCACGGGTTAGATACAGAGTGAATCTCCCTCTACACTGTCCCATCAAACACTCCCAGGGCAGGTACAGCACGGGTTAGATACAGAGAAAAGCTCCCTCTACACTGTCCCATCAAACACTCCCAGATCAGGTACAGCACGGGTTAGATACAGAGAAAAGCTCCCTCTACACTGTCCCATCAAACACTCCCAGGGCAGGTACAGCACGGGTAAGATGCAGAGGAAAGCTCCTTCTACACTGTCCCATCAAACACTCCCAGGGCAGGTACAGCACCGGTTAGATACAGAGTAAATCTCCCTCTACACTGTCCCATCAAACACTCCCAGGGCAGGTACAGCACGGGTTAGATACAGAGTAAACCTTCCTCTACACTCTCCCATCAAACACTCCCAGGGCAGGTACTGCATGGTTTAGATACAGAGTAAACCTCCCTCTACACTGTCCCATCAAACACTCCCAGGGCAGGTACAGCACGGGTTATATACAGAGTAAACCTCCCTCTACACTGTCCCATCAAACACTACCAGGGCAGGTACAGCACGCGTTAGATACAGAGTAAAGCTCCCCCCACACTGTCCCATCAAACACTGCCAGGGCAGGTACAGCAAGTGTTGGATGCAGAGTAAAGCTCCCTCTACACTGTCCCATCAAACACTCCCAGGGCAGGTACAGCACCAGTTAGATACAGAGTACAGCTCTGTAAGAATTCGCAATAATTTACAGTTCTGAAGATTCAATTTTTTTGATTAAAGAATCCCTGGGCGATATGTTTTTAAATTTCCAGGGATAAAAATGGCTGTCACCACATGGCCGAAGACAAAGGACAATGCTTTGTTTACAAAGCAATTGAATGCTATTAGCATTTATTTGTATATCGAGTGGATACATCTAAACTGCAGAAGAGACTTTTGTACCTTGAATGGGAAACGTTTAACATTTGAATGGGTTTTAATCACCCAGTACTGGACAATAGAGCAGTTGTATCTCCCTTTTGTTTCAGCCCAGGGAGCTCCGGAAGACACATTAACCCAGTCTAACCACTTTGAGTTAGCCAATCACAGCTTTCTCTTGTGTATTGGACCCTTTTGGGTGGGGAATTTTGCACACAGCCCTTGCAAGGCAGAACCGCAGGACCTGACCAGGTATAACGATAGCGGCTGAGAAGCTATCTCTCTCTTACTTCGCTGGACCAAAGGTGAGCAGGGTGTTCTGACTCCTCAGCAAAGCAACCTAGTTAAGGACTTTGGGGATGGTGATTTAAGGGAATTGCTAAGATTGTTTAAATAACATTGTAGCCATTGTATCCCTCGTTTTCGCCGTCTGCAACCCCTGTTATATAGTTTTACAATTTTACTGTGTTCGTGTGGGATAGTTTGATATTTTGATTATAGTTTCTTTTAGTTAATAAAACTTGATTTTTTTCTCTCATCCAAACTACGTGTCTGTTTTAACATCAATAATTATAAGCCCTGCAGTCAGAACAGGAAGGTGCTGTAGCGATTCGAAACCGCTGTTTTAAAATTGGTTTATTTTAAAATTGGTCTGCGCGCAGGCAAAGGCTGCAAGACCAGGAAAATTACTTTAAACCAGTTTAAAGAAGCCCCAACCCTTACAATGGCGACCGCGGGCAGGACTGCAGGCCGTTTTTGATATGATAAGTGGTCTGGATCTGGAGAAAGCATCAGTTATTGTCTTTCTTGCTTTCAGTCTGTGGGCAGCTCTGCGGAAGGTAGTGGCAGTGTGTAAGCTGACCTATTGGGGTATAGGTGGCTGGGCTAGGAAGGGTGAGATGGGAGAGCAGGAGGAGTTTAAAGAGGCCAAGAATCAGGAGTCCCAGCTTGAAAAATGCCAGGCGGAGGTAGAACGCCTCAGAGAGGTGTATGAGGTCAGAGCTACTGGTATGAGGGTGCGGGAAGAGAATGCACGCCTCACACTAGAGGTCACGAAATGCCAGGCATTTATAGAGCACCTTGTGCAGGAAGTCACAGAGGCGAGGGACAGAGAGATGAGGCTACAAGAGGAGAATGCACACCTCACCCAAGAAGCTAGCGAGAGAGAGAGCCATGCGAGAAACGAGATAGAATTCCTAAAGTACCAAATCACTGAGGCCAGGGAAAATGAGATGAGACTGCGGGAAGAGAATGTCAGGTTTGGTGAAGCAGATCATGGCCCCTGTAGGGCAGAGATAGAAAGCATTAACATGGCTTTAAAGGCATCAAAGGGAATGATTTGCATGATCAGCCCGAAGGCAGGTCAGCCGGATTTTACTGGCAGCCCAAGTAGAACCATCCCACAGGCAGCACCCAGAACAGTGCTGGATTGGGAATTAGAGACCCCAAGACCGCAGCCCACAGCTCCGAGTCTTGAGGAGCTCTGGCAGCGAGGAGGGGTGGACAATGGGGTGGTAGGAGATCACCAGCAGGTCCCGCTAGGCAGGCGGGGACCAGGACCAGTGTACCCCCTCCAACAACGGAGGTACGGTCCGCCCGTGAGGAGTGAGCCTGAGAATAGGAATCCTCAGCCCACAGCAAGTTCGAGTTCACAGGCAAGCACTGTGGCTTGTGTGGGGGGAGGAGCCATTCATATTCAGAGTAAGCTGTTTAAGCCAGGGAACAGGAAAGGAGAGTTCTGGGACCCCTGTAGAGCAGGTCCAGTAGCAGAAATCCGGGACAAGGGAGGCACACACGGGATAGTTTTGGCCCCAGACGAAAGGCAGGTCCAAAATTCCCCATTTAAAGCCACCTGGGTGAGGGAACATGAGTTTGCTGTCCATGCAAGTTCAAGTTCACCGCCTGTAAAGACAGGCACTGTGGCCTGTTTAAAGGGACCAGCTTCCCAGCCCGCTTCTAGAGTGGTTCCCCCCATGATGTGGAACCCTGCGGGGGCAGGGATAGCAATCCCTCTTGCAGGAGACATTGGGAGGGAGCTGACACCAGGTTTTAAACATGGGGAGGAAAATTTCCAGCCACCAGCAGCGGGTGGTGAGAGTATACCTGCCCCCAGCACAGGAGTGGGCAGGGAAGAGCAGACAAACCCAGAGAGAGATTTGCACTGGTAGGCTGCCAGGTACATTATACAGTGCGGGCTATTTGGACATGGGGGAGAAGGTTCCCAGCCAGCTGGGGCTGTGACCCAAGCTCAGGGTCCGCCAGCCAAAGTTTCCCCCATAGAGACACCCCTCAGAAGGTCTCAGTGGGTGCCCCAGCCTAAGAAAGCATGGTCACCCACTTTACAGTGGAGTAGGGCAGACTCCCGAGCCAGGGAGAAGCCAGAGAACAGGGGTCCCCACTCAACAGCCATAAGCTGCGAGGGACCAGAGACAGGAGGCAGTCCAGCTTCGCTGCAGCCAGCAGCAACCTGTGACAGTGCCAGAGATTAGACTGGCCGTCCGGAGACGGGCGGCATTTGTATTAAAGCTATGTGTGTGAATATAGCGTGTACCAAAGGTGTATTTTAAGTTTTGTTGATTTAACTAGTTTCAAGTTAAAGTGCAAAGAGTTTAAGTTTACATGTGTGCCGAATGTTTGTATTTTGGTCCGAGGTCAAGGGACCCGACCATGTCTCCACCTAAGACAGCAGGTCAGTGAGACCTGGCTGCATGTCCTTTTAAGTTTTTGCAGGAGATTGGAAAATGAAGCAGCCATGTTCGCCCAGCCCGAGCTGGACATCGAATGAAGATACGGAATGTTGGGGATCACCTCGCCACTGGACGAATCCAGGAGATCCCGCAGTGGTCTTCGGGAAAAACCGGACAGAGTCCGGAGGAACTTGCCTACTCCTCCTACGGGGAGGAGATGGCCCCAGCTGGGTGGGGCACGGCCCCCAACCCAGCACTATCCTGACCAAAGTTCACTTGCGGGAGACCTCGCTGTCGAGGAGTCACGATGGGGAAGCGCGGGCGCCTTGTGATAGGGACGCGTTCCCCGGGGGTGGGTGGTGATGGCCCGGGAAGATTGTATAGAGGAGGGGGAGACCCAAGAGTAGCGTGGGTGCAGTCGGGGGAGGGAGGTACTCACCCGGGGGCCCACGGGCAAAGAGAATAAGTGTGGCTGGGAAGGATGAGTGGGTGGCCGGATCAGTGTGGGGCCAGGGAGAGCTGCCACACAGGCACCCATCATTTTGTGCAGCCAGTCGAGGGAAGACGGGAGGGGGAGGGACTGGGAGTCATGAGATCCCATACTCCCCAGTCTCGGTCTGTGCCAAGGTAATTTAAACGTGAGGGGTACCCCGCCTCCACAAAGGGACAAGGGAGCGGTTCGGGGCTGGCGGAGCAGACTGGTCGGTAAATCCATTCTGCCTGTTTTAAAGTTGTGGTAAACCACTTTTATCGTTCACTATCGTTACACTATAGTCATCACTGTTATATCGTTACTCTATGGTTAGCACTGTTCACACTGTTGTATCACTATACGAGGTCGCCTCTTGTCACGCTATTATACCTGGGCTGACCACTGCTGACTCCGCCCATGACTCCACCTACCTGCCCAGGTATAAAGGTAGTCGACTGGTTGGCATTCCTCCTTGTTGTATCCGATCACCCACGAGGGTGGGCTCTGTTATTTAGCCAATAAAAACCTATAGTTACTTTCTTAACTCGTCGCTTTTCATTGGATGAATTGATAGGTATATCAAAAGTTTAAGACGATCAAAGGGGGGTGGAAGGTACTTTTACTGTCCGAGTGGGAGGAGCAATGCCCACACGAATTTTGCGACCCATCATCGGCACGTGATGATCGGGGTTCATTTAAGCATGTTGTTTAATGATTTTTTGTACTTTGTGTTGCAGCCCCAAGTTGAGCAGAGGCGTAGGACCCTCTCCGTGCTTGGGATCGTTTTGATTACATTGTGTAACGAAGATTGCAACATTTTGTAATAACTTATGATGTAAAAAAGTGATTGTAAATTTGGTTTACACTGTATAATGTTACAAGAGTGTAGGGGTATGAGACCCCTTATTGAAAACTGAAGTATCTGTAACATGCCAACCGTACCATGGTTTTTTTCTTGAATTAAAGGGGAATAGACGGGACGGGGATCAGTGGCAGATAGCTATTAGGTAAATACAGGGGATGGTTGTTTGTGAGGGGTCAGAAATTATTGCTCATTTCTTCAAGAGGATACTACAAGCAAGCTGGAAGTATCCAAGGGCGGACTGTAAGAATTCGCAATAATTTACAGTTCTGAAGATTCATTTTTTTGATTAAAGAATCCCTGGGCGATGTGTTTTTAAATTCCAGGGATAAAAATGGCTGTCACCACATGGCCGAAGACAAAGGACAATGCTTTGTTTACAAAGCAATTGAATGCTATTAGCATTTGTTTGTATATCGAGTGGATACATCTAAACTGCAGAAGAGACTTTTGTACCTTGAATGGGAAACGTTTAACATTTGAATGGGTTTTAAATCACCCAGCACTGGACAATAGAGCAGTTGTATCTCCCTTTTGTTTCAGCCCAGGGAGCTCCAGAAGACACATTAACCCAGTCTAACCACTTTGAGTTAGCCAATCACAGCTTCCTCTTGTGTATTGGACCCTTTTGGGTGGGGAATTTTGCACACAGCCCTTGCAAGGCAGAACGGCAGGACCTCACCAGGTATAAAGATAGCGGCTGAGAAGCTATCTCTCTCTTACTTCGCTGGACCAAAGGTGAGCAGGGTGTTCTGACTCCTCAGCAAAGCAACCTAGTTAAGGAGTTTGGGGGATGGTGATTTAAGGGAATTGCTAAGATTGTTTCATTAACATTGTAGCCATTGTATCCCTCGTTTTCGCCGTCTGCAACCCCCGTTATATAGTTTTACAATTTTACTGTGTTCGTGTGGGATAGTTTGATATTTTGATTATAGTTTCTTTTAGTTAATAAAACTTGATTTCTTTCTCTCATCCAAACTACGTGTCTGTTTTAATATCAATAATTATAAGCCCTGCAGTCAGAACTGGAAGGTGGGGTAGCGATTCGAAACCGTTGTTTTAAAATTGGTTTTATTTTAAAATTGGTCTGAGTGCAGGCAAAGGCTGCAAGACCAGGAAAATTACTTTAAACCAGCTTAAAGAAGCCCCAACCCTTACAGCTCCTTCTACACTCTCCCATCAAACACTCCCAGGGCAGGTACAGCACGGGTTAGATACAGAGTAAAGCTCCCTCTACACTGTCCCATCAAACACTCCCAGGGCAGGTACAGCACGGGTTAGATACAGAGTAAAGCTCCCTCTACACTGTCCCATCAAACACTCCCAGGGCAGGTACAGTAGGGGTTAAATACAGAGAAAAGCTCCCTCTACACTGTCCCATCAAACACTCCCAGGGCTGGTACAGCACGGGTTAGATACAGAGCAAAGCTCCCTCTACACTGTCCCATCAAACACTCCCAGGGCAGATACAGCACGTGTTAGATACAGAGTAAAGCTCCCTCCACACTGTCCCATCAAACACTCCCAGGGCAGGTACAGCACCGGTTAGTTACAGAGTACAGCTCCCACTACACTGTCCCATCAAACACTCCCAGGGCAGGTACAGCACGGGTTAGATATAGGCTAAAGCTCCGTCTACACTCTCCCCATCAAACACTCCCAGGGCAGGTACAGCACCGGTTAGATACAGAGTACAGCTCCGTCTACACTGTCCCATCAAACACTCCCAGGGCAGGTACGGCATGGGTTAGATACAGAGTAAAGCTCCCTCTACACTGTCCCATCAAACACTCCTAGGGCAGGTACAGCACGTTTTAGATACAGAGTAAAGCTCCCTCTACACTGTCCCATCAAACACTCCCAGGGCAGGTACAAGGGGTTAGATGCAGAGTAAAGCTCCCGCTACACTTTCCCATCAAACTCTCGCAGGGCAGGTACAGCAAAGGTTAGATACAGAGTAAAGCTCCCTCTACACTGTCCCATAAAACACTCGCTGGGCAGGTACAGCACCAGTTAGATACAGAGTACAGCTCCCTCTACGCTGTCCCATCAAACACTGCCAGGGCAGGTACAGCAAGTGTTGGATGCAGAGTAAAGCTCCCTCTACACTGTCCCATCAAACACTCCTAGGGCAGGTACAGCACAGGTTAGATACAGAGTAAAGCTCCCTCCACACTGTCCCATCAAACACTCCCAGGGCAGGTACAGCACCAGTTAGATACAGAGTACAGCTCTGTAAGAATTCGCAATAATTTACAGTTCTGAAGATTCAATTTTTTTGATTAAAGAATCCCTGGGCGATGTGTTTTTAAATTTCCAGGGATAAAAATGGCTGTCACCACATGGCCGAAGACAAAGGACAATGCTTTGTTTACAAAGCAATTGAATGCTATTAGCATTTGTTTGTATATCGAGTGGATACATCTAAACTGCAGAAGAGACTTTTGTACCTTGAATGGGAAACGTTTAACATTTGAATGGGTTTTAATCACCCAGTACTGGACAATAGAGCAGTTGTATCTCCCTTTTGTTTCAGCCCAGGGAGCTCTGGAAGACACATTAACCCAGTCTAACCACTCTGAGTTAGCCAATCACAGCTTTCTCTTGTGTATTGGACCCTTTTGGGTGGGGAAGTTTGCACACAGCCCTTGCAAGGCAGAACCGCAGGACCTGACCAGGTATAACGATAGCGGCTGAGAAGCTATCTCTCTCTTACTTCGCTGGACCAAAGGTGAGCAGGGTGTTCTGACTCCTCAGCAAAGCAACCTAGTTAAGGACTTTGGGGATGGTGATTTAAGGGAATTGCTAAGATTGTTTAAATAACATTTTAGCCATTGTATCCCTCGTTTTCGCCATCTGCAACCCCTGTTATATAGTTTTACAATTTTACTGTGTTCGTGTGGGATAGTTTGATATTTTGATTATAGTTTCTTTTAGTTAATAAAACTTGATTTTTTTCTCTCATCCAAACTACGTGTCTGTTTTAACATCAATAATTATAAACCCTGCAGTCAGAACTGGAAGGTGGGGTAGCGATTCGAAACCGCTGTTTTAAAATTGGTTTATTTTAAAATTGGTCTGAGTGCAGGCAAAGGCTGCAAGACCAGGAAAATTACTTTAAACCAGTTTAAAGAAGCCCCAACCCTTACAATGGCGACCGCGGGCAGGACTGCAGGCCGTTTTTGATATGATAAGTGGTCTGGATCTAGAGAAGGCATCAGTTATTGTCTTTCTTGCTTTCAGTCTGTGGGCAGCTCTGCGGAATGTAGTGGCAGTGTGTAAGCTGACCTATTGGGGTATAGGTGGCTGGGCTAGGAAGGGTGAGATGGGAGAGCAGGAGGAGTTTAAAGAGGCCAAGAATCAGGAGTCCCAGCTTGAAAAATGCCAGGCGGAGGTAGAACGCCTCAGAGAGGTGTATGAGGTCAGAGCTACTGGTATGAGGGTGCGGGAAGAGAATGCACGCCTCACACTAGAGGTCACGAAATGCCAGGCATTTATAGAGCACCTTGTGCAGGAAGTCACAGAGGCGAGGGACAGAGAGATGAGGCTACAAGAGGAGAATGCACACCTCACCCAAGAAGCTAGCGAGAGAGAGAGCCATGCGAGAAACGAGATAGAATTCCTAAAGTACCAAATCACTGAGGCCAGGGAAAATGAGATGAGACTGCGGGAAGAGAATGTCAGGTTTGGTGAAGCAGATCATGGCCCCTGTAGGGAAGAGATAGAAAGCATTAACATGGCTTTAAAGGCATCAAAGGGAATGATTTGCATGATCAGCCCGAAGGCAGGTCAGCCGGATTTTACTGGCAGCCCAAGTAGAACCATCCCACAGGCAGCACCCAGAACAGTGCTGGATTGGGAATTAGAGACCCCAAGACCGCAGCCCACAGCTCCGAGTCTTGAGGAGCTCTGGCAGCGAGGAGGGGTGGACAATGGGGTGGTAGGAGATCACCAGCAGGTCCCGCTAGGCAGGCGGGGACCAGGACCAGTGTACCCCCTCCAACAACGGAGGTACGGTCCGCCCGTGAGGAGTGAGCCTGAGAATAGGAATCCTCAGCCCACAGCAAGTTCGAGTTCACAGGCAAGCACTGTGGCTTGTGTGGGGGGAGGAGCCATTCATATTCAGAGTAAGCTGTTTAAGCCAGGGAACAGGAAAGGAGAGTTCTGGGACCCCTGTAGAGCAGGTCCAGTAGCAGAAATCCGGGACAAGGGAGGCACACACGGGATAGTTTTGGCCCCAGACGAAAGGCAGGTCCAAAATTCCCCATTTAAAGCCACCTGGGTGAGGGAACATGAGTTTGCTGTCCATGCAAGTTCAAGTTCACCGCCTGTAAAGACAGGCACTGTGGCCTGTTTAAAGGGACCAGCTTCCCAGCCCGCTTCTAGAGTGGTTCCCCCCATGATGTGGAACCCTGCGGGGGCAGGGATAGCAATCCCTCTTGCAGGAGACATTGGGAGGGAGCTGACACCAGGTTTTAAACATGGGGAGGAAAATTTCCAGCCACCAGCAGCGGGTGGTGAGAGTATACCTGCCCCCAGCACAGGAGTGGGCAGGGAAGAGCAGACAAACCCAGAGAGAGATTTGCACTGGTAGGCTGCCAGGTACATTATACAGTGCGGGCTATTTGGACATGGGGGAGAAGGTTCCCAGCCAGCTGGGGCTGTGACCCAAGCTCAGGGTCTGCCAGCCAAAGTTTCCCCCATAGAGACACCCCTCAGAAGGTCTCAGTGGGTGCCCCAGCCTAAGAAAGCATGGTCACCCACTTTACAGTGGAGTAGGGCAGACTCCCGAGCCAGGGAGAAGCCAGAGAACAGGGGTCCCCACTCAACAGCCATAAGCTGCGAGGGACCAGAGACAGGAGGCAGTCCAGCTTCGCTGCAGCCAGCAGCAACCTGTGACAGTGCCAGAGATTAGACTGGCCGTCCGGAGACGGGCGGCATTTGTATTAAAGCTATGTGTGTGAATATAGCGTGTACCAAAGGTGTATTTTAAGTTTTGTTGATTTAACTAGTTTCAAGTTAAAGTGCAAAGAGTTTAAGTTTACATGTGTGCCGAATGTTTGTATTTTGGTCCGAGGTCAAGGGACCCGACCATGTCTCCACCTAAGACAGCAGGTCAGTGAGACCTGGCTGCATGTCCTTTTAAGTTTTTGCAGGAGATTGGAAAATGAAGCAGCCATGTTCGCCCAGCCCGAGCTGGACATCGAATGAAGATACGGAATGTTGGGGATCACCTCGCCACTGGACGAATCCAGGAGATCCCGCAGTGGTCTTCGGGAAAAACCGGACAGAGTCCGGAGGAACTTGCCTACTCCTCCTACGGGGAGGAGATGGCCCCAGCTGGGTGGGGCACGGCCCCCAACCCAGCACTATCCTGACCAAAGTTCACTTGCGGGAGACCTCGCTGTCGAGGAGTCACGATGGGGAAGCGCGGGCGCCTTGTGATAGGGACGCGTTCCCCGGGGGTGGGTGGTGATGGCCCGGGAAGATTGTATAGAGGAGGGGGAGACCCAAGAGTCGCGTGGGTGCAGTCGGGGGAGGGAGGTACTCACCCGGGGGCCCACGGGCAAAGAGAATAAGTGTGGCTGGGAAGGATGAGTGGGTGGCCGGATCAGTGTGGGGCCAGGGAGAGCCGCCACACAGGCACCCATCATTTTGTGCAGCCAGTCGAGGGAAGACGGGAGGGGGAGGGACTGGGAGTCATGAGATCCCATACTCCCCAGTCTCGGTCTGTGCCAAGGTAATTTAAACGTGAGGGGTACCCCGCCTCCACAAAGGGACAAGGGAACGGTTCGGGGCTGGCGGAGCAGACTGGTCGGTAAATCCATTCTGCCTGTTTTAAAGTTGTGGTAAACCACTTTTATCGTTCACTATCGTTACACTATAGTCATCACTGTTATATCGTTACTCTATGGTTAGCACTGTTCACACTGTTGTATCACTATACGAGGTCGCCTCTTGTCACGCTATTATACCTGGGCTGACCACTGCTGACTCCGCCCATGACTCCACCTACCTGCCCAGGTATAAAGGTAGTCGACTGGCTGGCATTCCTCCTTGTTGTATCCGATCACCCACGAGGGTGGGCTCTGTTATTTAGCCAATAAAAACCTATAGTTACTTTCTTAACTCGTCGCTTTTCATTGGATGAATTGATAGGTATATCAAAAGTTTAAGACGATCAAAGGGGGGTGGAAGGTACTTTTACTGTCCGAGTGGGAGGAGCAATGCCCACACGAATTTTGCGACCCATCATCGGCACGTGATGATCGGGGTTCATTTAAGCATGTTGTTTAATGATTTTTTGTACTTTGTGTTGCAGCCCCAAGTTGAGCAGAGGCGTAGGACCCTCTCCGTGCTTGGGATCGTTTTGATTACATTGTGTAACTAAGATTGCAACATTTTGTAATAACTTATGATGTAAAAAAGTGATTGTAAATTTGGTTTACACTGTATAATGTTACAAGAGTGTAGGGGTATGAGACCCCTTATTGAAAACTGAAGTATCTGTAACATGCCAACCGTACCATGGTTTTTTTCTTGAATTAAAGGGGAATAGATGGGACGGGGATCAGTGGCAGATAGCTATTAGGTAAATACAGGGGATGGTTGTTTGTGAGGGGTCAGAAATTATTGCTCATTTCTTCAAGAGGATACTACAAGCAAGCTGGAAGTATCCAAGGGCGGACTGTAAGAATTCGCAATAATTTACAGTTCTGAAGATTCATTTTTTTGATTAAAGAATCCCTGGGCGATGTGTTTTTAAATTCCAGGGATAAAAATGGCTGTCACCACATGGCCGAAGACAAAGGACAATGCTTTGTTTACAAAGCAATTGAATGCTATTAGCATTTGTTTGTATATCGAGTGGATACATCTAAACTGCAGAAGAGACTTTTGTACCTTGAATGGGAAACGTTTAACATTTGAATGGGTTTTAAATCACCCAGCACTGGACAATAGAGCAGTTGTATCTCCCTTTTGTTTCAGCCCAGGGAGCTCCGGAAGACACATTAACCCAGTCTAACCACTTTGAGTTAGCCAATCACAGCTTCCTCTTGTGTATTGGACCCTTTTGGGTGGGGAATTTTGCACACAGCCCTTGCAAGGCAGAACGGCAGGACCTCACCAGGTATAAAGATAGCGGCTGAGAAGCTATCTCTCTCTTACTTCGCTGGACCAAAGGTGAGCAGGGTGTTCTGACTCCTCAGCAAAGCAACCTAGTTAAGGAGTTTGGGGGATGGTGATTTAAGGGAATTGCTAAGATTGTTTCATTAACATTGTAGCCATTGTATCCCTCGTTTTCGCCGTCTGCAACCCCCGTTATATAGTTTTACAATTTTACTGTGTTCGTGTGGGATAGTATGATATTTTGATTATAGTTTCTTTTAGTTAATAAAACTTGATTTCTTTCTCTCATCCAAACTACGTGTCTGTTTTAATATCAATAATTATAAGCCCTGCAGTCAGAACTGGAAGGTGGGGTAGCGATTCGAAACCGCTGTTTTAAAATTGGTTTTATTTTAAAATTGGTCTGAGTGCAGGCAAAGGCTGCAAGACCAGGAAAATTACTTTAAACCAGCTTAAAGAAGCCCCAACCCTTACAGCTCCTTCTACACTCTCCCATCAAACACTCCCAGGGCAGGTACAGCACGGGTTAGATACAGAGTAAAGCTCCCTCTACACTGTCCCATCAAACACTCCCAGGGCAGGTACAGCACGGGTTAGATACAGAGTAAAGCTCCCTCTACACTGTCCCATCAAACACTCCCAGGGCAGGTACAGTAGGGGTTAAATACAGAGAAAAGCTCCCTCTACACTGTCCCATCAAACACTCCCAGGGCAGGTACAGCACGGGTTAGATACAGAGTAAAGCTCCCTCTACACTGTCCCATCAAACACTCCCAGGGCAGATACAGCACGTGTTAGATACAGAGTAAAGCTCCCTCCACACTGTCCCATCAAACACTCCCAGGGCAGGTACAGCACCGGTTAGTTACAGAGTACAGCTCCCACTACACTGTCCCATCAAACACTCCCAGGGCAGGTACAGCACGGGTTAGATATAGGCTAAAGCTCCGTCTACACTCTCCCCATCAAACACTCCCAGGGCAGGTACAGCACCGGTTAGATACAGAGTACAGCTCCGTCTACACTGTCCCATCAAACACTCCCAGGGCAGGTACAGCATGGGTTAGATACAGAGTAAAGCTCCCTCTACACTGTCCCATCAAACACTCCTAGGGCAGGTACAGCACGTTTTAGATACAGAGTAAAGCTCCCTCTACACTGTCCCATCAAACACTCCCAGGGCAGGTACAAGGGGTTAGATGCAGAGTAAAGCTCCCGCTACACTTTCCCATCAAACTCTCGCAGGGCAGGTACAGCAAAGGTTAGATACAGAGTAAAGCTCCCTCTACACTGTCCCATAAAACACTCGCTGGGCAGGTACAGCACGGGTTAGATACAGAGTAAAGCTCCCTCTACGCTGTCCCATCAAACACTGCCAGGGCAGGTACAGCAAGTGTTGGATGCAGAGTAAAGCTCCCTCTACACTGTCCCATCAAACACTCCTAGGGCAGGTACAGCACAGGTTAGATACAGAGTAAAGCTCCCTCCACACTGTCCCATCAAACACTCCCAGGGCAGGTACAGCACCAGTTAGATACAGAGTACAGCTCTGTAAGAATTCGCAATAATTTACAGTTCTGAAGATTCAATTTTTTTGATTAAAGAATCCCTGGGCAATGTGTTTTTTAATTTCCAGGGATAAAAATGGCTGTCACCACATGGCCGAAGACAAAGGACAATGCTTTGTTTACAAAGCAATTGAATGCTATTAGCATTTGTTTGTATATCGAGTGGATACATCTAAACTGCAGAAGAGACTTTTGTACCTTGAATGGGAAACGTTTAACATTTGAATGGGTTTTAATCACCCAGTACTGGACAATAGAGCAGTTGTATCTCCCTTTTGTTTCAGCCCAGGGAGCTCTGGAAGACACATTAACCCAGTCTAACCACTTTGAGTTAGCCAATCACAGCTTTCTCTTGTGTATTGGACCCTTTTGGGTGGGGAATTTTGCACACAGCCCTTGCAAGGCAGAACCGCAGGACCTGACTAGGTATAACGATAGCGGCTGAGAAGCTATCTCTCTCTTACTTCGCTGGACCAAAGGTGAGCAGGGTGTTCTGACTCCTCAGCAAAGCAACCTAGTTAAGGACTTTGGGGATGGTGATTTAAGGGAATTGCTAAGATTGTTTAAATAACATTGTAGCCATTGTATCCCTCGTTTTCGCCATCTGCAACCCCTGTTATATAGTTTTACAATTTTACTGTGTTCGTGTGGGATAGTTTGATATTTTGATTATAGTTTCTTTTAGTTAATAAAACTTGATTTTTTTCTCTCATCCAAACTACGTGTCTGTTTTAACATCAATAATTATAAACCCTGCAGTCAGAACTGGAAGGTGGGGTAGCGATTCGAAACCGCTGTTTTAAAATTGGTTTATTTTAAAATTGGTCTGAGTGCAGGCAAAGGCTGCAAGACCAGGAAAATTACTTTAAACCAGTTTAAAGAAGCCCCAACCCTTACAATGGCGACCGCAGGCAGGACTGCAGGCCGTTTTTGATATGATAAGTGGTCTGGATCTAGAGAAAGCATCAGTTATTGTCTTTCTTGCTTTCAGTCTGTGGGCAGCTCTGCGGAAGGTAGTGGCAGTGTGTAAGCTGACCTATTGGGGTATAGGTGGCTGGGCTAGGAAGGGTGAGGTGGGAGAGCAGGAGGAGTTTAAAGAGGCCAAGAATCAGGAGTCCCAGCTTGAAAAATGCCAGGCGGAGGTAGAACGCCTCAGAGAGGTGTATGAGGTCAGAGCTACTGGTATGAGGGTGCGGGAAGAGAATGCACGCCTCACACTAGAGGTCACGAAATGCCAGGCATTTGTAGAGCACCTTGTGCAGGAAGTCACAGAGGCGAGGGACAGAGAGATGAGGCTACAAGAGGAGAATGCACACCTCACCCAAGAAGCTAGCGAGAGAGAGAGCCATGCGAGAAACGAGATAGAATTCCTAAAGTACCAAATCACTGAGGCCAGGGAAAATGAGATGAGACTGCGGGAAGAGAATGTCAGGTTTGGTGAAGCAGATCATGGCCCCTGTAGGGAAGAGATAGAAAGCATTAACATGGCTTTAAAGGCATCAAAGGGAATGATTTGCATGATCAGCCCGAAGGCAGGTCAGCCGGATTTTACTGGCAGCCCAAGTAGAACCATCCCACAGGCAGCACCCAGAACAGTGCTGGATTGGGAATTAGAGACCCCAAGACCGCAGCCCACAGCTCCGAGTCTTGAGGAGCTCTGGCAGCGAGGAGGGGTGGACAATGGGGTGGTAGGAGATCACCAGCAGGTCCCGCTAGGCAGGCGGGGACCAGGACCAGTGTACCCCCTCCAACAACGGAGGTACGGTCCGCCCGTGAGGAGTGAGCCTGAGAATAGGAATCCTCAGCCCACAGCAAGTTCGAGTTCACAGGCAAGCACTGTGGCTTGTGTGGGGGGAGGAGCCATTCATATTCAGAGTAAGCTGTTTAAGCCAGGGAACAGGAAAGGAGAGTTCTGGGACCCCTGTAGAGCAGGTCCAGTAGCAGAAATCCGGGACAAGGGAGGCACACACGGGATAGTTTTGGCCCCAGACGAAAGGCAGGTCCAAAATTCCCCATTTAAAGCCACCTGGGTGAGGGAACATGAGTTTGCTGTCCATGCAAGTTCAAGTTCACCGCCTGTAAAGACAGGCACTGTGGCCTGTTTAAAGGGACCAGCTTCCCAGCCCGCTTCTAGAGTGGTTCCCCCCATGATGTGGAACCCTGCGGGGGCAGGGATAGCAATCCCTCTTGCAGGAGACATTGGGAGGGAGCTGACACCAGGTTTTAAACATGGGGAGGAAAATTTCCAGCCACCAGCAGCGGGTGGTGAGAGTATACCTGCCCCCAGCACAGGAGTGGGCAGGGAAGAGCAGACAAACCCAGAGAGAGATTTGCACTGGTAGGCTGCCAGGTACATTATACAGTGCGGGCTATTTGGACATGGGGGAGAAGGTTCCCAGCCAGCTGGGGCTGTGACCCAAGCTCAGGGTCCGCCAGCCAAAGTTTCCCCCATAGAGACACCCCTCAGAAGGTCTCAGTGGGTGCCCCAGCCTAAGAAAGCATGGTCACCCACTTTACAGTGGAGTAGGGCAGACTCCCGAACCAGGGAGAAGCCAGAGAACAGGGGTCCCCACTCAACAGCCATAAGCTGCGAGGGACCAGAGACAGGAGGCAGTCCAGCTTCGCTGCAGCCAGCAGCAACCTGTGACAGTGCCAGAGATTAGACTGGCCGTCCGGAGACGGGCGGCATTTGTATTAAAGCTATGTGTGTGATTATAGCGTGTACCAAAGGTGTATTTTAAGTTTTGTTGATTTAACTAGTTTCAAGTTAAAGTGCAAAGAGTTTAAGTTTACATGTGTGCCGAATGTTTGTATTTTGGTCCGAGGTCAAGGGACCCGACCATGTCTCCACCTAAGACAGCAGGTCAGTGAGACCTGGCTGCATGTCCTTTTAAGTTTTTGCAGGAGATTGGAAAATGAAGCAGCCATGTTCGCCCAGCCCGAGCTGGACATCGAATGAAGATACGGAATGTTGGGGATCACCTCGCCACTGGACGAATCCAGGAGATCCCGCAGTGGTCTTCGGGAAAAACCGGACAGAGTCCGGTGGAACTTGCCTACTCCTCCTACGGGGAGGAGATGGCCCCAGCTGGGTGGGGCACGGCCCCCAACCCAGCACTATCCTGACCAAAGTTCACTTGCGGGAGACCTCGCTGTCGAGGAGTCACGATGGGGAAGCGCGGGCGCCTTGTGATAGGGACGCGTTCCCCGGGGGTGGGTGGTGATGGCCCGGGAAGGTTGTATAGAGGAGGGGGAGACCCAAGAGTCGCGTGGGTGCAGTCGGGGGAGGGACGTACTCACCCGGGGGCCCACGGGCAAAGAGAATAAGTGTGGCTGGGAAGGATGAGTGGGTGGCCGGATCAGTGTGGGGCCAGGGAGAGCCGCCACACAGGCACCCATCATTTTGTGCAGCCAGTCGAGGGAAGACGGGAGGGGGAGGGACTGGGAGTCATGAGATCCCATACTCCCCAGTCTCGGTCTGTGCCAAGGTAATTTAAACGTGAGGGGTACCCCGCCTCCACAAAGGGACAAGGGAACGGTTCGTGGCTGGCGGAGCAGACTGGTCGGTAAATCCATTCTGCCTGTTTTAAAGTTGTGGTAAACCACTTTTATCGTTCACTATCATTACACTATAGTCATCACTGTTATATCGTTACTCTATGGTTAGCACTGTTCACACTGTTGTATCACTATACGAGGTCGCCTCTTGTCACGCTATTATACCTGGGCTGACCACTGCTGACTCCGCCCATGACTCCACCTACCTGCCCAGGTATAAAGGTAGTCGACTGGCTGGCATTCCTCCTTGTTGTATCCGATCACCCACGAGGGTGGGCTCTGTTATTTAGCCAATAAAAACCTATAGTTACTTTCTTAACTCGTCGCTTTTCATTGGATGAATTGATAGGTATATCAAAAGTTTAAGACGATCAAAGGGGGGTGGAAGGTACTTTTACTGTCCGAGTGGGAGGAGCAATGCCCACACGAATTTTGCGACCCATCATCGGCACGTGATGATCGGGGTTCATTTAAGCATGTTGTTTAATGATTTTTTGTACTTTGTGTTGCAGCCCCAAGATGAGCAGAGGCGTAGGACCCTCTCCGTGCTTGGGATTGTTTTGATTACATTGTGTAACTAAGATTGCAACATTTTGTAATAACTTATGATGTAAAAAAGTGATTGTAAATTTGGTTTACACTGTATAATGTTACAAGAGTGTAGGGGTATGAGACCCCTTATTGAAAACTGAAGTATCTGTAACATGCCAACCGCACCATGGTTTTTTTCTTGAATTAAAGGGGAATAGACGGGACGGGGATCAGTGGCAGATAGCTATTAGGTAAATACAGGGGATGGTTGTTTGTGAGGGGTCAGAAATTATTGCTCATTTCTTCAAGAGGATACTACAAGCAAGCTGGAAGTATCCAAGGGCGGACTGTAAGAATTCGCAATAATTTACAGTTCTGAAGATTCATTTTTTTGATTAAAGAATCCCTGGGCGATGTGTTTTTAAATTCCAGGGATAAAAATGGCTGTCACCACATGGCCGAAGACAAAGGACAATGCTTTGTTTACAAAGCAATTGAATGCTATTAGCATTTGTTTGTATATCGAGTGGATACATCTAAACTGCAGAAGAGACTTTTGTACCTTGAATGGGAAACGTTTAACATTTGAATGGGTTTTAATCACCCAGTACTGGACAATAGAGCAGTTGTATCTCCCTTTTGTTTCAGCCCAGGGAGCTCTGGAAGACACATTAACCCAGTCTAACCACTTTGAGTTAGCCAATCACAGCTTTCTCTTGTGTATTGGACCCTTTTGGGTGGGGAATTTTGCACACAGCCCTTGCAAGGCAGAACCGCAGGACCTGACTAGGTATAACGATAGCGGCTGAGAAGCTATCTCTCTCTTACTTCGCTGGACCAAAGGTGAGCAGGGTGTTCTGACTCCTCAGCAAAGCAACCTAGTTAAGGACTTTGGGGATGGTGATTTAAGGGAATTGCTAAGATTGTTTAAATAACATTGTAGCCATTGTATCCCTCGTTTTCGCCATCTGCAACCCCTGTTATATAGTTTTACAATTTTACTGTGTTCGTGTGGGATAGTTTGATATTTTGATTATAGTTTCTTTTAGTTAATAAAACTTGATTTTTTTCTCTCATCCAAACTACGTGTCTGTTTTAACATCAATAATTATAAACCCTGCAGTCAGAACTGGAAGGTGGGGTAGCGATTCGAAACCGCTGTTTTAAAATTGGTTTATTTTAAAATTGGTCTGAGTGCAGGCAAAGGCTGCAAGACCAGGAAAATTACTTTAAACCAGTTTAAAGAAGCCCCAACCCTTACAATGGCGACCGCAGGCAGGACTGCAGGCCGTTTTTGATATGATAAGTGGTCTGGATCTAGAGAAAGCATCAGTTATTGTCTTTCTTGCTTTCAGTCTGTGGGCAGCTCTGCGGAAGGTAGTGGCAGTGTGTAAGCTGACCTATTGGGGTATAGGTGGCTGGGCTAGGAAGGGTGAGGTGGGAGAGCAGGAGGAGTTTAAAGAGGCCAAGAATCAGGAGTCCCAGCTTGAAAAATGCCAGGCGGAGGTAGAACGCCTCAGAGAGGTGTATGAGGTCAGAGCTACTGGTATGAGGGTGCGGGAAGAGAATGCACGCCTCACACTAGAGGTCACGAAATGCCAGGCATTTGTAGAGCACCTTGTGCAGGAAGTCACAGAGGCGAGGGACAGAGAGATGAGGCTACAAGAGGAGAATGCACACCTCACCCAAGAAGCTAGCGAGAGAGAGAGCCATGCGAGAAACGAGATAGAATTCCTAAAGTACCAAATCACTGAGGCCAGGGAAAATGAGATGAGACTGCGGGAAGAGAATGTCAGGTTTGGTGAAGCAGATCATGGCCCCTGTAGGGAAGAGATAGAAAGCATTAACATGGCTTTAAAGGCATCAAAGGGAATGATTTGCATGATCAGCCCGAAGGCAGGTCAGCCGGATTTTACTGGCAGCCCAAGTAGAACCATCCCACAGGCAGCACCCAGAACAGTGCTGGATTGGGAATTAGAGACCCCAAGACCGCAGCCCACAGCTCCGAGTCTTGAGGAGCTCTGGCAGCGAGGAGGGGTGGACAATGGGGTGGTAGGAGATCACCAGCAGGTCCCGCTAGGCAGGCGGGGACCAGGACCAGTGTACCCCCTCCAACAACGGAGGTACGGTCCGCCCGTGAGGAGTGAGCCTGAGAATAGGAATCCTCAGCCCACAGCAAGTTCGAGTTCACAGGCAAGCACTGTGGCTTGTGTGGGGGGAGGAGCCATTCATATTCAGAGTAAGCTGTTTAAGCCAGGGAACAGGAAAGGAGAGTTCTGGGACCCCTGTAGAGCAGGTCCAGTAGCAGAAATCCGGGACAAGGGAGGCACACACGGGATAGTTTTGGCCCCAGACGAAAGGCAGGTCCAAAATTCCCCATTTAAAGCCACCTGGGTGAGGGAACATGAGTTTGCTGTCCATGCAAGTTCAAGTTCACCGCCTGTAAAGACAGGCACTGTGGCCTGTTTAAAGGGACCAGCTTCCCAGCCCGCTTCTAGAGTGGTTCCCCCCATGATGTGGAACCCTGCGGGGGCAGGGATAGCAATCCCTCTTGCAGGAGACATTGGGAGGGAGCTGACACCAGGTTTTAAACATGGGGAGGAAAATTTCCAGCCACCAGCAGCGGGTGGTGAGAGTATACCTGCCCCCAGCACAGGAGTGGGCAGGGAAGAGCAGACAAACCCAGAGAGAGATTTGCACTGGTAGGCTGCCAGGTACATTATACAGTGCGGGCTATTTGGACATGGGGGAGAAGGTTCCCAGCCAGCTGGGGCTGTGACCCAAGCTCAGGGTCCGCCAGCCAAAGTTTCCCCCATAGAGACACCCCTCAGAAGGTCTCAGTGGGTGCCCCAGCCTAAGAAAGCATGGTCACCCACTTTACAGTGGAGTAGGGCAGACTCCCGAACCAGGGAGAAGCCAGAGAACAGGGGTCCCCACTCAACAGCCATAAGCTGCGAGGGACCAGAGACAGGAGGCAGTCCAGCTTCGCTGCAGCCAGCAGCAACCTGTGACAGTGCCAGAGATTAGACTGGCCGTCCGGAGACGGGCGGCATTTGTATTAAAGCTATGTGTGTGATTATAGCGTGTACCAAAGGTGTATTTTAAGTTTTGTTGATTTAACTAGTTTCAAGTTAAAGTGCAAAGAGTTTAAGTTTACATGTGTGCCGAATGTTTGTATTTTGGTCCGAGGTCAAGGGACCCGACCATGTCTCCACCTAAGACAGCAGGTCAGTGAGACCTGGCTGCATGTCCTTTTAAGTTTTTGCAGGAGATTGGAAAATGAAGCAGCCATGTTCGCCCAGCCCGAGCTGGACATCGAATGAAGATACGGAATGTTGGGGATCACCTCGCCACTGGACGAATCCAGGAGATCCCGCAGTGGTCTTCGGGAAAAACCGGACAGAGTCCGGTGGAACTTGCCTACTCCTCCTACGGGGAGGAGATGGCCCCAGCTGGGTGGGGCACGGCCCCCAACCCAGCACTATCCTGACCAAAGTTCACTTGCGGGAGACCTCGCTGTCGAGGAGTCACGATGGGGAAGCGCGGGCGCCTTGTGATAGGGACGCGTTCCCCGGGGGTGGGTGGTGATGGCCCGGGAAGGTTGTATAGAGGAGGGGGAGACCCAAGAGTCGCGTGGGTGCAGTCGGGGGAGGGAGGTACTCACCCGGGGGCCCACGGGCAAAGAGAATAAGTGTGGCTGGGAAGGATGAGTGGGTGGCCGGATCAGTGTGGGGCCAGGGAGAGCCGCCACACAGGCACCCATCATTTTGTGCAGCCAGTCGAGGGAAGACGGGAGGGGGAGGGACTGGGAGTCATGAGATCCCATACTCCCCAGTCTCGGTCTGTGCCAAGGTAATTTAAACGTGAGGGGTACCCCGCCTCCACAAAGGGACAAGGGAACGGTTCGTGGCTGGCGGAGCAGACTGGTCGGTAAATCCATTCTGCCTGTTTTAAAGTTGTGGTAAACCACTTTTATCGTTCACTATCATTACACTATAGTCATCACTGTTATATCGTTACTCTATGGTTAGCACTGTTCACACTGTTGTATCACTATACGAGGTCGCCTCTTGTCACGCTATTATACCTGGGCTGACCACTGCTGACTCCGCCCATGACTCCACCTACCTGCCCAGGTATAAAGGTAGTCGACTGGCTGGCATTCCTCCTTGTTGTATCCGATCACCCACGAGGGTGGGCTCTGTTATTTAGCCAATAAAAACCTATAGTTACTTTCTTAACTCGTCGCTTTTCATTGGATGAATTGATAGGTATATCAAAAGTTTAAGACGATCAAAGGGGGGTGGAAGGTACTTTTACTGTCCGAGTGGGAGGAGCAATGCCCACACGAATTTTGCGACCCATCATCGGCACGTGATGATCGGGGTTCATTTAAGCATGTTGTTTAATGATTTTTTGTACTTTGTGTTGCAGCCCCAAGATGAGCAGAGGCGTAGGACCCTCTCCGTGCTTGGGATTGTTTTGATTACATTGTGTAACTAAGATTGCAACATTTTGTAATAACTTATGATGTAAAAAAGTGATTGTAAATTTGGTTTACACTGTATAATGTTACAAGAGTGTAGGGGTATGAGACCCCTTATTGAAAACTGAAGTATCTGTAACATGCCAACCGTACCATGGTTTTTTTCTTGAATTAAAGGGGAATAGACGGGACGGGGATCAGTGGCAGATAGCTATTAGGTAAATACAGGGGATGGTTGTTTGTGAGGGGTCAGAAATTATTGCTCATTTCTTCAAGAGGATACTACAAGCAAGCTGGAAGTATCCAAGGGCGGACTGTAAGAATTCGCAATAATTTACAGTTCTGAAGATTCATTTTTTTGATTAAAGAATCCCTGGGCGATGTGTTTTTAAATTCCAGGGATAAAAATGGCTGTCACCACATGGCCGAAGACAAAGGACAATGCTTTGTTTACAAAGCAATTGAATGCTATTAGCATTTGTTTGTATATCGAGTGGATACATCTAAACTGCAGAAGAGACTTTTGTACCTTGAATGGGAAACGTTTAACATTTGAATGGGTTTTAAATCACCCAGCACTGGACAATAGAGCAGTTGTATCTCCCTTTTGTTTCAGCCCAGGGAGCTCCGGAAGACACATTAACCCAGTCTAACCACTTTGAGTTAGCCAATCACAGCTTCCTCTTGTGTATTGGACCCTTTTGGGTGGGGAATTTTGCACACAGCCCTTGCAAGGCAGAACGGCAGGACCTCACCAGGTATAAAGATAGCGGCTGAGAAGCTATCTCTCTCTTACTTCGCTGGACCAAAGGTGAGCAGGGTGTTCTGACTCCTCAGCAAAGCAACCTAGTTAAGGAGTTTGGGGGATGGTGATTTAAGGGAATTGCTAAGATTGTTTCATTAACATTGTAGCCATTGTATCCCTCGTTTTCGCCGTCTGCAACCCCCGTTATATAGTTTTACAATTTTACTGTGTTCGTGTGGGATAGTTTGATATTTTGATTATAGTTTCTTTTAGTTAATAAAACTTGATTTCTTTCTCTCATCCAAACTACGTGTCTGTTTTAATATCAATAATTATAAGCCCTGCAGTCAGAACTGGAAGGTGGGGTAGCGATTCGAAACCGCTGTTTTAAAATTGGTTTTATTTTAAAATTGGTCTGAGTGCAGGCAAAGGCTGCAAGACCAGGAAAATTACTTTAAACCAGCTTAAAGAAGCCCCAACCCTTACAGCTCCTTCTACACTCTCCCATCAAACACTCCCAGGGCAGGTACAGCACGGGTTAGATACAGAGTAAAGCTCCCTCTACACTGTCCCATCAAACACTCCCAGGGCAGGTACAGCACGGGTTAGATACAGAGTAAAGCTCCCTCTACACTGTCCCATCAAACACTCCCAGGGCAGGTACAGTAGGGGTTAAATACAGAGAAAAGCTCCCTCTACACTGTCCCATCAAACACTCCCAGGGCAGGTACAGCACGGGTTAGATACAGAGTAAAGCTCCCTCTACACTGTCCCATCAAACACTCCCAGGGCAGATACAGCACGTGTTAGATACAGAGTAAAGCTCCCTCCACACTGTCCCATCAAACACTCCCAGGGCAGGTACAGCACCGGTTAGTTACAGAGTACAGCTCCCACTACACTGTCCCATCAAACACTCCCAGGGCAGGTACAGCACGGGTTAGATATAGGCTAAAGCTCCGTCTACACTCTCCCCATCAAACACTCCCAGGGCAGGTACAGCACCGGTTAGATACAGAGTACAGCTCCGTCTACACTGTCCCATCAAACACTCCCAGGGCAGGTACAGCATGGGTTAGATACAGAGTAAAGCTCCCTCTACACTGTCCCATCAAACACTCCTAGGGCAGGTACAGCACGTTTTAGATACAGAGTAAAGCTCCCTGTACACTGTCCCATCAAACACTCCCAGGGCAGGTACAAGGGGTTAGATGCAGAGTAAAGCTCCCGCTACACTTTCCCATCAAACTCTCGCAGGGCAGGTACAGCAAAGGTTAGATACAGAGTAAAGCTCCCTCTACACTGTCCCATAAAACACTCGCTGGGCAGGTACAGCACGGGTTAGATACAGAGTAAAGCTCCCTCTACGCTGTCCCATCAAACACTGCCAGGGCAGGTACAGCAAGTGTTGGATGCAGAGTAAAGCTCCCTCTACACTGTCCCATCAAACACTCCTAGGGCAGGTACAGCACAGGTTAGATACAGAGTAAAGCTCCCTCCACACTGTCCCATCAAACACTCCCAGGGCAGGTACAGCACCAGTTAGATACAGAGTACAGCTCTGTAAGAATTCGCAATAATTTACAGTTCTGAAGATTCAATTTTTTTGATTAAAGAATCCCTGGGCGATGTGTTTTTAAATTTCCAGGGATAAAAATGGCTGTCACCACATGGCCGAAGACAAAGGACAATGCTTTGTTTACAATGCAATTGAATGCTATTAGCATTTGTTTGTATATCGAGTGGATACATCTAAACTGCAGAAGAGACTTTTGTACCTTGAATGGGAAACGTTTAACATTTGAATGGGTTTTAAATCACCCAGCACTGAACAATAGAGCAGTTGTATCTCCCTTTTGTTTCAGCCCAGGGAGCTCTGGAAGACACATTAACCCAGTCTAACCACTTTGAGTTAGCCAATCACAGCTTTCTCTTGTGTATTGGACCCTTTTGGGTGGGGAATTTTGCACACAGCCCTTGCAAGGCAGAACCGCAGGACCTGACCAGGTATAACGATAGCGGCTGAGAAGCTATCTCTCTCTTACTTCGCTGGACCAAAGGTGAGCAGGGTGTTCTGACTCCTCAGCAAAGCAACCTAGTTAAGGACTTTGGGGATGGTGATTTAAGGGAATTGCTAAGATTGTTTAAATAACATTGTAGCCATTGTATCCCTCGTTTTCGCCATCTGCAACCCCTGTTATATAGTTTTACAATGTTACTGTGTTCGTGTGGGATAGTTTGATATTTTGATTATAGTTTCTTTTAGTTAATAAAACTTGATTTTTTTCTCTCATCCAAACTACGTGTCTGTTTTAACATCAATAATTATAAACCCTGCAGTCAGAACTGGAAGGTGGGGTAGCGATTCGAAACCGCTGTTTTAAAATTGGTTTATTTTAAAATTGGTCTGAGTGCAGGCAAAGGCTGCAAGACCAGGAAAATTACTTTAAACCAGTTTAAAGAAGCCCCAACCCTTACAATGGCGACCGCGGGCAGGACTGCAGGCCGTTTTTGATATGATAAGTGGTCTGGATCTAGAGAAAGCATCAGTTATTGTCTTTCTTGCTTTCAGTCTGTGGGCAGCTCTGCGGAAGGTAGTGGCAGTGTGTAAGCTGACCTATTGGGGTATAGGTGGCTGGGCTAGGAAGGGTGAGATGGGAGAGCAGGAGGAGTTTAAAGAGGCCAAGAATCAGGAGTCCCAGCTTGAAAAATGCCAGGCGGAGGTAGAACGCCTCAGAGAGGTGTATGAGGTCAGAGCTACTGGTATGAGGGTGCGGGAAGAGAATGCACGCCTCACACTAGAGGTCACGAAATGCCAGGCATTTATAGAGCACCTTGTGCAGGAAGTCACAGAGGCGAGGGACAGAGAGATGAGGCTACAAGAGGAGAATGCACACCTCACCCAAGAAGCTAGCGAGAGAGAGAGCCATGCGAGAAACGAGATAGAATTCCTAAAGTACCAAATCACTGAGGCCAGGGAAAATGAGATGAGACTGCGGGAAGAGAATGTCAGGTTTGGTGAAGCAGATCATGGCCCCTGTAGGGCAGAGATAGAAAGCATTAACATGGCTTTAAAGGCATCAAAGGGAATGATTTGCATGATCAGCCCGAAGGCAGGTCAGCCGGATTTTACTGGCAGCCCAAGTAGAACCATCCCACAGGCAGCACCCAGAACAGTGCTGGATTGGGAATTAGAGACCCCAAGACCGCAGCCCACAGCTCCGAGTCTTGAGGAGCTCTGGCAGCGAGGAGGGGTGGACAATGGGGTTGTAGGAGATCACCAGCAGGTCCCGCTAGGCAGGCAGGGACCAGGACCAGTGTACCCCCTCCAACAACGGAGGTACGGACCGCCCGTGAGGAGTGAGCCTGAGAATAGGAATCCTCAGCCCACAGCAAGTTCGAGTTCACAGGCAAGCACTGTGGCTTGTGTGGGGGGAGGAGCCATTCATATTCAGAGTAAGCTGTTTAAGCCAGGGAACAGGAAAGGAGAGTTCTGGGACCCCTGTAGAGCAGGTCCAGTAGCAGAAATCCGGGACAAGGGAGGCACACACGGGATAGTTTTGGCCCCAGACGAAAGGCAGGTCCAAAATTCCCCATTTAAAGCCACCTGGGTGAGGGAGCATGAGTTTGCTGTCCATGCAAGTTCAAGTTCACCGCCTGTAAAGACAGGCACTGTGGCCTGTTTAAAGGGACCAGCTTCCCAGCCCGCTTCTAGAGTGGTTCCCCCCATGATGTGGAACCCTGCGGGGGCAGGGATAGCAATCCCTCTTGCAGGAGACATTGGGAGGGAGCTGACACCAGGTTTTAAACATGGGGAGGAAAATTTCCAGCCACCAGCAGCGGGTGGTGAGAGTATACCTGCCCCCAGCACAGGAGTGGGCAGGGAAGAGCAGACAAACCCAGAGAGAGATTTGCACTGGTAGGCTGCCAGGTACATTATACAGTGCGGGCTATTTGGACATGGGGGAGAAGGTTCCCAGCCAGCTGGGGCTGTGACCCAAGCTCAGGGTCCGCCAGCCAAAGTTTCCCCCATAGAGACACCCCTCAGAAGGTCTCAGTGGGTGCCCCAGCCTAAGAAAGCATGGTCACCCACTTTACAGTGGAGTAGGGCAGACTCCCGAGCCAGGGAGAAGCCAGAGAACAGGGGTCCCCACTCAACAGCCATAAGCTGCGAGGGACCAGAGACAGGAGGCAGTCCAGCTTCGCTGCAGCCAGCAGCAACCTGTGACAGTGCCAGAGATTAGACTGGCCGTCCGGAGACGGGCGGCATTTGTATTAAAGCTATGTGTGTGAATATAGCGTGTACCAAAGGTGTATTTTAAGTTTTGTTGATTTAACTAGTTTCAAGTTAAAGTGCAAAGAGTTTAAGTTTACATGTGTGCCGAACGTTTGTATTTTGGTCCGAGGTCAAGGGACCCGACCATGTCTCCACCTAAGACAGCAGGTCAGTGAGACCTGGCTGCATGTCCTTTTAAGTTTTTGCAGGAGATTGGAAAATGAAGCAGCCATGTTCGCCCAGCCCGAGCTGGACATCGAATGAAGATACGGAATGTTGGGGATCACCTCGCCACTGGACGAATCCAGGAGATCCCGCAGTGGTCTTCGGGAAAAACCGGACAGAGTCCGGAGGAACTTGCCTACTCCTCCTACGGGGAGGAGATGGCCCCAGCTGGGTGGGGCACGGCCCCCAACCCAGCACTATCCTGACCAAAGTTCACTTGCGGGAGACCTCGCTGTCGAGGAGTCACGATGGGGAAGCGCGGGCGCCTTGTGATAGGGACGCGTTCCCCGGGGGTGGGTGGTGATGGCCCGGGAAGATTGTATAGAGGAGGGGGAGACCCAAGAGTAGCGTGGGTGCAGTCGGGGGAGGGAGGTACTCACCCGGGGGCCCACGGGCAAAGAGAATAAGTGTGGCTGGGAAGGATGAGTGGGTGGCCGGATCAGTGTGGGGCCAGGGAGAGCTGCCACACAGGCACCCATCATTTTGTGCAGCCAGTCGAGGGAAGACGGGAGGGGGAGGGACTGGGAGTCATGAGATCCCATACTCCCCAGTCTCGGTCTGTGCCAAGGTAATTTAAACGTGAGGGGTACCCCGCCTCCACAAAGGGACAAGGGAGCGGTTCGGGGCTGGCGGAGCAGACTGGTCGGTAAATCCATTCTGCCTGTTTTAAAGTTGTGGTAAACCACTTTTATCGTTCACTATCGTTACACTATAGTCATCACTGTTATATCGTTACTCTATGGTTAGCACTGTTCACACTGTTGTATCACTATACGAGGTCGCCTCTTGTCACGCTATTATACCTGGGCTGACCACTGCTGACTCCGCCCATGACTCCACCTACCTGCCCAGGTATAAAGGTAGTCGACTGGTTGGCATTCCTCCTTGTTGTATCCGATCACCCACGAGGGTGGGCTCTGTTATTTAGCCAATAAAAACCTATAGTTACTTTCTTAACTCGTCGCTTTTCATTGGATGAATTGATAGGTATATCAAAAGTTTAAGACGATCAAAGGGGGGTGGAAGGTACTTTTACTGTCCGAGTGGGAGGAGCAATGCCCACACGAATTTTGCGACCCATCATCGGCACGTGATGATCGGGGTTCATTTAAGCATGTTGTTTAATGATTTTTTGTACTTTGTGTTGCAGCCCCAAGTTGAGCAGAGGCGTAGGACCCTCTCCGTGCTTGGGATCATTTTGATTACATTGTGTAACGAAGATTGCAACATTTTGTAATAACTTATGATGTAAAAAAGTGATTGTAAATTTGGTTTACACTGTATAATGTTACAAGAGTGTAGGGGTATGAGACCCCTTATTGAAAACTGAAGTATCTGTAACATGCCAACCGTACCATGGTTTTTTTCTTGAATTAAAGGGGAATAGACGGGACGGGGATCAGTGGCAGATAGCTATTAGGTAAATACAGGGGATGGTTGTTTGTGAGGGGTCAGAAATTATTGCTCATTTCTTCAAGAGGATACTACAAGCAAGCTGGAAGTATCCAAGGGCGGACTGTAAGAATTCGCAATAATTTACAGTTCTGAAGATTCATTTTTTTGATTAAAGAATCCCTGGGCGATGTGTTTTTAAATTCCAGGGATAAAAATGGCTGTCACCACATGGCCGAAGACAAAGGACAATGCTTTGTTTACAAAGCAATTGAATGCTATTAGCATTTGTTTGTATATCGAGTGGATACTTCTAAACTGCAGAAGAGACTTTTGTACCTTGAATGGGAAACGTTTAACATTTGAATGGGTTTTAAATCACCCAGCACTGGACAATAGAGCAGTTGTATCTCCCTTTTGTTTCAGCCCAGGGAGCTCCGGAAGACACATTAACCCAGTCTAACCACTTTGAGTTAGCCAATCACAGCTTCCTCTTGTGTATTGGACCCTTTTGGGTGGGGAATTTTGCACACAGCCCTTGCAAGGCAGGACGGCAGGACCTCACCAGGTTTAAAGATAGCGGCTGAGAAGCTATCTCTCTCTTACTTCACTGGACCAAAGGTGAGCAGGGTGTTCTGACTCCTCAGCAAAGCAACCTAGTTAAGGAGTTTGGGGGATGGTGATTTAAGGGAATTGCTAAGATTGTTTCATTAACATTGTAGCCATTGTATCCCTCGTTTTCGCCGTCTGCAACCCCCGTTATATAGTTTTACAATTTTACTGTGTTCGTGTGGGATAGTTTGATATTTTGATTATAGTTTCTTTTAGTTAATAAAACTTGATTTCTTTCTCTCATCCAAACTACGTGTCTGTTTTAATATCAATAATTATAAGCCCTGCAGTCAGAACTGGAAGGTGGGGTAGCGATTCGAAACCGCTGTTTTAAAATTGGTTTTATTTTAAAATTGGTCTGAGTGCAGGCAAAGGCTGCAAGACCAGGAAAATTACTTTAAACCAGCTTAAAGAAGCCCCAACCCTTACAGCTCCTTCTACACTCTCCCATCAAACACTCCCAGGGCAGGTACAGCACGGGTTAGATACAGAGTAAAGCTCCCTCTACACTGTCCCATCAAACACTCCCAGGGCAGGTACAGCACGGGTTAGATACAGAGTAAAGCTCCCTCTACACTGTCCCATCAAACACTCCCAGGGCAGGTACAGTAGGGGTTAAATACAGAGAAAAGCTCCCTCTACACTGTCCCATCAAACACTCCCAGGGCAGGTACAGCACGGGTTAGATACAGAGTAAAGCTCCCTCTACACTGTCCCATCAAACACTCCCAGGGCAGATACAGCACGTGTTAGATACAGAGTAAAGCTCCCTCCACACTGTCCCATCAAACACTCCCAGGGCAGGTACAGCACCGGTTAGTTACAGAGTACAGCTCCCACTACACTGTCCCATCAAACACTCCCAGGGCAGGTACAGCACGGGTTAGATATAGGCTAAAGCTCCGTCTACACTCTCCCCATCAAACACTCCCAGGGCAGGTACAGCACCGGTTAGATACAGAGTACAGCTCCGTCTACACTGTCCCATCAAACACTCCCGGGGCAGGTACAGCATGGGTTAGATACAGAGTAAAGCTCCCTCTACACTGTCCCATCAAACACTCCTAGGGCAGGTACAGCACGTTTTAGATACAGAGTAAAGCTCCCTCTACACTGTCCCATCAAACACTCCCAGGGCAGGTACAAGGGGTTAGATGCAGAGTAAAGCTCACGCTACACTTTCCCATCAAACTCTCGCAGGGCAGGTACAGCAAAGGTTAGATACAGAGTAAAGCTCCCTCTACACTGTCCCATAAAACACTCGCTGGGCAGGTACAGCACGGGTTAGATACAGAGTAAAGCTCCCTCTACGCTGTCCCATCAAACACTGCCAGGGCAGGTACAGCAAGTGTTGGATGCAGAGTAAAGCTCCCTCTACACTGTCCCATCAAACACTCCTAGGGCAGGTACAGCACAGGTTAGATACAGAGTAAAGCTCCCTCCACACTGTCCCATCAAACACTCCCAGGGCAGGTACAGCACCAGTTAGATACAGAGTACAGCTCTGTAAGAATTCGCAATAATTTACAGTTCTGAAGATTCAATTTTTTTGATTAAAGAAACCCTGGGCGATGTGTTTTTAAATTTCCAGGGATAAAAATGGCTGTCACCACATGGCCGAAGACAAAGGACAATGCTTTGTTTACAAAGCAATTGAATGCTATTAGCATTTGTTTGTATATCGAGTGGATACATCTAAACTGCAGAAGAGACTTTTGTACCTTGAATGGGAAACGTTTAACATTTGAATGGGTTTTAATCACCCAGTACTGGACAATAGAGCAGTTGTATCTCCCTTTTGTTTCAGCCCAGGGAGCTCCGGAAGACACATTAACCCAGTCTAACCACTTTGAGTTAGCCAATCACAGCTTTCTCTTGTGTATTGGACCCTTTTGGGTGGGGAATTTTGCACACAGCCCTTGCAAGGCAGAACCGCAGGACCTGACCAGGTATAACGATAACGGCTGAGAAGCTATCTCTCTCTTACTTCGCTGGACCAAAGGTGAGCAGGGTGTTCTGACTCCTCAGCAAAGCAACCTAGTTAAGGACTTTGGGGATGGTGATTTAAGGGAATTGCTAAGATTGTTTAAATAACATTGTAGCCATTGTATCCCTCGTTTTCGCCGTCTGCAACCCCTGTTATATAGTTTTACAATTTTACTGTGTTCGTGTGGGATAGTTTGATATTTTGATTATAGTTTCTTTTAGTTAATAAAACTTGATTTTTTTCTCTCATCCAAACTACGTGTCTGTTTTAACATCAAAGTTATAAGCCCTGCAGTCAGAACTGGAAGGTGGGGTAGCGATTCGAAACCGCTGTTTTAAAATTGGTTTATTTTAAAATTGGTCTGAGTGCAGGCAAAGGCTGCAAGACCAGGAAAATTACTTTAAACCAGTTTAAAGAAGCCCCAACCCTTACAATGGCGACCGCGGGCAGGACTGCAGGCCGTTTTTGATATGATAAGTGGTCTGGATCTAGAGAAAGCATCAGTTATTGTCTTTCTTGCTTTCAGTCTGTGGGCAGCTCTGCGGAAGGTAGTGGCAGTGTGTAAGCTGACCTATTGGGGTATAGGTGGCTGGGCTAGGAAGGGTGAGATGGGAGAGCAGGAGGAGTTTAAAGAGGCCAAGAATCAGGAGTCCCAGCTTGAAAAATGCCAGGCGGAGGTAGAACGCCTCAGAGAGGTGTATGAGGTCAGAGCTACTGGTATGAGGGTGCGGGAAGAGAATGCACGCCTCACACTAGAGGTCACGAAATGCCAGGCATTTATAGAGCACCTTGTGTAGGAAGTCGCAGAGGCGAGGGACAGAGAGATGAGGCTACAAGAGGAGAATGCACACCTCACCCAAGAAGCTAGCGAGAGAGAGAGCCATGCGAGAAACGAGATAGAATTCCTAAAGTACCAAATCACTGAGGCCAGGGAAAATGAGATGAGACTGCGGGAAGAGAATGTCAGGTTTGGTGAAGCAGACCATGGCCCCTGTAGGGCAGAGATAGAAAGCATTAACATGGCTTTAAAGGCCTCAAAGGGAATGATTTGCATGATCAGCCCGAAGGCAGGTCAGCCGGATTTTACTGGCACCCCAAGTAGAACCATCCCACAGGCAGCACCCAGAACAGTGCTGGATTGGGAATTAGAGACCCCAAGACCGCAGCCCACAGCTCCGAGTCTTGAGGAGCTCTGGCAGCGAGGAGGGGTGGACAATGGGGTGGTAGGAGATCACCAGCAGGTCCCGCTAGGCAGGCGGGGACCAGGACCAGTGTACCCCCTCCAACAACGGAGGTACGGTCCGCCCGTGAGGAGTGAGCCTGAGAATAGGAATCCTCAGCCCACAGCAAGTTCGAGTTCACAGGCAAGCACTGTGGCTTGTGTGGGGGGAGGAGCCATTCATATTCAGAGTAAGCTGTTTAAGCCAGGGAACAGGAAAGGAGAGTTCTGGGACCCCTGTAGAGCAGGTCCAGTAGCAGAAATCCGGGACAAGGGAGGCACACACGGGATAGTTTTGGCCCCAGACGAAAGGCAGGTCCAAAATTCCCCATTTAAAGCCACCTGGGTGAGGGAACATGAGTTTGCTGTCCATGCAAGTTCAAGTTCACCGCCTGTAATGACAGGCACTGTGGCCTGTTTAAAGGGACCAGCTTCCCAGCCCGCTTCTAGAGTGGTTCCCCCCATGATGTGGAACCCTGCGGGGGCAGGGATAGCAATCCCTCTTGCAGGAGACATTGGGAGGGAGCTGACACCAGGTTTTAAACATGGGGAGGAAAATTTCCAGCCACCAGCAGCGGGTGGTGAGAGTATACCTGCCCCCAGCACAGGAGTGGGCAGGGAAGAGCAGACAAACCCAGAGAGAGATTTGCACTGGTAGGCTGCCAGGTACATTATACAGTGCGGGCTATTTGGACATGGGGGAGAAGGTTCCCAGCCAGCTGGGGCTGTGACCCAAGCTCAGGGTCCGCCAGCCAAAGTTTCCCCCATAGAGACACCCCTCAGAAGGTCTCAGTGGGTGCCCCAGCCTAAGAAAGCATGGTCACCCACTTTACAGTGGAGTAGGGCAGACTCCCGAGCCAGGGAGAAGCCAGAGAACAGGGGTCCCCACTCAACAGCCATAAGCTGCGAGGGACCAGAGACAGGAGGCAGTCCAGCTTCGCTGCAGCCAGCAGCAACCTGTGACAGTGCCAGAGATTAGACTGGCCGTCCGGAGACGGGCGGCATTTGTATTAAAGCTATGTGTGTGAATATAGCGTGTACCAGAGGTGTATTTTAAGTTTTGTTGATTTAACTAGTTTCAAGTTAAAGTGCAAAGAGTTTAAGTTTACATGTGTGCCGAATGTTTGTATTTTGGTCCGAGGTCAAGGGACCCGACCATGTCTCCACCTAAGACAGCAGGTCAGTGAGACCTGGCTGCATGTCCTTTTAAGTTTTTGCAGGAGATTGGAAAATGAAGCAGCCATGTTCGCCCAGCCCGAGCTGGACATCGAATGAAGATACGGAATGTTGGGGATCACCTCGCCACTGGACGAATCCAGGAGATCCCGCAGTGGTCTTCGGGAAAAACCGGACAGAGTCCGGAGGAACTTGCCTACTCCTCCTACGGGGAGGAGATGGCCCCAGCTGGGTGGGGCACGGCCCCCAACCCAGCACTATCCTGACCAAAGTTCACTTGCGGGAGACCTCGCTGTCGAGGAGTCACGATGGGGAAGCGCGGGCGCCTTGTGATAGGGACGCGTTCCCCGGGGGTGGGTGGTGATGGCCCGGGAAGATTGTATAGAGGAGGGGGAGACCCAAGAGTCGCGTGGGTGCAGTCGGGGGAGGGAGGTACTCACCCGGGGGCCCACGGGCAAAGAGAATAAGTGTGGCTGGGAAGGATGAGTGGGTGGCCGGATCAGTGTGGGGCCAGGGAGAGCCGCCACACAGGCACCCATCATTTTGTGCAGCCAGTCGAGGGAAGACGGGAGGGGGAGGGACTGGGAGTCATGAGATCCCATACTCCCCAGTCTCGGTCTGTGCCAAGGTAATTTAAACGTGAGGGGTACCCCGCCTCCACAAAGGGACAAGGGAACGGTTCGGGGCTGGCGGAGCAGACTGGTCGGTAAATCCATTCTGCCTGTTTTAAAGTTGTGGTAAACCACTTTTATCGTTCACTATCGTTACACTACAGTCATCACTGTTATATCGTTACTCTATGGTTAGCACTGTTCACACTGTTGTATCACTATACGAGGTCACCTCTTGTCACGCTATTATACCTGGGCTGACCACTGCTGACTCCGCCCATGACTCCACCTACCTGCCCAGGTATAAAGGTAGTCGACTGGCTGGCATTCCTCCTTGTTGTATCCGATCACCCACGAGGGTGGGCTCTGTTATTTAGCCAATAAAAACCTATAGTTACTTTCTTAACTCGTCGCTTTTCATTGGATGAATTGATAGGTATATCAAAAGTTTAAGACGATCAAAGGGGGGTGGAAGGTACTTTTACTGTCCGAGTGGGAGGAGCAATGCCCACACGAATTTTGCGACCCATCATCGGCACGTGATGATCGGGGTTCATTTAAGCATGTTGTTTAATGATTTTTTGTACTTTGTGTTGCAGCCCCAAGTTGAGCAGAGGCGTAGGACCCTCTCCGTGCTTGGGATCGTTTTGATTACATTGTGTAACGAAGATTGCAACATTTTGTAATAACTTATGATGTAAAAAAGTGATTGTAAATTTGGTTTACACTGTATAATGTTACAAGAGTGTAGGGGTATGAGACCCCTTATTGAAAACTGAAGTATCTGTAACATGCCAACCGTACCATGGTTTTTTTCTTGAATTAAAGGGGAATAGACGGGACGGGGATCAGTGGCAGATAGCTATTAGGTAAATACAGGGGATGGTTGTTTGTGAGGGGTCAGAAATTATTGCTCATTTCTTCAAGAGGATACTACAAGCAAGCTGGAAGTATCCAAGGGCGGACTGTAAGAATTCGCAATAATTTACAGTTCTGAAGATTCATTTTTTTGATTAAAGAATCCCTGGGCAATGTGTTTTTAAATTCCAGGGATAAAAATGGCTGTCACCACATGGCCGAAGACAAAGGACAATGCTTTGTTTACAAAGCAATTGAATGCTATTAGCACGGTGGCATAGTGGTTAGCACTGTTGTCTCACAGCACCAGAGACCTGGGTTCGAATCCGGCCTCGGGCGACTGTCTGTGTGGAGTTTGCACATTCTCCCCGTGTTTGCGTGGGTTTTCTCCGGGTGCTCCGGTTTCCTCCCACAGTCCAAAGACGTGCGGGTTAGGTTGGTTGGCTATGATAAATTGACCCTTAGTGTTAGGGGGATTAAATACGTGGGGTTGGTGGGATATGTGTTGGTGTAGGGGTTACGGGGATCGGGTGGGATATGTGTCGGTGCAGGCTCGATGGGCCGAAATGGCCTCTATCTGCACTGTGGGGTTTCTGTGATTCTGTGATTTGTTTGTATATCGAGTGGATACATCTAAACTGCAGAAGAGACTTTTGTACCTTGAATGGGAAACGTTTAACATTTGAATGGGTTTTAAATCACCCAGCACTGGACAATAGAGCAGTTGTATCTCCCTTTTGTTTCAGCCCAGGGAGCTCCGGAAGACACATTAACCCAGTCTAACCACTTTGAGTTAGCCAATCACAGCTTCCTCTTGTGTATTGGACCCTTTTGGGTGGGGAATTTTGCACACAGCCCTTGCAAGGCAGAACGGCAGGACCTCACCAGGTATAAAGATAGCGGCTGAGAAGCTATCTCTCTCTTACTTCACTGGACCAAAGGTGAGCAGGGTGTTCTGACTCCTCAGCAAAGCAACCTAGTTAAGGAGTTTGGGGGATGGTGATTTAAGGGAATTGCTAAGATTGTTTCATTAACATTGTAGCCATTGTATCCCTCGTTTTTGCCATCTGCAACCCCCGTTATATAGTTTTACAATTTTACTGTGTTCGTGTGGGATAGTTTGATGTTTTGATTATAGTTTCTTTTAGTTAATAAAACTTGATTTCTTTCTCTCATCCAAACTACGTGTCTGTTTTAATATCAATAATGATAAGCCCTGCAGTGAACACTGGAAGGCCGGGTAGCGATTCGAAACCGCTGTTTTAAAATTGGTTTTATTTTAAAATTGGTCTGAGTGCAGGCAAAGGCTGCAAGACCAGGAAAATTACTTTAAACCAGTTTAAAGAAGCCCCAACCCTTACAGCTCCTTCTACACTCTCCCATCAAACACTCCCAGGGCAGGTACAGCACGGGTTAGATACAGAGTAAAGCTCCCTCTACACTGTCCCATCAAACACTCCCAGGGCAGGTACAGCACGGGTTAGATACAGAGTAAAGCTCCCTCTACACTGTCCCATCAAACACTCCCAGTGCAGGTACAGCACGTGTCAGATACAGAGTAAAGCTCCCTCCACACTGTCCCATCAAACACTCCCAGGGCAGGTACAGCAGCGGTTAGATACAGAGCACAGCTCCCTCTTCACTGTCCCATCAAACACTCACAGGGCAGGTACAGCATGGGTTAGATACAGAGTAAAGCTCCCTCTACACTGTCCCATCAAACACTCCCAGGGCAGATACAGCACGTGTTAGATACAGAGTAAAGCTCCCTCCACACTGTCCCATCAAACACTCCCAGGGCAGGTACAGCACCGGTTAGTTACAGAGTCCAGCTCCCACTACACTGTCCCATCAAACACTCCCAGGGCAGGGACAGCACGGGTTAGATACAGGCTAAAGCTCCCTCTACACTGTCCCCATCAAACACTCCCAGGACAGGGACAGCACTGGTTAGATACAGAGTACAGCTCCCTCTACACTGTCCCATCAAACACTCCCAGGTCAGGTACAGCACGGGTTAGATACAGAGTAAAGCTCCCTCTACACTGTCCCATCAAACACTCCCAGGGCATGTACAGCACGGGGTAGATACAGAGTAAAGCTCCCTCTACACTGTCCCATCAAACACTCCCAGGGCAGGTACAGCATGGGTTAGATACAGAGTAAACCTCCCTCTTCACTGTCCCATCAAACACTCCCAGGGCAGGTACAGTACGTGTTAGATACAGAGTAAAGCTCCCTCCACACTGTCCCATCAAACACTCCCAGGGTAGGTACAGCACCGGTTAGATACAGAGTACAGCACCCTCTACACTGTCCCATCAAACACTCCCATGGCAGGTGCAGCACAGGTTAGATACAGTGTAAAGCTCCCTCTACACTGTCCCATCAAACACTCCCAAGGCAGATACAGCATGGGTTAGATACAGAGTAAAGCTCCCTCTACACTGTCACATCAAACACTCCCAGGGCAGGTACAGCACCCAAAGGAAAACACCAACAAATGCATGTAGAGCCGAACTAGGCAGATACCCACTGATAATAAACATCCAAAAACGAGCACTAAACTTTCTAAATCACCTCAAATCTAGTTCCCCAGACACTCTTCATTTTAAAGCCCTCCAGACCCAAGAGCTGAACCCAGAAACGAGTCCCCTGAGTCAGTTGTTACTGAAACTAAGTTCTCCTACCCAGCCGGACCCTGACCAGTCCCAGACCAACACTGCTCCCCAAACACCAATCCGAGTGAACCAAATCATTAAAGAATGCAAAGAAACCTACCTGGAACATTGGAACACAATAACCAAATGCCAAAGCAGATTAGAATGCTACCGGGCCCTAAAAAGAGAATATAAACTGGCAGACTATCTCTCGACCATCAGAGACACAAAACATAGACAGACCCTCACCAGATACAGACTAAGCGACCACCAACTGGCAATTGAAAAAGGAAGATACAAGAAATCCTGGCAACCTAAAGAAAATAGAGTATGTGATCACTGTCTGGCCGGCGAGGTTGAGACAGAGGTGCACTTCCTCCTAAAATGCGAAAAATTCAACGAGACAAGAAACACATATTTTGACAAGCTCAGCCTTACAACCCCAGATTTCAAAGAATTGGATGACCTGTCAAAATTAAGAATAGTCCTGGGGGAGGGAGACAGACCATATCTTGGTGCCCAATATGTAACAACATGTCACAACCTGAGGAACATTGAGTGACTAACGAGCACACCCATAGCATATATACGCTAAAAATGTTTAAATCAATACCGAATGTACCCAACGACTGTTTTAAATTAATACTGAATGCACCCAACGAAGGTCAACGACTGTTTAAATTAATACTGTCTGTACCCAACGAGGGTCAAAAACGTTTGACACCTACAGAATGTTGGAAACCTGTACTTTTTGTTATGTAAGCTTTGGCAACATGGTTCCCTGTAAACTTTCATGCCAATAAAGCATTTGAATTGAATTGAATTGAATTGTACAGCTCCTTCTACACTGTCCCATCAAACACTGCCAGGGCAGGTGCAGCACGGGTTAGATACAGAGTAAAGCTCCCTCTACACTGTCCCATCAAACACTCCCAGTGCCGGTACAGCACGGGTTAGATACAGAGGGAACCTCCCTCTACACTGTCCCATCAAACACTCCCAGGGCAGGTACAGCACCGGTTAGATAAAGAGTAAAGCTCCCTCTACACTGTCCCATCAAACACTCCCAGGGCAGGTACAGCACGGGTTAGATATAGAGTAAAGCTCCCTCTACACTGTCCCATCAAACACTCCCAGGGCAGGTACAGCACGGGTTAGATACAGAGTAAAGCTCCCTCTGAACAGCCTCATCCAACACTTCTGGAGAACATATAGCACGCTTTAGATGCAATCTTAGAATCCTACAATCTTACTGTACAGATGGAGGCCATTCGGCCCATCTTGCTTGTGCCAACTCTCTGAGAGAGAGAGCTATTAGCCCCACATTCCTGCTGTTTCCGCATTGCCCTGCAAATTTTTTTGAGCACCTCTTTGATTCTCCCCTTAACCTTCTCTGCTCGAAGGAGAAAAATCCCAGCTTCATTCGTCTTCCCGTGTAACTGAATTCCTCATCCCTGGTACCGTTCTGGTGAATCTCCTCTGCACCCTCTCCAAGGCCTTGATATCCTTTCTAATGCATGGTGCTCATAATTGGACACAATACTCTAGCTGAGGTCTAACTAATGATTTATAAATGTTTACCATAGGGTCCTTACTCTCTGCCTCTATTTATAAAACCAAGGATCCCGTGTGCTTTTTTAGCAACTGCATCAACTCGTCCTACCAGCTTCAAAGATTTGTGTATATGAACCCCAGGGGGCAAAAATTGGGTCACGCCCCCTTTGGGGCGCTAACTTCACCGGGGCGCCCTGAAAAAATTAGCGCACCTGCGCCCGAAATTCACTGGTAGCACCCTAAGAGGGAGGTGGGGTGTTACTGGAAGTGCCCCGCCTCCCTCTTGGGGTGCTGCGAGGGAATATCACGGCGCTACGTGTCGCGGTGTCACGCGCTGCAGCATGTCGCGCCGCGGTACTGCAGGCCTTCCTCCCCTTATTAAAGGGGAGGGGCCTAGCGCAGCGTGACCTGCGGCCCAGCTGGGCCACCAGGGATCGGAGTGCCACTCAAGAGGAGTGCCAGGCTCACGGACCGCTGCCGGCACCCCGCGGGGGGGCTGTACAGAAGGCCGGGGACAGCAATGGGGGCAGGTGCTGGCAAGTGGCCAGCAACAAAAATGGCCACCTGGCACCTTCTCTTTAATTTGCGCTGCCCCGGCCGCAGGTAGGCCCCCCTGACCCTGTCGGACATAGCGTCCAGCGTTAAGTCAGGGGGCGCTACCGAAGATCGCGGCCGGGGTGCGAGCGGGGTGCTGTGTGCGGTGATGACATCATCGCTGGAGGTGCAGCGCCGCGGGGTGCTACCGGTTAGCGCCGCCGCTAACCTCCTGCTGAATTTCACAGGAGGCATTGGCGGTGCTGCGCCCAGGCGCTAGTTGCTTTGTGCCCTGCTAACGCTAACGGGAGGCACAAATCAACCTAATTTTATCCCCAGGTGTCTCTGTTCCTGCACCACCTTTAAAATTGTACCTTTGGTTTATATTGCCTCTTTTTTCCTTCCAAAATGAATCACCTCACACTTCTTTGCGTTAACTTTGAACTGCCGAGTGTCCGCCCATTTCATAAGTTGTCCTGAAGTCTGTTACTCTCTTCACTGTTTAATACATTGTCAAGCTTTGTGATATCCGCAAACTTTGAAATTATGTCCCCTATACCTAAGCCCAGGTCAGTAATATATATCAAAATAAGCAGTGGTTCTAATACCGACCCGTGTGGAACGCCATTGTGTTCTTCCCTCCAGTATGGAAAACAACCTTTTACTTCTACTCTCTGCTTTCTGTCCATTAGCCAATTTTGTATCCACACTGCCACTGTCACTTTAATCCCATGGGCTTTAATTTTGCTAACGGGTCTATTATGTGTTTGTTTTATTCATTCATGGGATGTGGGCATTGCTGGCAAGGCCGGCATTTATTGCCCATTCTTGTTTCCCTTGAGAAGGTGCTGGTGAGCCGCCTTCTTGAACCGCTGCAGTCCGTGTGGTGAAGGTACTCGTACAGTGCTGTTAGGGAGGGAGTTCCAGGATTTTGACCCAGCGACGATGAAGGAAAAGCAAAATATTTCCAAGTCAGGATGGTGTGTGACTTGGAGGGGAACTTGGATGTGGTGGTGTTCCCATGCGCCCGCTGCCCTTGTCGCTCTAGGTGGTAGAGGTCGCGGGTTTGGGAGGTGCTGTCGAAGAAGCCTGTGGTACTTTATCAAACACCTTCTGAAGTCCGTATACTCAACATCATCCGCACTACCCTCATCAACCCTTTCCATTACTTCATCAAAGAACTCAATCAAGTTAGTCAGACATGATTTGCCTTTAACAAATCCGTGTTGGCTGTCATTTATTAACCCATATTATTCCAAGTGCCAATTAATTTTGTCCCAGATTATTGTCTCTACGAGTTTCCCCACCACCAACGTTAGGCTGACTGGCCTGTAGTTGCCGGGTTTATCCATCTCCCCTTTTTCAAACAGGAGTATAACATTTGCAATCTTCCAGGCCTCTGGCACCACCCCCATATAAAAGGAGGATTGGAAGATTGTGGCCAGAGCCTCAGCTATTTCCACCCATACTTCCCTCAGCAACCTAGGTTGAATCCTATCCAGACCGGGTGACTTTTCTACCTTGAGCACTGGCAACTATTTTAGGACATCCTTTTTATCTATTTTTACCCTCTCTAATGCCTCTACCACCTCCTCCTTTTCCTTTACTGCTACATTAGCAGCATCCTCTTCTCTACTGAAGGCAGATGCAAACACAGAAACACAGAAGATAGGAGCTGGAGTAGGCCATTCGGCCCTTCGAGCCTGCTCCGCCATTCAATGTGATCATGGCTGATCATCGAAATTCAGTACCCTGTCCCTGCCTTTTCCCCATATCCCTTGATCCCTTTTGCCTCAAGAAATATATCCAACTCTTTCTTGAATATATTTAATGAACTAGCCTCCACCGCCCTCTGTGGCAGAGAATTCCACAGGTTCACCACTCTCTGGGTGAAGAAATTCCTCCTCATTTCAGTCCTAAATGGCTTACCCCTTATCCTTAGACTATGACCCCTGGTTCTGGACTCCCCGGCCATCAGAAACATCCTTCCTGCATCTAGTCTGTCCAGACCTGACAGAATTTTATAGGTTTTGATGAGATCCCCTCTCAATCTTCTAAACTCCAGTGAGTATAAGCCCAATCGACACAATCTCTCCTCATACGTCATTCCTGCCATCCCAGGGATCAGCCTGGTGAATCTTCGCTGCACTCCCTCCATGGCAAGAACGTCCTTCCTCAGGTAAGGTGACCAAAACTGCACACAATACTCAAGGTGCGGTCTCACCAAGGCCCTGTACAACTGTAGCAAGGCATCCTTGTTCCTGTACTCGAACCCTCTTGCTACGAAGGCCAACATACCATTTGCCTTCTTAACTGCCTGCTGCACCTGCATGCTTATCTTCAGCGACTGGTGCACAAGGACACCCAGGTCTCTTTGCACTTCCCCTTCTCCCAATCTATTGCCTTTCAAATAATAATCTGCCTTCCTGTTTTTGCCACCAAAGTGGATAACCTCACATTTATCCACATTATAGTGCATTTGCCATGTTTCTGCCCAATCACTCAACCTGTCCAAATCGTACTGGAGAAGTGCTCATTTAGTACCTCAGCCATGCCCTCTGCCTCCACAAGATCTCCTTTTGGGCTCTTAATCAGCCCCACCCTTCCTTGGATATACTTTTTCTCTTTATATGTTTATAAAAGACTTTAGTCTTCTCTTTTATATTACCCACTAATCTTTTCGCATTACCCCTTTTATTTCCTTTTTTAGATCTCCTCTGCACTCTCTGTATTCTGATTGGTTCTCTACTGTCTTATCAACCTGACATTTATCATAAGCCTCCTTTTTCTGTTTCATTTTAATCTCTATGGGCGTGGAATTTGATACCGCCCCGCCCAGGAAGTGGAGTGCAATGTCGGCGCTGAACTTCCTGGTGGGGCGGTAACCGAGGCGATGTCGGGATGCGATCGGCTGAGCTCCACGGAGGGGAGGGCCGCTGTGCACTCTGCAGGGCCTCCAATGGCCCAACTAGGCCACCAGGGCGGCGTGGTGCCGCGGCCGCAGTCCAGCACCGAGACGTGGCGCCGGGCTGTGCGATGGCGGACAGGACCGCACCATGGCACACCATAGAGGGCCGACCTGGAAGTCGGCCAAAAAAAAGGAAATGGTGGCGCGGGACGCGGCCGCACCTCCCCTTTAACTACCGCCCCGCGAGCGGAGGGTGGCCATACTCCCGACCCGTGAGGCTTGCGCTGACATTGCCCGCGGCAGCCTCACGGAGCGCATCCGCATTTCTGCCGCAGGATGGTAAGGGGACGTCATTGCCCGGGGCGCTACCGGCGGGGGCGCGACGCTATTGGGTAGCGCCTCAGCAACGCCCCGTTGAATTTCGCGGGAGGCGCTTTTTCCACCTCCCCCCGGGTGATTAGCCCTTTGCGCCCTGTTAGCACCCCGCAGAGGCGCTAATGGCAGTCACATTGGAGCCAAATTTCGCCCCCTATATCTTTAGTCATCCAGGGAGCTCCAGCTTTGGATGCCCTTCCTTTCCCCCTCATGGGAATGTGTCTCGTCTGTACTCGAACCATCTCCTCTTTGAAGGCCTCCCATTGCTCATTTACTGTTTTACCTGCCAATCATTGTTTCCAATCCAATCTAACTGGGCCAGATCCCTTTTCAACTCACTGAAATTAGCCCTCCTCCAGTTGAGTATTTTCACATTTGATTGTTCTTTGTCCTTTTCCATAACTACTCTAAACCAAATGATACTGTGATCACTGTTCCCCAAATGCTCTCCCACTGAAACATGCTCCACCTGCCCCACTTCATTCCCCAGAACGAGACCCAGCACTGCTTCCTTCCTCATTGCAGCTCGAAACACACTGATCAAGTAAGTTCTCTTGTACACATTTCAGGAATTCTTCCCTCTCTTTGTCCTTCACACAATTTTTTCCCCAGTCGATACTAGGATAACTGAAGCCCCCCATTTTCATGAATGTTGTTATTACATCTTTCTGAAATGCATCCCTCTCTATCTTTCCATTATCGGGTGGTCTATAGTATACATGCAGCAGCGTAATAGCTCCTCTTCTGCTCCTTATCTCTAACCACATAGATTCAGTCTTTGAACACTTAAGTACAATGCATTGTGCAGTCAGCAGTGAACAAGCGGCGTTAGCCATTCATTACACTTACCCACAGACTTTCTGTGGGCTTTTGCACTGGAATGTGCGTTATTAGAGAGCCAAAACAGCGCCATGTCCTCTACAGGGGATCTGGGACCAGTGTGAACAGGGAAAGCAACTGTGCGTCTCCTTAACTAATCAGAGGGAAAGAAAGATGGTATTAAGAGAGAGAGCTAAAGAAACAAAGAAAAAGTTAAAGTAAAATGTACTTAACTTTTTTAATATCGCCAACAATAATTGAAGGAATGAGGCTCCACATTTGTGAAAGTTAATTTTCAGGGCCAGAGATGCTGTTTGGCAGTAATTAAGACTTATTGCGCCGTTAAAAAATTACTTACACTGGAATGGACAAATCCTAACCTTTTCTGGCGTGTTTTGTGGGTATCTATCACATAAGTACCGCAACTTCACGGGCTTCTATGTGTTTGAATGGTGAGTCTCTGGGGAGATACCGGTGTATCGAAGCTTCTGGAGGAGTAAGGCAACTCGAGCAGAAACCTCCTGATTTCCACATTTAATAGCGCATGTTGGAAGTTGCTGTCCAATTTACTCCTTAATAGCAGTTATTTCTACAGCAAAATCCGGGTCAATATTATCCTTTTCCAGGGCTGTAACAGTTTCTTTGATTAATACTGCCACCCTCTCTCCTTTTTTTGTCCTTCCCTATTTCTCCTGAATGCAGTGTCGCTGGGAATGTTAAGTTCCCATTCCTCCCCTTGTTTGAGCCAGGTCTCCGTTAATGCCACTTTAGCATATTCCCATGTGGCAACTTGTGCCTGCAGATTACCAATGCATTGCTGGTCATCTTCCAGAACTCGATAGACTCTGGAACAGTACCCATGGATTGGAGGGTAGCTAATGTTACCCCACTATTCAAAAAAGGTGGTAGAGAAAAAGCGGGGAATTATAGACCGGTAAGCCTGACATCGGTAGTGGGGAAAATGCTAGAGTCCATTATAAAAGATGTAATAGCAGAGCAGTTGGAGAGCAGTGACGGGATCGGACAAAGTCAACATGGATTTACAAAGGGTAAATCGTGCTTGAGTAATCTACTGGAATTTTTTGAGGATGTAACTGGTAGAATAGATAAGGGAGAACCAGTGGATGTGGTGTATTTTGACTTTCAGAAGGCTTTCGATAAGGTCCCGCATAAGAGATTATCTTGCAAAATTAAGGCACATGGGATTGGGGGCAAGGTATTGACTTGGATAGAGAACTGGTTGGCAGATAGAAAGCAAAGAGTTGGAATAAACGGGTCATTTTCCGAGTGGCAGGCAGTGACTAGTGGGGTACCGCAAGGATCGGTCCTAGGACCCCAGCTGTTCACAATATATATTAATGATCTGGACGAGGGAATTGGATGTAGTATCTCCAAATTTGCAGACGACACAAAGCTGGGTGGGAGGGTATGCTGTGAGGAGGATGTTGTGAAACTCCAGTACGATTTGGACAGGTTGGGTGATTGGGCAGAAACATGGCAAATGCACTATAATGTGGATAAATGTGAGGTTATCCACTTTGGTGGCAAAAACAGGAAGGCAGATTATTATTTGAATGGCAATAGATTGGGAGAAGGGGAAGTGCAAAGAGACCTGGGTGTTCTTCTGCACCAGTCGCTGAAGGTAAGCATGCAGGAGCAGCAGGCGGTTAAGAAGGCAAATGGTATGTTGGCCTTCGTATCAAGAGGGTTCGAGTACAGGAACAAGGATGTCTTGCTGCAGTTGTACAGGGCCTTGGTGAGACCGCACCTTGAGTATTGTGTGCAGTTTTGGTCGCCTTATCTGAGGAAGGATGTTCTTGCCATGGAAGGAGTGCAGCAGGAATGACGTATGAGGAGAGATTGTGTCGATTGGGCTTGTACTCACTGGAGGTTAGAAGATTGAGAGGGGATCTCATCGAAACCTATAAAATTCTGTCAGGCCTGGACAGACTAGATGCAGGAAGGATGTTCCTGATGGCCGGGGAGTCCAGAAATAGGGGTCATAGTCTAAGGATAAGGGGTAAGCCATTTAGGACTGAGATGAGGAGGAATTTCTTCACCCAGAGAGTGGTGAACCTGTGGAATTCTCTGCCACAGAGGGCGGTGGAGGCCAGTTCATTAAATATATTCAAGAAGGAGTTGGATATATTTCTTAAGGCTAAGGGGATCAAGGGATATGGGGAGAAGGCAGGGACAGGGTACTGAATTTGGATGATCAGCCATGATCTCATTGAATGGCGGAGCAGGCTCGAGGGGCCGAATGGCCTACTCCTGCTCCTATCTTCTATATTTCTATGTTTCAATCTTATCTGCCACATTCTGCATTTACACACATGCATTCCAAACCCCCTTAGTCTGATTTTATTTCTCCGCTGTCCCATCCCTCCTATTTCTGTACTCCTGTGGCATTCCTGAGAATGACCATTTAGTGTCAAATTAGTGCCAATTTTGTGCTGTGGGTCCATCGCCACTAAAAACTGGGTCAAAATGGAGAAACTCATTTTACATAGAACCCTTACAGCCAGCAGAAAGGGGAGACTCTCATTGCATTAGTGTGGGTTAGATTCAAACTATGTCCCAGAGGGGAAAGGACAGTATTTAAACCCCAGCAACATAATCATATAGGAAAATGCGTGAGCTTCTGAAACATAGAAACATAGAAGATAGGAGCAGGAGTAGGCCATTCGGCCCCTCGAGCCTGATCCGCCATTCAATGCGATCATGGCTGATCATCCAAATTCAGTACCCTGTCCCTGCCTTCTCCCCATATCCCTTGATCCCTTTAGCCTTAAGAAATATATCTAACTCCTTCTTGAATATATTTAATGAATTGGTCTCTACTGCCTTCTGTGGTAGAGAATGCCACAGGTTCACCACTCTCTGGGTGAAGAAATTCCTCCTCATCTCAGTCCTAAATGGTAGTCAATGAGTGTCAGCATGGATTTGTGAAGGGCCGGTCATGTCTGACTGATCTAATAACGTTTCGGAGGAGGTCAGTAACATGGACAAGGGAGTGTCTCTGGATCTTGTATGTGTGGACTTCCAGAGGGCTAAATTATGAGGACAGGTTGCACAGACTGGGCTTGTATTCCCTCAAGTATAGAATATTAAACGGTGATATAATTGAGGTGTTAAAGATGTTCAAAGAGTTGGTAGGGTAGATCGATAAAAACTATTTCCTCTGGCGGGGAAACCGAGAACAAAGGGGCATGAGCTTAAAATTAGAGTTAGCCTGGTCAGGGATGTGATGTCAGGAAGCACTTCTTCTCCCAAAGGCTAGCGGAATTGAGGCTGGGGGTCAATTGAAAACTTTAGAAATGAGATTGATAGATTTTTGTTAGGCAAGAGTTTTAAGGGATGTGGAACCAAGCCGGGGAAATGGAGTTAACATACAGGTCAGCCATGCTTGAATTGAATGGCAGAACAGACTCGAGGGGCTGAAAGGCCTCCTCCTGTTCTTAAGTTGATCAAGAGATATCAATCAAAGACAGGTAAATGGATTTGAGGTGCAGAGCAGCCATGGTCTAATTGAATGCTGGAGCAGCCTCGAGGGGCTGAATGGCCGACTCCTGTTGCTTTAAATGTATGCAATTGCTTAACATAATTGGTAGAAGGCAAACAATCCCATCACTGCCCATCGCCCACGCACCCTGTGCTCTGGGTCATAACCACATGGAAACCTGTTATTGCTTTCTAGCGAAACAAGTATAGTTTCAAGGTGAGGCCACTTTGATTGGACGGGTCAAACCGTGACATCACAGAGTAAGCCCCACCCTCACACTGAGATGAGACATCACAATAGCTTTGTAAAGTAGATAAATATGAGCCAGGAGGAGATATAAACAGTTTGTGAATGCAAGGGAGCTGCACTGAGTCTGACGAACTGGCTGGTCTGTCTAAGACTGAATGCGGTCGGCTCGAACGCCTGAACAGCTTTGCTCTGTGAAGACAACACGAACAATTGAAACATCATCAACCAGCGGCTTGGACAGAATTCGTGAACTTTGAAAGGTTTGTCTTTCTGGGATGGCAGGAATGGACGTATGAGGGGAGATTGGGTCGATTGGGCTTATATTCGCTGGAGTTTAGAAGAATGAGGGGATCTCATTGAAACTTATAAAATTCTAACAGGACTAGACAGACTAGATGCAGGAAGGATGTTCCTGATGGTTGGGGAGTCCAGAACCAGGGGTCACCGTCTAAGGATAAGGGGCAAGCCATTTAGGACAGAGATGAGGAGGAATTTCTTCACCCAGAGAGTGGTGAACCTGTGGAATTCTCTACCACAGAAGGCAGTTGAGGCCAATTCATTAAATATATTCAAGGAGTTGGATATATTTCTTGAGGCTAAAGGGATCAAGGGATATGGGGAGAAAGCAGGGACAGGGTACTGAATTTGGATGATCAGCCATGATCTCATTAAATGGCGGAGCAGGCTCGAGGGGCCGAATGGCCTACTCCTGCTCCTATCTTCTATGTTTCTATGTCTTTACCTGTTTATCTTGTATTATTAGTGAAAGTCATAATGAGCAATATGAACAGTTTATCAGATACAGTAATATTGATGCACAGTCAGGTGGAATAGTTCAGTTTGTTATTGGTAGTTCTTCCATAGCGTTGCTCATAGGTAGTCTGGGTCCCGGAGCCTGGTTACTGATGGTTACTGAGCCCCACTCCTCACTGACCGGCTCCTCCCAGTCCTGGAGTTTAATGCTCACTCCCTGATCTGTAAATGTAGACAACTATTTACTGACTGTGACTAACTGTGTTTGGAGCTGTACTTCCAGCTTGTATCATTCCCCGTGAAAGTCAGAGTCAGTTACAGCAAAATCCGTGCAGATATAAAGTCTCAAATCCTGGAAACTGAAAGCAGGTCAGTACATGCTGGTTGTTCTGATCAACTTGTCCTGGACACGGGGATAGTCTGTGGGACAGCTCAGCCCGACCATTTAAAAAGTCAAGAGCGTCCCTCTTGAAACCAGTGATTGGTATTGAATGAACGGGTCTAAATAAGAGGAGAGGCTGACAGGGAGAGAGAACAACTGAATAATCAGTTTCTCAAAGTGTTCACCAGTACTGAGAGCTCAGGGTTAAGACTCGAAGAATGTACTCCTGGGCAGTAATGCCACTGGAGCTGCCTTGACCGAGCTTGGTACCTGCCCACACAGCTCGACGCTGGCCCAGGTGTTGACTTTTTAAAGGGAATTTGACAAATCCTTTTACAGGTTATATGGTTTGCTATACGAGGGGAGCGATAAAATGCCGGTCGTTGTCCTTGTTGCAATCCAGTGATTTTTGTCATTTCTTCTTCTGCCACAGGTACAGGTTGGTGTCAGGACGAGTGAGAGGAAATGGACGGTTTCATCAAACTACCAACAGACTAAAGTTGTCAGTAACAAAACCACAAAGACAACTGGATCACACATCCTGACCAAAATCACATCAATGCCAGCAGAGATACCACAAAGGAGGAAACAGCAACATTGAAATACCCCTCAACCCATCTTTCCTCTTCCCATCCATTTCTTTCGTGTCAACTGTACATCTTCTAATTTCTTTCTTTGACGGCCAATAACATCCATTTAAACTCGCAGCCAATGATTGGAGATGGTGTTAAACCAACTCTTTCCCTTCTGGCACGTTTCTTTCCCATTTAAAAATTTTTCCCACGGCCCCTCTCCCTCATCCCTAGTTCTCCCCTGGGCTGGACCTTCATGTCCAGCCCTCAGGTGCCCGCATCGGCATCAAGCACCAACCCTGCTCCAACTCCAGGCTCAGTTCGGCATTGCTCGGGGTTAACTGCGCTGGCACTGGATAGGGCCCAGTCCATACAGTCATCTCCGACCGATGTCGACCGGTGGTCCAAGTGTTGGGACTGAACAGGAAAGTCTCAAGGGTGGACGCTCCGGTTGTTGCCTCGATGGTGTGGAATGGGATGAGCTGGTTAAAGCCAATCCATCCCAGTCAACTACATCGGGTGAAACCCCGGTACCACTTGTACTGAGGCCTCCCAGGATAGAGGAAGAGTCCTCCTCTGGCACCAGCTGGTTCGGAGGTGTCCGTGCCTACTGGTGCCAGAATCAGGCTGGTTCCCCCAAGCGCCACCAGCTACTGTTGGTGTGTCCTTCCCCAGAGGCATCCGTCCCCTCTGGTGACACCAACGCAGCCCCGGGACATTAGTCTCCAGTTGGCGCCAGCTCATTTGGGGGCACCACCCTCAGTGGACTCGACCCTACACAGGGTCACCTATGCTGCGGGTGATGTCCACTTTGGTGAGTGCAGCTGCAGATCTCTATTTATAGATCTGTGGCTCCCACCCACCACTGTGGACCCACCTTCAGCCGCTCCCTACGACACTCGAGAGGCACTCCCAGGGAGGGTGCGTGCGCTCCAGAAACCAAACTGGGAGCCTGAGTTGACCACGGATTCCGTGCGTTGAGGTTTTTCCATGTATTCAAAACAAGGGTGACTTCGAGTCTGAAACTGTGAGTTCCGGAAGTCCCATCACTTGTGGGGGTTGAGTCTTTACCTGGGGTCTTGCAAAGGCCTCAGGCATCGACCTTTGTTGGATTCCCCCTCCCAATTTCCAAGGCAGTTTGGGCGGACTTGATAGGCGCGCCACAGTTATGGCCAAGGTAGAGAGCCCCGCCACTCTGCCTCACAACTTAAGGTTCGCTGGTACATCTGGTGAACTTCAGTCGTGAAAGCCTCAGAAGGAAGGGAACTGCCCAGGAAACTAGTCCTGTTCCACCCACCAGAATCCAATTGGTGGGACATGTGGGTCTGGCAGACCTTCCTGCAGGGTTTGGCGCATATCCTGAATTCCCTGCCATCAAATCCACTGGGGCTGGCTTCACTGACCAGTATGTGAGTTGAGGGAGCAATCCCTGCCAGAGAGGACCACCTTCAGAGAGCATCTGCTGCAGCAGCAGACTGTGTGGGTGCTCTCAATGTAGGAGCAGAATCTATCGTCCAGTGGACCTTGCATCGCCACTTAGTTTGTCCTCACACCTTGGGGATCCTTCAGGTTCTGCAGATGCCCGTTGGTGCTGAGGGCTTCTTTGGCGAGCAAGTGGAGGATCTGCTGTAGCAGAACGTTCAGGCATTCCCGAATTGACACACAAGGGTGGGGGGGCACTGCTCACTTTGTAGCTTAGCCCACCCCATCTATAGGCCCCTTCCACTCGCCAACACCAGTCCACTCACCATCACCAATCCATTCACCACCACCATCCACTCACCACCACCAATCCATTCACCCCCACCAGCCTATTCAAGGCCTTATCCGGAGCACAATGTCCTTTGTATCTTGCTAGCCCGTCATTCCAGATTAGGACCTGGAATGCAGGTAGCTCACAAGTAACATTCGAGACCCTGTCCAGCTCCACCTCCCCTAGCAGTGATCATGCCTGGATAGCCCACCTCAGAGTTGTGTGGGTGGGCTATTTCCAGTACTTCCCTGTGGAAGTGGATCACTCTGGATGTTTGGTTTGTCCATCAGAAGAATCATCTACGAGTGGGCATACTGGCAGGTCTTCTACCATCCACATTGAGAGTGAGTGATCGTCATCCAGAAGGCTCAACTGTTGCGGGTATTTCTCCAGTTGAGCCTTCTGGATGACCATCACTCTGCCAGTAATGTATCCACAGGTCTCCTTTGTCGCAGCATCTGAACTGGAGCTGGTGGTCCTGGGAGCACAGTGTTCTCCATACATTGGTGCTACAGCCATCAGGCTCTTCAGCTAATGCTTTGACATATGGGTGGGAGCCACATTCAGGATGAATGGTCTTCTCGGCCAGTGATTTCACTTGGCATTTCAACAGGCTCGGGGTGTGAACGGTATAATAGGACATCTCCACTTTCAGACTCGGTGCAGGGTAAGTCAGTGTGTCTGCAGACAGACAATATGACAAGGGTCCGGTAAGTCAACAAACAGGGTGGGACCCTCCTTCCTGGGTCCCTCTGTCAAGATGACGCGTTGCTTCCCATTGGTGCTTGAACAACGGGGTGACACTCTTGGTGCCACATTTGGCCCGGGGAGGACAACACAACAGTCGGCACACTCAGCTGCTCTGTAGTCCACCCTAACTAGTGGATGATCCACACTGAGGTAGTCCAGAACATCTTCAGGACTTGGGGGGTTTACCAGGTCGATCGACTTGCTCGCATCACCGGATAATCACCAATCTGCTGGAGGACCTCAGGCAGTCAGGGCGGAGGCCCGACAGTCTTTCGTGCTTTTGTTTCTGGATTCTGTTGCTCAGGGTTGCCTGATCTCCAGGATGCTCCAGGAAATTGCAGCAGGTGGTGGTTCTGGTTAACCCTTTAGTTACCTCACAAACCGTGATTCAGGGACACCCGGGTATTGAATACACACTTTGATTTCAGGAGCCCACGGGAGAAATCCAAGTCATTTTTAGAGTATAGAGGACCCTACCTTTTTTAGGGAATTTTTCATTCTGACATCCTCCACACACTGCTGGACACTGTCCAACTGGTACTCAGGGTGAGGAGGGCGGACCGTACCTGCAAGCGAACAGACTCTCCGGCTCCCAGGACAAATAGATCAAAGTGGGTGTTATTCACGGGCGCCAGCGCCAGATCCAAACAGTAAGCTGAACCGTCAGTATCTGGATTTGGATCTTGCCAGCTTCTGATTGATGGCCTGGCAGTTGAGATGGAATGCCCGTCAGATTAGGGTATACCAGCAGTGCGGCACTCCTGGGTAATGCTCACTTTATTGTGTCTGTCTTGGTCATTTAAGCCTCTGTTCCCATACAAGTACCTCCACCTTCCTCGTCCTCAGTACTACTTGGTTAGTCGCCAGCAGTGTGTGCAGAATGCCTGAATGAAGATCACAGCTCCCTTGTCAGCTGTTCCCATGTCAGCTGCTCCCTTGTAAGCTCCTCTTCATTCTTCAAGTGACGCGGCATTTGCCACCCACCTGGTTGTCTCTTGGGTCTAGTGGGGAGTGTTGGTATGTCTTTTCCTCGTTCTGGGTTGTCTTTGGGTGTCAACAAACTGGGTTCTGGGGTGTGCTAAAAGTTAACACTGCATGGGAGTCGGGGAGGGAGGGGAAAAACAAGTGGGTTTGTCCTTCAAAGTTAGGACGTCTTAACAATATGTCTTAACAGGGAAGGTCACGCCTTAAGAGATTTTCCCCAGGCAAATTGTGCCGATGCATCCCGGTAATTTGATCCACGTTCCACCCCCAATGTTTAGGAACGGATGTTCCCAGCAAATTAAACGGTGTCACAGTTAACACTTTAAAGAAAAGATTGGGGACAGTTTTCGTTCAACCTGGAACGACAGAAGTGGGAACTCTAGACAACCTGCCAACCAGTTTCTCGTCATCGCTGAATATTGGGTTTGTGACTGCTGCTACAGAACTAGACTGGAGATTGTTGAAGACCAGGCTCCCGGGGATTGTGTTCAATTGATGTTAGCAGAGTTGAAGTGAGAAAGTAATTGTCTTAGAATATTTGGGCCATAATGATCTCCTGGAGTAGTTTCGATCGCCTAAGGGGGTCGGAGAGGAATTTCCCAGATTTTTTTCCCAAATTGGCCTGGGTTTTTATGTCTGGTTTTTCGCCTCTCCCAGGAGATCACATGGTGGGGGGCTCCATATATTGCGATGGACAAGGCTGGATGGACCAGAGAGTCTTTTCGTGTACAAGTCATCTTTCAATAACTGAAATGTGAGAAGTTTAACATCTGAAAATAAACGTGGATTGAAAATGAACAAACTTACTGTGTGTCTCCTGATTTGTGCACGGATCATTGAAGGGAACAGAAAGGGGAAGAGATGAGTTCTGATTGTCCCTGGGCTCAGTTACTGACTGGGTGAACTCTTTGAGCCACACACTAGGCTGGGCCCAGATTGATTCCCCAGTCTGCACATACAAACATACAAAAAGACATACAAAAGCAGATGAAGACTATCAGGCCCATTAAGCTCACCCCATCCAGTAGACAGTAGGGCCGCACATGCTGCCGTCCCACCTACCAGTTACGCTATCTCTGGAAACAGACAAAGAAACATGGCCAATTCAGGAAAAACCTCTGGCCATTTGCTCTCCAACTCCCAACACATGACAATGTAAGCTAACCACTAACTCGCTGTAACTGGTAATGTCCTTTCAGGGACTGGCCAAGATCATACAGCACAGAAGGCCATTCAGCCCATCGTGCCTCTGCCAGCTCTTTGAATGCACTATCCAATTAGCCCCAGTCTCCCGCTCTTTCCCCGTAGCCCAGCAAATTTTTCCTTTTCAAGCATTTACCTAATTCCCTTCTGAAAGTTACAGTGGATGGAATTATAAGTTGGTGGAATTCTGTCATGTGATCCCCAAAGTTCCAGTAACTAAATTGCCAAATCCCCCAGTCAGTAAAACCTGGATTGGGCTTATTCAGTCACTAAAACACCAGTGGCACTTTCAAAGTCCCAGGCCACGTCAAGGAACTCCTCCAAACACAATTAACCAACAAAGTAGTGAATTGGTACAAAAACAAATACTAGTGGGGAGGGGCTGGGAGTGAAGAATTGAGTGGGGGAAACAAGGCAACACTTGGCATGTACTGAGAGGCAGAGTCGTGTGTTGGGTTTCCAACTCTGCAGGATGTCCCGGAGTCTCCAGGAATTTAATCTCCTGGATTTTTTTTTAATCGTTCATGGGATGTGGGCTTCGCTGGCAAGGCCAGCGTTTATTGCCCATCCCTAATTGCCCTTGCGAAGGTGGTGGTGAGCTGCCTTCTTTAACCGCTGCAGTCCGTGAGGAGAAGGTGCTCCCACAGGGAGCACATATAGGCCAGCAGGGTCTGGAGTCACATATAGGCCAGCAGATTTCCTTCCCTAAAGGACATTAGTGAACAAGGTGGGATTTTAGCGCAATCCAATGGTCATCATTACTGATGGTAGCTTTTTATTCCAGATTTATTTACGTGACTGAATTTAAATTCCCCAGCTGCCATGTGGTGGGATTTAAACTCATGTCTCTCAGATTGTTTAATCTAAGTCTGTCCCTGGATTGCTAGTCTGGTAACATAACCACTATGCTATCATTCCCAATTGCAGCTTTGAGCAAACCTGGGATAAAAGTCACCAGGGCATTAAAGAAAATGATTTTTTATTTCCATTTTCTTTGACCACTTTCATTCATTTATAAAAATATTGGAGACGGGGGAAAAAGGCGGTTGGATCCAGCAGGTCACGTGATGAAAGCTCCAGGAATACGTCCAATCAGAGATGGCGACTCGTGTTGTGTGACTCACGCCATTTATATACCACGACAAAATAAAATAATAGCACGCGTTGATAATTGTGGGTGGCACCAAGACACACACGTGCAGAATGTGAAACCTGTTGAATAATCACTGACTACTGAGGCACAAGTGGGTCTAAATAACACTTTAACAAACAGAATGGCTGCACATTAATGGCACAGTAATTAACTTGGGTTATAATAAGCTTTATTTTGGAAGTACTTAACTCCCAAACTCTCATTACCACACGGCTTGCCAAGAAACGACTGGATCGCCTTTCAATCACAGGTCTTAGAACTCACAACCAATCAGCATAGTGTTAACCCTTCGCTCCCTGGAAGTTTAAAGAACTTTCATTTTCAATTGACTTTGAGAATGACTATTTTGGGAACTGCCTCCCCGGTTTAGCGCCAGGAATCTCCCCAGATAACCTGGGTTTATAACACACTGTTCACATGGTTAGTGCCCCGAGGCACTTTAGAGAGTAGAATGAGATGCCAAATAGTAATACTAAGAAAGAAGCAATGGACACAAGTAACACTGCCCCTTCACTGGACAGCTGCTGACGATAACCTTCAATCCGCCCTCGCAACAGATGTCAAGCCAGCTCCTTCTTCAAGGTGAGAAATGACCCTGGATGATAATCCTGAGATTTATTCTCCTTTTTGTTTCTTATCCGGCTCCCGACATTAATTTACTTGGTTTTATTACCCCATTGTCTTCTATTTGCAAACGTGAGCTATTGGAGCTTGATAGACAAACATGCTCACACGTGTCGCCTAGAAACACAAACAAATTGATTTTTTTTAAAACAGTGAGGATATTGCACCGTGAGATCCAATCCATGTGCTGCTGTCAAAAATGGGTGAATAGTTTAGGGTCTGGTCATTACAAGGACAATGTTGAATGATAAAGGACCGACTGAAACGTTGCTGCTGAATTTAGCAAAGACCAACTTTCCAATGTTGATACCAGGTAAACAATAGCACAAGGCAATTTTGATTTACGCCCTCCAATTTCTGAGTAGTGCATCAAGAACTTGCATTGATAGACCTTTCACAACATCAGGACATCCCAAAGCACTTTACAGCCAATGAAGCACTTCCTTAAAGTGTAATCGCTGCTGCAATGTAGGAAACGCAGCAGCCAATTTGCACACAGCAAGCTCCCACAAATAGCGAACTAATGACCAGATAATGTTTTTTTTAGTGATATTTGTTGAGGGATAAATGTTGGCCCAGGGGAACTCCCCTACCCTTCTTCAAAATACTGGCCATGGGATCTTTTAAGTCCACCTGAGAGGACAGATGGAGCCTTGGTTTAACGTCACATCCGAAAGACGGCACCTCCGACAGTGCCGCACACCCTCAGTATGGCACTGAAGTGTCAGCTTAGATTACGTGCTACCACTGGGCCATGCAGACACCTAAATCAAACAGCTAGATGATTTTAAAAGCACAGGATAATGGAACAAGAAACCTGAATGGGTTTCAAGAAGGAACTAGACAGGTTCTTATCAACAAATGGGATTCGGGTTATTAGAAACGCACCAAGGGAATACAGAGGATAGGTGGGCTCATCAGAACATAGAAACATAAGTAATAGGAGCAGGAGTCGGCCATTCGGCCCCTCGGGCCTGCTCCGCTGTTCAATAAGATCATAACTGATCTGATCTTGGCCTCAACTCCACTTCCCTGCCCGCTCCCCATAACGCTCGACTCCCTTATCGTTCAAAAATCTGTCTATCTCCACCTTAAATATATTCAATGACCCAACCTCCACAGCTCTCTGGGGAAGAGAATTCCACAGATTCACGACCCTCTGAGAAGAAATTCCTCCTCATTTCCAATTTAAAAGGGTGCTCCCTTATTCTGAAATTATGCCCCCTAGCAGGCAGGCAGTGCAGGGGTCCCCTGTGACCATCCCCCTCTCAAACAGATATACCGCTTTGGATATTGGTGAGGGAGATGCTTATCAGAGGAAGGCAGCAGCAGCCAACTTCCTGGCACCGTGGGTGGTTCTGCTGCACAGGACGGGAGGGAAAAGAGCGAGAGAGCTATAGTGATAGGGGATTCTATTGTAAGGGGAATAGATAGGCGTTTCTGCGGCCGCAAACGAGACTCCAGGATGGTATGTTGCCTCCCTGGTGCAAGGGTCAAGGATGTCTCGGAGCGGCTACAGAGCATTTTGGAAGGGGAGGGTGAACAGCCAGTTGTCGTTGTGCATATAGGTACTGTGGTAAACCACTGTTTGTTATTGTTGTTGTTGTTGTTGCACACTGTTGTGCCTATGCATGCCTCAGCTGACTCCGCCCCTGGCTCCACCCACATGCCCGGGTATAAAGGTGACTGCTCTGCAGCCCCCTGCCCTTTTGGATACCAGGCAACCACGAGAGGCATGCTCTGTTCTTTGCTAATAAAAGCCTGTTAATTAACTCTCTGTCTTTTATGAGGAATTGATAGTGCATCAATTTTATTAGCAAAGCAAAATGTCGGGTCCAAATGTTGAACAGCAGGAGCTGCATCAACCGACGGCGCCAAACGCTGAGCAGCAGGCGCTGCTGCGAGCCCTCAGACCAACATGCCTGGACCTAGACCCCCAAGAAGCGGGTTCGGCTACCAAATTCGCACAATGGCTGCGTTGCTTCGAGGCTTACCTGGAAGCCTCAACTGTGACCCTAGACAAAAACAAGCTGACAATCCTGGCCTCAAAGGTGAGCCACCAAGTTTATACTCTAATCCAGGATGCGACGACCTACGCGGCGGCTATCGATCTGCTTAAAGGGCAATACGCACGCCCGGTAAATACGGTCTATGCCAGGCACCTCTTAAGATCCCGCAGACAGCAGCCCGGGGAATCGGTGGAGGCTTTCCTATGGGCACTGCGGATACTCGGCCGAGGCTGCGATTGCAAAGAAGTATCAGCCGCAGCACACACGGAGGGACTGATCCGAGATGCTTTCGTTGCGGGTCTAAGGTCCGACTACTCCCGGCAGAGACTGCTGGAGAAGGGAGAAATAGACCTGAAAAAGGCAGTGTCCCTCGCGCTCTCGCTCGACGCGGCCCATAGGAATATGGACACTTTCTCCCCTAACCGCTCCGCACCGTGGACACCGCAACCTTGGGTCATGGGACCGCCACCTCCAACTGCTGCAGCGATGTCCAAGGCACAGAAATGTTATTTTTGTGGCCAGGCAAAACACCCCAGAGCACGCTGCCCGGTGAAAAACGCCACCTGCTCCGGCTGCGGGAAGAATGGACACTATGTCAGCGCCTGCAAAGGCAAAACCGCTAACGCCAGCAGCGCCGCGTGCGAACCGTGGGGGCAGCCATCTTGTCCGCCATCTTGGGCTCCCCCAGCCGCGTGGGGATCGGGATCATGGGCGCCGCCATTTTGTCCGCCATCTTGGACGCCTCCAACTTCAATCACGGGGGACCCGGACTCAACCACCGCCTCATCTGACGACCACATCGACTCGCTTGACCATACGTTGGCCTCCGTGACGCTGGACCAATCTCTCCCTCATCAACTGTCCAGGTCCATGATGGACATTACGGTAAACGGCCGCGCCACTACCTGCCTTTTTGACAGCGGGAGCACGGAGAGTTTTATCCACCCCGACACGGTGCGCAGTTACTCTCTCCAGGTCCTGCCGACGCGCCATCAGATCTCTATGGCTTCCAAAGCCCAGTCAGCGGACGTCGGTGGCTACTGTGTGGTGACCCTTTCGGTACGGGGCACAGAATACAAAAATTTTAAACTTCTGGTCCTGCCCCATCTCTGCGCTGCCGTTCTACTGGGGTTGGATTTTCAGTGCCACCTTAAAAGTGTCACATTGGCGTACGGCGGACCGCTCCCCCCACTCACAGTCTGCAGCCAGCAGCTTTTAAATCGCCCGCCGCACACCATCTGCAGCCTCTCTACCCTTAAAGTCTCCCCCCCTCCTTGTTCGCTAACCTCACCCGCGACTGTAAGCCCATCGCTACTAAAAGCAGGCGTTACAGTGCCGGGGATAGGAGTTTCATTAAATCCGAGGTAGCGAGACTCCTGAAGGAAGGGATTATTGAGAGTAGCACCAGCCCATGGCGAGCACAAGTGGTGGTGGTGAAGACTGGCGGAAAACAGCGCCTAGTTATCGACTACAGCCAGACGATCAATCGCTACACCCAGTTGGATGCATACCCACTCCCCCGCATATCTGACATGGTCAATCAGATAGCACAATACCGGGTGTTCTCGACGATTGATCTGAAGTCGGCATACCACCAGCTCCCCATCAGGGCTGAGGACTGTCAGTACACAGCTTTTGAAGCTTATGGTCGTCTCTACCACTTCCTCAGAGTTCCCTTCGGCGTCACCAACGGGGTTTCAGTCTTCCAACGGGAGATGGACCGGATGGTTGACCAGAACGCGCTCCAGGCCACTTTCCCCTATCTAGACAACGTCACCATCTGCGGCCACGACCAGCAGGACCATGATGTTAACCTAGAGAAATTCCTCCGTACGGCCCAGCGGCTGAACCTAACATACAACAAGGACAAATGTATGTTTCGTACCACGCGCCTTGCCATTCTTGGCTGCGTAGTGGGGAACGGAGTCATCGGCCCCGACCCCGACAGGATGCGCCCCCTTATGGAGCTCCCCCTCCCCCACTGCCAAAAAGCACTGAAGAGATGCCTAGGGATTTCCTCGTACTATGCTCAGTGGGTGCCCAACTATGCGGACAAAGCCAGACCCCTCATCAAGTCCGCCTCCTTCCCCCTGACAGCAGAGGCATGTGCAGCCTTCACTCTCATAAAAAGAGATATTGCGAAGGCCACAATGCACGCAGTGGATGAGTCCATCCCTTTCCAAGTGGAGAGCGATGCATCCGACTTTGCCCTAGCTGCGACCCTTAACCAGGCGGGGAGACCCGTGGCCTTTTTCTCAAGCACCCTCCAGGGCCCCGAGATTCGACACTCTTCTGTCGAAAAGGAGGCTAAGGCCATTGTGGAAGCTGTGTGACATTGGAGGCATTACCTGGCCGGAAAACGATTTACCCTGCTCACTGACCAGCGTTCAGTTGCTTTTATGTTTAATAATAAGCAGAGGGGCAAAATCAAGAATGACAAGATCTTGAGGTGGAGAATCGAACTCTCCACCTACAATTACGATATCTTGTACCGGCCCGGGAAACTCAATGAGCCCCCAGATGCCCTATCACGTGGTACATGCGCCAACGCGCAGGTTGATAGACTGAAGACCCTCCACAATGACCTCTGCCACCCGGGGGTCACCAGGTTCTTCCATTTCATCAAATCCCGTAACCTGCCCTACTCCATCGAGGAGGTCAGGACCTTGACCAGGAACTGCCAAATCTGTGCCGAGTGCAAACCGCATTTTTATAGGCCAGACAGAGCGAGCCTGATCAAAGCCACGCGCCCCTTTGAGCGGCTGAGCGGCGAATTTAAAGGGCCCCTCCCCTACTCTGACCGCAATGTGTACTTCCTCAATATAATTGACGAGTACTCCCGTTTCCCGTTTGCCATCCCTTGCTCAGACATGACCAGTACCACGGTCATTAAATGTCTGAATGACCTCTTCGCCTTGTTCGGTTTCCCTAGCTATATCCATAGCGACAGGGGCTCATCCTTTATGAGCGACGAACTTCGTCAGTACCTGCTCGCGAGAGGTATTGCTACAAGCAGGTCCACCAGCTACAACCCCCGGGGGAATGGCCAGGTGGAAAGAGAGAATGCGACGGGCTGGAAGGCAGTCCTTTTAAACTTGAAATCTAAGGGCCTTCCGACCTCTCGCTGGCAGGAGGTCCTCCCTGCGGCGCTCCATTCCATTCGGTCACTGCTTTGTACAGCCACCAATGCCACCCCTCATGAGAGAATGTTCTCCTTCCCCAGGAAGTCCACATCGGGGATCTCGTTACCGACATGGCTGACTTCTCCAGGACCCGTCCTGCTGCGGAAGCACGTGAGGTCCCATAAGACGGACCCCCTGGTCGAGAGGGTGAGCCTCCTCCACGCCAACCCTCAGTATGCTTACGTGGTGTACCCGGACGGGCGGGAGGACACAGTCTCCATACGAGACCTCGCACCTTCGGGTGCTCCCGAAACACTTCCTTCGCCACCCAACACTACCCACGCCTACCCCCAGTATGCTTACGTAGCGTACCCGGACGGGCGGGAGGACACTGTCTCCACACGAGACCTCGCACCTTCGGGTGCCCCTGAGACACCACCATCGCCACCCACCACTACCCACATCCCGACCCCTGTAGACGGCATGCCGCAGCCCCAGGACCCGCCATTGACTACGCAACCTCTCATCAACGAGACGCCAGGTTCGGCGTTGGATGCTGTATCATCACCGCCGCTGCTACGACGATCAGGACGGCATACAAGGCCACCTGATAGACTTAACTGCACGAACTTTTAGTTTACACGAACTTTTAGTACACTTCACCCCGCCGGACTCAATTTTAAACAAGGAGTGAATGTGGTAAACCACTGTTTGTTATTGTTGTTGTTGTAGTTGTTGTTGCGCACTGTTGTGCCTATGCATGCCTCAGCTGACTCCGCCCCTGGCTCCACCCACATGCCCGGGTATAAAGGTGACTGCTCTGCAGCCCCCTGCCCTTTTGGATACCAGGCAACCACGAGAGGCATGCTCTGTTCTTTGCTAATAAAAGCCTGTTAATTAACTCTCTGTCTTTTATGAGGAACTGATAGTGTATCAGGTACCAACGATATAGGTAAAAACCGGGATGAGGTCCTAAAAGCTGAATATAGGGAGTTAGGAGGTAAATTTAAAAAGGGCCAGGTCTCTCCAGACGTTGCCGATAACCCAGACACTTAAATCTGGGAATTCGATTTGTGCCTCTTCTCAGCATCATCTGCAGCACTTGAATATCTTCCTTGTGTCTCGGTAACCAGAACTGGACACAGTGCTCACGGTGTGACTGACCAGAACTGGACACAGTGCTCAAGGTGGGACTGACCGGAACTGGACACAGTGCTCAAGGTTGGTCTGACCAGAACTGGACACAGTGCTCAAGGTGGGACTGACCAGAACTGGACACAGTGCTCAAGGTGGGTCTGACCAGAACTGGACACAGTGCTCAAGGTGGGTCTGACCAGAACTGGACACAGTGCTCAAGGTGGGACTGACCAGAACTGGACACAGCGCTCAAGGTGGGACTGACCAGAACTGGACACAGTGCTCAAGGTGGGACTGACCAGAACTGGACACAGTGCTCAAGGTGGGTCTGACCAGAACTGGACACATTGCTCAAGGTGGGTCTGACCAGAACTGGACACAGTGCACAAGGTGGGTCTGACCAGAACTGGACACAGTGCTCAAGGTGGGTCTGACCAGAATTGGACACAGTGCTCAAGGTTGGTCTGACCAGAAGTGGACACAGTGCTCAAGGTGGGACTGACCAGAAGTGGACACAGTGCTCAAGGTGGGTCTGACCGGAACTGGACACAGTGCTCAAGGTTGGTCTGACCAGAACTGGACACAGTGCTCAAGGTGGGACTGACCAGAACTGGACACAGTGCTCAAGGTGGGTCTGACCAGAACTGGACACAGTGCTCAAGGTGGGTCTGACCAGAACTGGACACAGCGCTCAAGGATCTGCCTGACCAGAGACCCTGTACAGTGTGACCGTTATCCCCTCTGACTTTTATTCTGCTGTTCTAACGATGCTGTTCAACATATTACGGGCTTTGTTCACTGTTCCTCTGCATTGGTTGGACATGTTGGCTGTCCATTCGACGGAGACTCCTATGTCTCGTTCAGCATCATCCTTATCTGTTTTAACACCATTCATGAAGTATGTGTTTTATCTACTTTTCCTTCTTGTTTACTGTACCTTACGCTTTAAATTCCACCTTCTGCTGTTCTGCCCACTTGCAAATTATGTCCACCGCATTCTATCATTTTGGAGCTGCCCCCTCCAGCTCCCGAGCTCCTCCTAGTTTGATATCATCATCAAATTCGACCAGTTTACATTGAGTTTCTGCATCCAAGCCATTGACGCAAGTTAGAGACAGTAATAATCCCAGCACTGAGCCCTCGGGCACCCCACTCAGTACCTCCGTCCACCTCTAAGAAGTACCACCTGACAGCCAAGGGAAACCTCACAGATGTGTAAAATGGCAGGCTGTCTCGAGTTATGTTGGTCTCCTACCCTAGAACAGGTGCCCAGCTCTTTGCTGTAAAGTGCTGATAAAGGGCCTGTGAAGGAAGTAAGTATTCAGAGGGGAATCATGGAGCCTCATGTAATGGGAGTGGTCTGTATTAAGCCAAGTGCACTGTAACACAGCGCTGATACCTCCCACGTGTTATACTCCAGCTAGTAATAGTGCTAAGGGCCGCTCCACGGCCCAAAGTTCTTGGGGTGGGTCTTTCCTCTTCCACCCCTCTGCCCCAATCAAAATTTACATGTCCTGGCCTGCTCGAATGGAGAGGCCATGTTTGAATGTGACCTGATTGGACCGAACAAGATCTGATCAATTAGGACAACATGTTCCTCGTGAATCAGTGCTTATGGAGCCTGTACCCAACGCGAGGCAGAGCCTGTACCCAGCACGAGGCGGTGCCTGTACCCAGCGCGGTGTGGTGCCTGTACCCAGCGTGAGGCAGTGCCTGTAGCCAACGCGAGGCAGAGCCTGTACCAAGCGCAAGGTGGTGCCTGTACCCAACGTGGGCCAATGCCTGTACCCAGCGCGGAGCGGTGCCTGTACCCAGCACGGGGTGGTGCCTGTACCCAGAGCGAGGCGGTGCCTGTACCCAGCGCCGGGCGGTGCCTGTACCCAATGTGGGCCAATGCCTGTACCCAGCACGGGGCGGTGCCTGTACCTTGCGCGGGGCGGTGCCTGTACCCAGCGCAGGGCGGTGCCTGTACCCAGCGCGGTGCGGTGCCTGTACCCAGCGCGAGGCGGTGCCTGTACCCAGCGCAGGGCGGTGCGTGTACCCAGCGCAGGGCAGTGCCTGTATCCAGCGCAGGGCGGTGCCTGTACCCAGAGCGAGGCGGTACCTGTATCCAGCGTGAGGCGGTGCCTGTACCCAGCGTGGGGCGGTGCATGTACCCAGCGTGGGGCGGTGCCTGTACCCAGCGCGCGGCGGTGCCTGTACCTAGCGCGGGGCGGTGCCTGTACCCAACGCGGGGCGGTGCCTGTACCCAGCGCAGGGCGGTGCCTGTACCCAGCGCGGGGCAGTGCATGTACCCAGCGCGGGGCGGTGCCTGTAGCCTTCACGTCCCCTCTCCTGAATCTGCTGGCTCTGGCGGGGGGTCGGTATTGTTCCACGATGAATGGGCCCTCTCCGATCCTTCACTCATGCGGCCATTCTTAATGCAAGAGTCTAAACAGTGAAGATCACAGGTTATTGAACCATTGGAATTTTCACAGCGAAGCCCAAGCCCATGCTATCACACACATGCACCTTTCCGATGGGGGCACTGGATAGTAATCAGAGGAGCGACCCTGGCTGAGCTATCCTCTCTCTAACCCGGGGGTTTGGACAGTGATCCAAGAGCAGGATCACGGTGTGCACGAAGCTCTGCCAGTTGCTCGAGCTCACGCTGTGAGATTCGGAGCTTGAGGAGTGGCTGGAGTCACTGCAGTGCATCAGGGAGTTTGAGAGTTTCCTGGAAGTGGGTCACCCTACTGGCACAGAAGGTGCAGGAGGTGAGGGAGTGGGTGATCACCAGACAGGGTAGGAGGAAGACTCAGGTAGCGCAGGAATCCCCCAAGCCAGTGGCACTCGCTAACCGGTTTTCAGTTTTGAATACCAGGGAGGGTGCCGACTCCTTGGGAGAATGCAGTAGGAATCAAACCCCCGGCACTGCGAGAGATTTGACTGCACACAGGGGAAAAAGAAAGAGCAGAAATGCAGTAGTCATAGGGGATTCCATAGTTAGGAGCATAGACAGGCATTTCTGCAACCACAAACATGATTCCCGAATGGTGTAAGAACATAAGAATTAGGAGCAGGAGTCGGCCATACGGCCCCTCGAGCCTGCTCCGCCATTCAATAAGATCATGGCTGATCTTCGAGCTCAACTCCGCCCGATCTCCATATCCCTTGATTCCCCATGAGTCCAAAAATCTATCTATCTCAGCCTTGAATATACTCAAAGACTCAGCATCCACAGCCCTCTGGGGCAGAGAATTCCAAAGATTCACCACCCCCTGAGTGAAGAAATTCCTCCTCATCTCAGTCTTAAATGGCCGACCCCTTATCCTGAGACTATGTCCCCTAGTTCTAGACACTCCAGCCAGGGGAAACAACCTCTCAGCATCTACCCTGTCAATCCCCCTCAGAATCTTGTATGTTTTAATGAGATCACTTCTCATTCTTCTAAACTCCAGAGAGTATCGGCCCATTCTACACAATCTCTCCCATTGTACTTTCCTCAAGCTCTCATGTAGGTCTTTTACGAACCTGTCCCGGTTGACCTCCCTCATTTGGGCTTCGGTCAGGACCGGTACCAACACGTGAGTCGGGGTCCTCACCGCCCTACCGGCCATCAGCTCATAGGGAGAGTGCCCTGTGCTTTTGGAGAGGCTGGCCCGGATATTCATGAGAACTAGAGGCAGGACCTCGTCCCATTTCTTTGGGTACCCCCCTATCTCCTTCCTAAGCCTTTCCTTTAAGGTCCGGTTCATCCTTTCCACTATTCCCGATGATTGGGGGTTGTGGGCCACATGCCATTTTCCCTGTATCCTTAAAAGTTTCAGGGTGGTCTGCAAGACTTGTCCTGTGAAATGGCTCCCCTGATCTGATTCCACCACCTGGGGCAATCCACATCGGGAGAACACATCCCTTACTAGGATCTTAGCCCTGTTTAACGCTGTGGCTGTTCGACAAGGGAAGGCCTCAACCCACTTAGAGAAAACATCCACCAACACCAGACAATACTTGTTGCCTGCTTTTGTGGTGGGCAGGGGCCCAATGAAGTCTATTTGTATAGAATAGAGGATCTAAGGATCCTTATCTGAGGAAGGATGTTCTTGCCATGGAAGGAGTGCAGCGAAGATTCACCAGGCTGATACCTGGGATGGCAGGAATGACATATGAGGAGAGATTGGGTCGATTGGGCTTGTACTCGCTGGAGTTTAGAAGAATGAGAGGGGATCTCATTGAAACTTATAAAATTCTAACAGGACTAGACAGACTAGATGCAGGAAGGATGTTCCCGATGGTGGGGGAGTCCAGAACCAGGGGTCACAGTCTAAAGATAAGGGGTAAGCCATTTAGGACTGAGATGAGGAGGAATTTCTTCACCCAGAGAGTGGTGAACCTGTGGAATTCTCTACCAAAGAAGGCAGTGGAGGCCAATTCATTAAATATATTCAAGAAGGAGTTAAATATATTTCTTAAGGCTAAAGGGATCAAGGGATATGGAGAGAAGGCAGGAACAGGGTACAGAATTTGGATGATCAGCCATGATCTCATTGAATGGCGGAGCAGGCTCGAGGGGCCGAATGTCCTACTCCTGCTCCTATCTTCTATGTTTCTATGAATGCCATGGTCCCTCTACCCTCCTAATCTGTCCCAACGGTGCCTTTCTACGGTGGGGTTCTGGATTATTCGCAGCGCACACTAGGCACTCACTGCAATATTCCTTCACCTCTTCCCTGAGATGAGGCCACCAACCCACCTCCTCCACTTTCTTCCAGGTATTTTCCGGCCCTGGATGTCCAGCTCCCGGACCCCCGTGAGCTAGCTGCATAAATTCCTCCCGGTACTGTGTGGGCACGATCCACCTTTCCCCTTTAAACAACATCCCCTCTTTGACCACTATATCTGCTGCTCCAAAAGGAGCCTCCATTGGTTCCCCTTCTACCCTTTTCTTAATCACGGTTTTTAAAACCGCATCTTGTGCTTGAACCTGGGTCAGGCCTGAGGGCAACTTCACCTCCTGTGGGCCCTCCATATCCCTTATGGCCGCGATCTGTCCAGATCGGTACGGGTCCCAAAGTACTCCCTCCCTGGCCCCCTTTTTTGCCAACTCGTCGGCCTTCTGGTTACCTTTCCATTTAGGCTCGGTTTTTGAGTGCGCCTTTACTTTTTCAATGTAATGCTCCCCTTTATTGCCCGTAACGCCCAGGATTGTGTTCAGCAGTGGGGCGATTACTAACGGTTTCCCGTCGGCGGACTTGAATTCTCGTCTAGCCCATATTGCCAGATACTCAGTGCAAGAATTGCACGTGAACATCGAGTCTGAGCATATTGTGTAGGGGGTTGGGAATTCCTCGGGGTGCCTGACCACATAAGCTACAGCCGCCAGCTCGGCCTGCTCTGCGCTCAGTGTGCTGGGGAGTTTGATGTCTTTCTCTATTCCCAGCCCCTGGGTCATAAATCCCACACCCTGTCCTACACTCTCCGTTTGTCACCGAGCTGGACCCACCCACATATATAACTCTCCCTGTCGGATGTTGCCCGGCCCGGAATCCCACGTTTACATCCCATACCCCTTCTACCATGCACACGTGATTCGTCCCTGGATAAGTCATGTTCAAGGCCAGCTTAGGTTCCGCCAATCTTTCCACCCTCAGGTTCATCTGGGAGAGAAGCAATGTCCAGTGGGCAATACGACTGCTACTCACTGTCCCATCTTTTATCCTCCCGTCCAATAGCATCTGTGTCGGGGTATGACATGTCAGAAAGGTTATTAAAGATGACCCCTTAAATAATTGGAAACGTTTGACGGCCCAGTAGCTCGCCAAAAGGTGTCTTTCACAGTTGGAGTAACCCCTCTCCACATCTGTCAGGACTCGGGAGGCATAAGCCACTGGCCTCAACTTGTCATGTCGTTCTTGGAGCAACACTGCACTCAAACTATCCCCAGTAGCTGCTACCTCCAGATCAAAATCTTTGTTCCTGTTTATTGCTCCTGGTGTGGGTGCAGTTTGTAAATTTTCCTTTAGGCGAGTAAATGCCTCCTTACAACTCTCATCCCAATACCATCCTACTCCTTTCCTAAGGAGTCTAAGCGAAGGGGCTGCCGTGGCTGCATAGTCTTCAATAAAATCCCTGCAGTACCCTGTCATTTTTAACGTGGAAGCAAATCATCCTCAGTTCCGAGGGACTGCCTAAGAAGAAGAAGCAGGAGTTTCTCTCTTAACTCGTTGTGTTTTTTCTGATTCACACGTTCCTGAATCAAGTTTATCACTTCTTCAACGGGACTCGGTCTCCTTTGGTTAAACGTTCCATCAATAATACCTGGACTTCCTCCGCACAGGCGCCTCTGTCTAATTTACGCTTATATGCATTAACAAAACTTTTACTAGCCATTTGGTGATTTTCCTAACAGACCTCTAACATATATAACTATCGGCGCGCAATTCTCGGGCACTCCCCACTCCCTGCGGGGTTTATCCCTCCTCAAGAGTAGCAGCTGATCAGGAAGCTACTTTTGAGGTCCGATCTATTACACAATACTAGCCACTTTGTCTTGTCCCATCTGGGGTACCAATTGTAAGATCTTAATGATCTCTCAGTGTTCTTGGACAGGACACCAATAGGCAGCAGTTAGTATGTTTGAGCAATAGATCAAGATTTATTAAGCTTACAGCGTAATATACTTAACATTAGGCGATAGTTTTAATGAGTAGCTCACAGCCCTTGGTCTCATAGAAACATAGAAGATAGGAGCAGGAGTAGGCCATTCAGCCCCTCGAGCCTGCTCCGCCATTTAATGAGATCATGGCTGATCATCTAAATTCAGTACCCTGTCCCTGCTTTCTCCACATATCCCTTGATCTCTTTAGCCTTAAGAAATATATCTAACTCCTTCTTGAATATATTTACATGATCTCTGGAACCTCTCGGACACAGATGACGTTGTCTTAAGTCTGTTCCTTTGTTCTCGCAGTAAGTCTGTGTAAAGTTGTTATTTGAGTATCGAGGTTTTAACCCTTTTCTTATCAAAAGTTGGGTTGGCCAGTGTCCATATATGGTCTTTAACAAAATCACCTTTTTTAATTGGTTGTAATGGTCAAAATACCATTGTCACTCAGACTAAGGTAGCATCCCGCCTTTCCAGTATTTTTCTGTCAACCCTATCCCGCTGTCTTGTTATCATGTTTATAATTTTTCACCCCATTGGAATTTACCACATCTCTATCATTTCCTGCCTCCCAAGGGCCCATATCAGCACTGTTTCACTAGTCTTGAGGTATCTCTTTCATTTTATGTGCTTATACTAATTATTTTTTAAATATCTTTGCAATTAGTTTTGTTAAGCAAATTCTAATTTATACTTATCATAATATGTTATTTAGCAATTTAAACTTCAATCGCAGCCTGTGGCTGTTTGTTATCAGAACTTAGTCCAAACTGCTTTTGACTGTCCTCGCGGCTGTATTTTGAACAAGTTTTATTCTTTTAGTTACCCAGGAGTAATTATGGGTTATATTAGTTGGTCAATGGCTACACTTGAATTTATACATAATTCATTCTCATCTACTAAATAACTCTAAATATCAGCCTTTCATACAACAACTTAAAGTAGAAAGCATGGCAAGTTGTTTCACAGAGGGAAAAATAAAAAATAAAGGAGCGACTCCGATTGCCAAGACACAGTGGTAAGGTCAAAATCAAATCAAATCAAATCAACTTTTATTGTCATTGTTAGTGCACAAGTGCAGTACAACGAAATGTAGGCTTGCGGCTCCCGAGAGTGTACAATTTGGATTAGGACACTTAAACATTTCAACATACATTTGTACATATATATTAGCATAAATATGATCATAATAAAGTGAATAAAGTGCATCGGCAGATGTGCAGGCTTTAGTGTTTATTTGTGGAGTTCAGTAGGATGACAGCCCTGGGAAAGAAGCTGTTCCTAAATCTGGTCGTACGGGTGCGAATGCATCTGTAGCGTCTTCCAGATGGTAGGAGGGCGAACAGACTGTGGCTGGGGTGGGTAGGGTCTTTGATGATGGTCCGTGCCCTCCGTAGGCAGCGTTTCTGATATATATGTCAGGAGAGGAGACCAAAAGCCAAGTCAAAAAGATGGGTTTTAAGAAGGTTTTTAAAGTGGAGACAGAAGGAGATGTGTAGGCGTTTCGGGAGAAAGTTCTAGAAATTCTAAAATATTAACCTATCATAGAACCATCGAATAGTACAGCACAGAAGGAGGCCAGTCGGCCCATCGAGTCTGCGCCGGCTCTTTCGAAGAGTGATCCAGTTAGTCCCACTCCCCCGCTCTCTCCCCATATGGAGTTATCCCCGGTGTCCTGGTCAATATTTATCTATCAACCAACAAGACAAAAGCAGATTATCTGGTCATTATCACATTGCTGTTTGTGGGAGCTTGCTGTGTGCAAATTGGCTGCAGCGTGTCCCACATTACAACAGTAACTCCACTTGAAAAGTACTTCATTGACTGTCCGGTGGCCGTGAAAGGCGCTATATAAATGCAAGTCTTTCTTTATTTCTTTCATATCCCTGCAATTTTTTTCTCCTTCGAGTATTTATCCAATTCCCTTTTGAAGGCTACTATTGAATTGTACAGGGCCTTGGTGAGACCGCACCTTGAGTATTGTGTGCAGTTTTGGTCGCCTTATCTGAGGAAGGATGTTCTTGCCATGGAAGGAGTGCAGCGAAGATTCACCAGGCTGATACCTGGGATGGCAGGAATGACGTATGAGCAGAGATTGGGTCGATTGGGCTTATACTCGCTGGAGTTTAGAAGAAGGAGAGGGGATCTCATTGAAACTTATAATATTCTGACAGGACTGGACAGACTAGATGCAGGAAGGATGTTTCCGATGGCCGAGGAGTCCAGAACCAGGGGTCATAGTCTAAGGATAAGGGGTAAGCCATTCAGGACTGAGATGAGGAGGAATTTCTTCACCCAGAGAGTGGTGAACCTGTGGAATTCTCTGCCACAGAGGGCGGTGGAGGCCAGTTCATTAAATATATTCAAGAAGGAGTTGGATATATTTCTTAAGGCTAAAGGGATCAAGGGATAAGGGGAGAAGCCAGGGACAGGGTACTGAATTTGGATGATCAGCCATGATCTCATTGAATGGCGGAGCAGGCTCGAGGGGCCGAATGGCCTACTCCTGCTCCTATCTTCTATGTTTCTATGAATCTGCCTCCACCAGCCTATCAGGCAGTGCATTCCAAATCCTAACCACTCGCTGCGTAAAAAAAGTTTAGAATCATATAATCATAGAAATTTACGGCACAGAAGGAGGCCATTCAGCCCCTTGTGTCTGTGCCGGCCGAAAAAGAGCTCTCCAGCCTAATCCCACTTTCCAGCTCTTGGTCCGTAGCCCATAGGTTACGGCACTTCAAGCGCATACCCAAGTACTTTTTCAATGTGATGAGGGTTTAGTGTGATAGTGGTATAACATTAGCATCCCTCCAGTTCTCCGGCACTACTACTGTATCCAATGAGGATTGAAAGATTGTGACCGATACCTCTGCTGTTTCTATCTTTGCTTCTTTCAGCAACACAGGATGCATTCCATCCGGACCAGGTGACCTACCAACTTTCAGTAATGCTAATCTTTTTAGTATGTCTTCTCTATCTATTACTGTCCTGTCCATAACTTCCCTCTCCTCTTTTAGTGTAATCTTCACATCATCCGCTTCCTTTGTGAAGACAGATGCAAAGTACTCATTTAATACTTTAGCCGTGTCCTCTGCCTCTACATGAATATGTCCCTTTGGGTTCTTAATAGAATCAGAGACGTTTACGGTACAGAAGGAGGCCACACGGCCCAGCGCTTCCACACTGCTTTTCTGCATGTCACCTCTGGTTCATTTGCCAATCATCTTAAATCTGTGCCCTCTCACTATCGACCCTTCAACCTATTTTGACAACCTGTGTACTTCCATCATTGAAGTGTTATGTTGTTACATGACTACAACAGCCAGAATGCTGTACATTTCCTGCAATGTGCCAACCCTTCCTGAACTACAATTCCAACAATGCTGTGCATTTCCTGCAATGCACCAACTCTTCCGGAACTACCATTCCAAAAATGCTGTGCATTTCCTGTAATGTTCCAACCCTTCCTGAACTCCAACAATGCTGTGCATTTCCTGCAATGTACCAACTCTTCCTGAACTACAACTCCAACAATGCTGTGCATTTCCTGCAATGTTCCAACCCTTCCTGAACTCCAACTCCAACAATGCTGTGCATTTCCTGCAATGCACCAACTCTTCCGGAACTACCATTCCAAAAATGCTGTGCATTTCCTGTAATGTTCCAACCCTTCCTGAACTCCAACAATGCTGTGCATTTCCTGCAATGTTCCAACCCTTCCTGAACTCCAACAATGCTGTGCATTTCCTGCAATGTTCCAACTCTTCCTGAACTACAATTCCAACTATGCTGTGCATTTCCTGCAATGTTCCAACTCTTCCTGAACTCCAACTCCAACAATGCTGTGCATTTCCTGCAATGTTCCAACCCTTCCTGAACTCCAACTCCAACAATGCTGTGCATTTCCTGCAATGTTCCAACCCTTCCTGAACTCCAACTCCAACAATGCTGTGCATTTCCTGCGATGTTCCAACTCTTCCTGAACTACAATTCCAACTATGCTGTGCATTTCCTGCAATGTTCCAACTCTTCCTGAACTCCAATTCCAACAATGCTGTGCATTTCCTGCAATGTTCCAGCCCTTCCTGAACTCCAACTCCAACTATGTTGTGTGTTTCCTTTTCGCAACTGAGATTTAAGATTGCAACACTGCAAGTGTGACAAACACAGACAGAGAGAGGGAGAGAATGAGACACAGACAGACAGAAAAAGGGGTAGACACAGAGAAGGAGAATAAGAGGGCAACAGGGAGAAAGAGGAAAGGGCTAAGGGTGACTGACAGACAGACATAACCGTACAGAGAAAAAGAGGGCAACACAGACAGAGGAACAAAAAGTGAGAAAGACTAGAGAGAGAAAAGAGCAAAGGACTGTGGCACTTCGTGCTTTCCGATCTCTGGCTGGAGGCAGTGAGTGGAGTGTTCACTTCCTTGGATTGCTTTGGCCAGAATGCAGTTGTAAGATTTGCTTTTTGCTGAATTGTTATATTTTGAAAAGGTAAGTAAAGGGCAGAGTTAATTAACTGGTGCCTTTCCTGCAGATTTATTTCGCTGTTAAAATCTCACACCAGCACAAGTGAGGTGCTAAGTGCTGCTGTGATTACAGCATCAGTCTGATCTTCCCGGTCAGGTTTCTGGTGTGCTACACTTGAATCAACAGAAGAGAAGGCAACTAAGAACGGGAGGTGAGGGACGGGGAAACAGAAAAAGGGTACTGTAGTGTATGTACCCGTCTACCTTTAAGGGAACTATTGAATGTAACCGTTCACCTTTAAGGGAACTACTTTTGGTGTGGCACTATTTGTTTGGCTTCTGTATACTGTAATACCGATAGTGACCACACCAGTATATAAGTGTTGTAGCAGGATTGCTGGGGCAGATTCGCCCGGACCTTCGAATAGTAAAGACCTGTTTTGTTTGTTACTTCTGAAGTCTGTGTATTTATTAACTGCACAACCCACAGACTTTACAGTGGCGACGAGTCCGGTCGTACCCTGCGGCAAGATTACCAAAGCAAGAAGAGCGTCGAAGAGAGGCAACCGCCCTCGTCGTGCTGCTGGAAGAAAACACGAGGCTGCAGCAGGAGAAAGGTGGAAGACTTTAGCAACAAAAGCTTCCATTAGCAACAGGCACTGACTACCCTTCTACCACGGTGCGGAGTGAGCCGATCAGCAGGGAACAAGGCGGCCGAAGAGACTGTGAGTAGGGGAAGGTGTAGAAGTATCCGGAGGATAAGGGCAGAGTACTCGACCTCGGTCGAGGGGGAGCTGTGCCGGCCAAAAGTCGGGTCCAACGGCGTCGGGTGACAGCCGGACCGCGATCGGCGGGAAAAATCCGGGCAGCGTCCGCAGCCACGAAGCGCTGAGCCTGCGAGTAGGCGCGGGAGGAGAAACCCAACCGCAGCCGGGGAGGGAAACACCGGTCTGCGAGAGGGCTGGGGAGGCGAACGGGAACCGTGCGGGTGAGAGCCGGGTGCGGAGAGAGAGACTGCGAGGGGCCAGTCCAGCGGCTGAGCTGTTCTCCACCAACGGGGTACTCAGAGCCGGCAAAACCGAACGTGTGGGAGTGGGTGAGAGACACAGCCGAAAACGGGGTGAGAGACTGCGCGAGAGCCAGTCCAGCGGCTGAACTGTTCTCCACCAACGGGGTACCCAGGGCCAGTAGCACCGAACGTGCGGGTGAGAGAGCGACAGAGCCGGGTACGGAGAGAGAGACTGCGCGAGAGCCAGTCCAGCGGCTGAACTGTCCTCCGTTAACGGGGTGTACCCAGCGCCGGTAGAGCCGTGCGGGCGGGAGGAAAAGACATAGCCGAGTAAGGGGAGCTGTGCGGAAGCCAGCCAACGGCTGAACCTGTCCGCTGTGGGGGAAGCGTACCCCTTCCACCGGGAAGAAACGCGGGAAGCCGCCATTAGGCGGAGAAGACGCCAGAAGCGGGAAACCGCCATTGAAGTGGACGGGGCGAGAAAGGAAGAGCGGGAAACCGCCATTTTCGCGGGAAAACCGCCATCTTGATTGACATACCGCCATTGAAGTGGGCGGGGAGAGAAGGAAAGAGCGGGAAACCGCCGATTTCGCGGGAAAACCGCCATCTTAGAAACAAACAAATAAATAAGAATACTTAAAGAAATACTGGTGTTGCTCCCAAGGGAAGAAAAATGCCTAAGTGAGGGAATATTAACGACTTTAATTCTGAAATAGAAGACTGGGCCACGCACGTGGAACGCATAGAGATCTATTGCGAAGCCAACAAAATAGAGGAAGACGACAAGGCGATAACATTGCTAAACTCGATGGGGGCAAAAACATATGGGCTCTTGAAGCATCTAATAGCACCAAATAAACCAGCGGATCAGACCTTCGAAGAGATTGTGGCTGTGCTGAAGGACCACTTGAACCCCACACCGCTGATGCTGGCTGAACGATTCAAATTCTACGCAAGAACGCAGAAGAAAGACGAAAGCAATGCGGAATACTTGGTCGAACTGCGTAGGCTAGCGAAATACTGCCAGTTCGGAGGGAATCTGACAGAAGCGCTGCGGGACAAGTTCGTATGCGGATTGTCCAAAGAAGGGACGCAGAAGCGACTACTGGAAGAGAACGACCTCACACTGGACAGGGCTGTCCTTATAGCTGCATCGCACGAAGCCGCAGCGAAAGGAACGGCGGAAATGCAACTAAAGGCGGCGGCACTCGGGGTGGGCCAAATTACTTCAAGCACAACAAAATGCTACCGTTGTGGGAAGACAACGCATGACCAGAATCAATGCTGGTTTAAGAACCAAGAGTGTAGGAAATGTGGCAAACTGGGTCACATCGCGAAGGTATGCCGGTCCGGGAAAAAGACCAATAATCAAAGGAAGCCACCACAAGAAAAGTACAACAAGGTACACAAGGTGGCTGAGAAGAGTTCAGACGAACAGAATTCAGACTCAGACCCAAACAACCAGGAGCTGGGTAGGCTGAGAATCCACAATGTGGGTAAAGAAACGGATCTACAGGCCATCTGGGTCATACTAAAAATAGCTGGAGTCCAAGTAAGAATGGAGCTGGACACTGGATCAGCTCTATCAGTCATCAACCGAAGGGACTACCACCGGCTATTCTCTCACATACCTTTAAGAAATACCAAGTTCGTATTACAGACATACACGGGGCATAACGTATACCCCGTGGGGAAAATAAGAGTCAAGGTGAGAGATAGGGGTAAAGAACACCCAAGAATGAACTTGTACGTATTACCTGAGGGAGGACCACCACTTCTAGGACGGGAGTGGATTAAGAAAATAGACATGGAATGGCATTACCTAAAAGCCATAATGAGGGAGGACTCGGTGCAAGCTATTAGCGCAGATTCTGAAATGGACGATGATAAGACCAAGTCGAATATGGAAGACAAGGCTAAAAGGGACTTGCCGACGATGGGAAAGAAAACGAAGACATGCAGAAGGACTTATGGTACCAAGAAGAATAAAGCTGCAGAGCAGAACTCCAGGTTGACAGAGAATTCTGAGCCTGTTCAAGCAAAGGATTCATCCATGACGGAAGAACACCGAGCTTATGTCAAAGTATGACAACAATTAGAACAGTTGAGTGACCATCTCGTACAAGAGATGAAAAATATGGAAAGGTTCTGGGACACCGAATGGGAGAACCTGGAAAGACTACAGAGGCAGCTAGCTCAAGCAGAGAGCGACCATAGAGCCATCGTGGTCAAATACCAATCACATTCCCCTGATGCTGTTCAGGAACTAGAATATTTACAGAATGAACCAAAGGAAGAGGAATCTTCAGGGAGCCAGGATTTTATTCCAGTTCTTCTCTACGACTCCTTACAAGCAGAGTGTGAGAAGTTGAAAGAACAGTATGAACAGGCCCAGGCTACAATTCTGGAGGGGGTTAACTCGACAGCCTCCGAAAAGCTAGTTTCAGTAGAAGCATATGAACAACTAAAGGTTGAACATGAGCAAGAAGTCCAAAGGCTGCAGGAAATTCTTGATGAGCTCAAGGCCAAGACAGACTCATCGGTAGGAGCTCCATCCATAGATGAGAAATTAGAGGTGAAATTCATGGCAGAGCATGAAAGACAGGATGTCCAAGAACTTATAAAAACATTGAAGGACACCCAAGACAAATATGAGGCGGCAATGACCGAGGTTCAACAACTTGAAGAACAGATTCAACTGGGAATCCTTTCAGTGGAAGAACAGGACACTGTAAGAATGGTCCCTGAACATGAACTAGAGAGCATCAGGGCGCAACTTTTCCGAGCGCTGAAAGCCAAAGTTCAAGAGGAACGTAAGGTGGAAGTATTGGAGAAAGAGGTGGAGGAAATGGAGAAGACTCTGATCCACCGTGTTCCCAGGGAAGAGTTAACGGTCAGCCAACTCCTTCATATGCTGAAGGACAAGACTCTGCAAGGGGAACAATCTGAACACGAGCTTCAATCTTCAGGGGGAACGAGTTCGGAGCTCTCAAAAGTCACGGAGATAGCTGAGGTGGCAACACAAATTTTACAAGGATGCCAAAAGTACGTTGAATCACGTCAAGGTGAACAGAAGAATGTGGAAACCGTTACTTCAGTAGAAGGGTTAAATAGCCTGATAACGCCGATGGAAAGGAAGGTATTGAACTCACAAATGAGGTCCGTCGTGAAGGAATGGCAGATAACCCAGGAAGAGCGGGATGAATATGAATGCATGAAGAAGGCTTTTCAAGAAAGATGTTTAGGGAAGGAACCACCGTCAGCTAACGTCCAGACGGGTGAGGAGGAAGAAGAAGTCTCTCTCGCTGGCCTAACTCAGGACGAACCCGAATATTACCATGACCTGTTGAGTGACACTGAATATTACGAGGATGTGGTCTGCCCAGCTTGTGATGAAAACTCTCAAAGTGCTGAAATCCGGAGGAAGCACTTAAGGTCTAAGGAACATAGAGAGTTGGTGGCGCTACAGCTGGCAGCCGAGAAAGGAGCTCCGAGAGTTTCAAAAAGGCAGAAAAGAAAAAGAAGAAGCAGAAGATAATAACTGTCTAAAATATTAGCACTTCTACCATTCCAGGCGGGACATTACGAAAGGAGCTAAATTAGTTGAAAAACTGGAAAATGTCAAGACAGCCAGTTGGTTGTAAAAGTCCGCACTGCTGGTTCAACAGGACGAAGGTTCAAGCTGTTACGTCAAGAAAAAGGCTATGGAGGAGTCACGCTAGCCAGGTAATCCGGCTACACCAAAGAAATGTTGTTCGGAACGAGTCAAGATCAGAGACTGAATCTATGAACTGTTTCCGCAGAGACTGAACCTGTGAACTGTTCCACCGAGATTATATTTGTAATTTGTTTTATATGACATTGACTCCACCGAGATTATATCTGTAATTTGTTTTATAGGAAGTTGAAGATATGTATGTTTAACGGGGACTCTGTAAGTAATAAGCTAAAAAGGGAGGATTGTAGTGTATGTACCCGTCTACCTTTAAGGGAACTATTGAATGTAACCGTTCACCTTTAAGGGAACTACTTTTGGTGTGGCACTATTTGTTTGGCTTCTGTATACTGTAATACCGATAGTGACCACACCAGTATATAAGTGTTGTAGCAGGATTGCTGGGGCAGATTCGCCCGGACCTTCGAATAGTAAAGACCTGTTTTGTTTGTTACTTCTGAAGTCTGTGTATTTATTAACTGCACAACCCACAGACTTTACAGGTACGGGTTCTAATTTAGAAATGGCGGGGCATGAGGGCACCGAAAATGAGTGGACCAGAATTGAGAACGCAATCCGTATGAGTTTAAGGCATTTACGGGACAGGTTGAAAGGGACCAGCAGACACCAGACAGAAGAGAGCATGCCTTTTGAGCTAGAGTCAGAGCAATTAGAAGCGACGCCCTTACAGAAATTGCCGGTAAGGACTGAGTGTTCAGTTCCTCTGTGTCTCACCTTCTGTCCTCCTGGTGCAGGGAGTTCTTTGGTGTGTTTCTACAATGTCACAATCACAGATCTGTAACGTCCGACATCACTGAGCTATCACTCCCTCGCTTTCTAATTTAACATTGATTTGTCTTAATTGCTGAGCAGGATGTTAGTGCTGAGATAGGGAACTCCAATCCAACCCCTGGGATAGGGAACTCCAATCCACCTACTGGGATAGGGAACTCCAATCCAACCCCTGGGATAGGGAACGCCAATCCACATCCTGGGAAAGGGAACTCCAATCCACCTCCTGGGATAGGGAACTCCAATCCACCTCCTGGGATAGGGAACTCCAATCCACCCCCTGGGATAGGGAACTCCAATCCACCTCCTGGGATAGGGAACTCCAATCCACCTCCTGGGATAGGGAACTCCAATCCACCTCCTGGGATAGGGAACTCCAATCCACCTCCTGGGATAGGGAACTCCAATCCAACCCCTGGGATAGGGAACTCCAATCCACCTCCTGGGATAGGGAACTCCAATCCAACCACTGGGATAGGGAACTCCAATCCAAACCCTGGGATAGGGAACTCCAATCCACCTCCTGGGATAGGGAACTCCAATCCAATCTCCTGGGATAGGGAATTCCAATCCACCTCCTGGGATAGGGAACTCCAATCTAGCTCCTGGGATGGGGAACTCCAATCCAACCCCTGGGATAGGGAACTTCAATCCAACCACTGGGATAGAGAACTCAAATCCAACCCCTGGGATAGGGAACTCCAATCTAAACACTGGGATAGGGAACTCCAATCCAACCCCTGGGATAGGGAACTCCAATCCACCTCCTGGGATAGGGAACTCCAATCCACCTCCTGGGATAGGGAACTCCAATCCACCTCCTGGGATAGGGAACTCCAATCCACCTGCTGGGATAGGGAACTCCAATACACCTCCTGGGATAGGGAACTCCAATACACCTCCTGGGATAGGGAACTCCAATCCAACCCCTGGGATAGGGAACTCCAATCCAACCCCTGGGATAGGGAACTCCAATCCAACCTCCCGGGATAGGGAACTCCAATCCACCTCCTGGGATAGGGAACTCCAATCCACCTCCTGGGATAGGGAACTCCAATCCAACCCCTGGGATAGGGAACTCCAATCCACCTCCTGGGATAGGGAACTCCAATCCAACCCTTGGGATAGGGAACTCCAATCCAACCACTGGGGTAGGGAACTCCAATCCAACCCCTGGGATAGGGAACTCCAATCCAACCCCTGGGATAGGGAACTCCAATCCAACCCCTGGGATAGGGAACTCCAATCCACCTCCTGGGATAGGGAACTCCAATCCAACCCCTGGGATAGGGAACTCCAATCCAACCCCTGGGATAGGGAACTCCAATCCAACCCCTGGGACAGGGAACTCCAATCCAATCCCTGGGATAGGGAACTCCAATCCAACCCCTGGGATAGGGAACTCCAATCCACCTCCTGGGATAGGGAACTCCAATCCAACTCCTGGGACAGGGAACTTCAATCCACCTCCTGGGATAGGGAACTCCAATCCACCTCCTGGGAGAGGGAACACCAATCCACCTCCTGGGATAGGGAACTCCAATCCACCTCCTGGGATAGGGAACTCCAATTCACCTCCTGGGATAGGGAACTCCAATTCACCTCCTGGGATAGGGAACTCCAATACACCTCCTGGGATAGGGAACTCCAATCCACCTCCTGGGATAGGGAACTCCAATCCAACTCCTGGGATAGGGAACTCCAATCCAAACACTGGGATAGGGAACTCCAATCCACCTCCTGGGATAGGGAACTCCAATCCACCTCCTGGGATAGGGAACTCCAATACACCTCCTGGGATAGGGAACTCCAATCCACCTCCTGGGATAGGGAACTCCAATCCACCTCCTGGGATAGGGAACTCCAATCCACCTCCTGGGATAGGGAACTCCAATACACCTCCTGGGATAGGGAACTCCAATCCAACCCCTGGGATAGGGAACTCCAATCCACCTCCTGGGATAGGGAACTCCAATCCACCTCCTGGGATAGGGAACTCCAATCCACCTCCTGGGATAGGGAACTCCAATCCACCTCCTGGGATAGGGAACTCCAATGCACCTCCTGGGATAGGGAACTGCAATCCACCTCCTGTGATAGGGAACTCCAATCCACCCCCTGGGATAGGGAACTCCAATCCACCTCCTGGGATAGGGAACTCCAATCCACCCCCTGGGATAGGGAACTCCAATCCACCTCCTGGGATAGGGAACTCCAATCCACCTCCTGGGATAGGGAACTCCAATCCACCTCCTGGGATAGGGAACTCCAATTCACCTCCTGGGATAGGGAACTCCAATCCACCTCCTGGGATAGGGAACTCCAATACACCTCCTGGGACAGGGAACTCCAATCCACCTCCTGGGATAGGGAACTCCAATACACCTCCTGGGATAGGGAACTCCAATCCAAACACTGGGATAGGGAACTCCAATCCACCTCCTGGGATAGGGAACTCCAATCCACCTCCTGGGATAGGGAACTCCAATACACCTCCTGGGATAGGGAACTCCAATCCACCTCCTGGGATAGGGAACTCCAATCCACCTCCTGGGATAGGGAACTCCAATCCACCTCCTGGGATAGGGAACTCCAATACACCTCCTGGGATAGGGAACTCCAATCCAACCCCTGGGATAGGGAACTCCAATCCACCTCCTGGGATAGGGAACTCCAATCCACCTCCTGGGATAGGGAACTCCAATCCACCTCCTGGGATAGGGAACTCCAATCCACCTCCTGGGATAGGGAACTCCAATCCACCTCCTGGGATAGGGAACTCCAATCCACCTCCTGGGATAGGGAACTCCAATCCACCTCCTGGGATAGGGAACTCCAATCCACCCCCTGGGATAGGGAACTCCAATCCACCTCCTGGGATAGGGAACTCCAATCCACCCCCTGGGATAGGGAACTCCAATCCACCTCCTGGGATAGGGAACTCCAATCCACCTCCTGGGATTGGGAGCTCCAATCCACCTCCTGGGATAGGGAACTCCAATCCACCTCCTGGGATAGGGATCTCCAATCCACCCCCTGGGATAGGGAACTCCAATCCACCTCCTGGGATAGGGAACTCCAATCCACCCCCTGGGATGGGGAACTCCAATCCACCTCCTGGGATAGGGAACTCCAATCCACCTCCTGGGATTGGGAACTCCAATCCACCTCCTGGGATAGGGAACTCCAATCCACCTCCTGGGATAGGGAACTCCAATCCACCTCCTGGAATAGGGAACTCCAATCCTACCCCTGGGATAGGGAACTCCTATCCACCTCCTGGGATAGGGAACTCCAATCCACCTCCTGGGATAGGGAACTCCAATCCACCTCCTGGGATAGGGAACTCCTGACCGAACTATCACTCCCTCGGTTTCTAATTTAAAATTAATTCGTCTTAATCGCTTAGCAGGATGTTAGTGCTGGGATAGGGAACTCCAATCCACCTAACCGAGCTGGCCGAGTCCTGAAGGATATAACTGCCAGTCTGGGCCTGCGACAGGTGGTGAGAGAACCAACACGAGAGAAAAACCTACTTGACCTCGTCCTCACCAATCTACATGTCGCAGATGCATCTGTCCATGACAGTACTGGTAACAGTGACCACCACACAGTCATTGTGGAGACAATGTCCCGTCTTCACACTGAGGACACCCTCCATCGTGTTGTGTGGCACTACCACCGTGCTAAATGGGATAGATTCAGAACAGATCTAGCAGCTCAAAACTGGGCATCCATGAGGCGCTGTGGGACATCAGCAGCAGCAGAATTGTACTCCACCACAATCTGTAACCTCATGGCCCGGCATATCCCTCCCTCTGCTATTACTGTAGTGTATGTACCTTCAAGAGTGAACTACTTTTCCAGCTCCTGTGTACTGTAGTACCGGCAGTGACCACACCTGTATATAAGCCTTGAGCATGCCTCTGTACCCCCAGTCTTGAGACTACCCTACTCCAGTAAACACCTGTTGATTGTTGTTACAGCATCCGTGTAGTTATTAAAAAAACATCATACTCTCAGAATCACGGATCTAACAGTGGCGACGAGTGTCGATTCGAATCTACCTGCAACTCTGCATTTCCCTTCGAGGATTCGCTCCAGGAGGGCGGTGGAAGAAAGTCGAGGCCAGAAGCATGGGCGTCGACCACGAGCAACCGCCCAGTCGTCTGGCAGAGAGTGAACATCGCAGGGGAGGCTGTGGAGAGCTGGGCTTGGTTCCACAGCCACGACAATCAGCAACAGACTGACAACAGGTTCAGTGCAGACCCTTCCCGGACAGCGGCGGCTGGAGCCGACCGACGGCAGAGAAAAAGCCGAGCAGCGTCGATGGGGTAAGAGAGAGGGTGAAGCGCACAGGGTGCAGCCGGGGGTTGAAAACCGAGCGGCGTCGAGGAAAAACAAAACGGAGAGAGAGAGGGTAAAGCAGCAGCCGGGTTCAGGACCGAGCGGCGGAAACGGGAAAGGCGCACAGAAAAAAGAACCACGCAGAGCACAGCCATGGCTCAAGGGCTGAACAGTGTCCGCGGGGAGAAGAAGGGAGAGCGCGGGAGACGCCATTGAGCCCGGAGAAGGAAGAGCGCGGGAGACGCCATTTTTAGAAGCCGCAGCGGATAAGATGGGCGAGCGCGGGAAGAAAGGAAAGCGCGGGAGATGCCATTTTGTGCCAGCGGAGAAGAAGGGAGAGCGCGGGAGATGCAATTTTTGACAGTTATATCACACCCAGGGATGCCGAAGAGTGGCAGTATCTCTACGTTCGACAATGAAGTCGAAGATTGGGTGACATATGTGGAACGTATTGAGGTGTACTGCAGGGCGAATGAAGTGCCAGATGCTAGGAAAGCACTGGTTTTGTTAAATTCCATGGGTGCAAAAACTTATGGGTTACTGCGAAACCTAATAACCCCAGAGAAGTCCGTGAATAAGAATTTCGAAAGCATAGTAGAAATCCTACAGGACCACTTAAACCCCACACCGCTGCTGATAGCAGAAAGATTTAAGTTCCGTAAAAGGAACCAACATAAAGACGAAAGCAATGCTGAGTACTTAACGGAACTGCGCAAGCTATCGAAACACTGCCAGTTTGGAGTGGGACTAGCAGATACGTTAAGGGACAAGTTTGTGTGTGGGCTTCAAAGTGAAGGAACCCAGAAACGGCTTCTAGCAGAAAAGGATCTTATGCTGGACAAGGCTTTCAGCATGGCAGTATCACACGAAGCAACCACACGGGGCGCTGCAGAGATACAATGGAGACCGCAAGAATATGGCACCAATGAAATGTCCTATGGAACAGGGAAGTGTTATCGCTGCGGCAGAACAACACACGATCAGAAGGATTGTTGGTTCAAGGACCAAGTGTGCAGACAGTGTGGAAAAGCAGGACACATAGCAAGAGTCTGCACGTCTGGGAAGAAAACCAACAGCAAGAAATCTCCACAGGAGAAGTACAAAAAGGTACATAAGGTGATGAACAGTAGTTCAGACGAACAGAAAAGTGATACAGACTCCGGAAGCAAGGAGCTGGGTTGTCTGAAACTACATAAGGTATCCAAAATGCAGGATCACCAGACAATCTGGGTTACACTCAAGATAGATGGAGTCCAAGTGAAAATGGAATTGGACACAGGATCAGCCCTAACAGTCATAAACCAAAGGGACTACAAGCGGCTATTTTCACATATACCCTTGAAAGCTACAGAGATTGTCTTGAAGAAGTACACGGGGCAAAAGGTCTACCCCAAAGGAAAAATAAGGGTGAAAGTGATATACAAAGGCCAGGAAATACCTAAAATGAACTTATATGTATTGCCAGATGGAGGACCACCACTACTAGGATGTAAATGGATCTGGAAGATACAATTAGATTGGCATTCCATATAGGCACTGAAGGTTGAGGCCAAAAAGGATGATGACGTCACACCTGGACGACTGTCAAAAATGCTAACTGACGCAAAAGAAGTGTTCCAGGAGGGACTCGGAACACTAAAAGGCATAACAGCAACGATTAAAATAGAGGAAAATGCAAGCCCAAAATTTCTTAAGGCCAGACCAGTGCCTTATGCGATCCGACCAGCCGTCGAAGCAGAGCTGGAAGGGTTGGAACGTGCAGGAGTACTGTCCAAAGTAGACTGGAGCGAGTGGGCTACACCCATCGTTCCTGTAATGAAGAGGTCGTTGAGTAATACTCCTGGGGAACCAAAGAATGTCCGCATCTGTGGGGATTTTAAGGTGACAGTGAACCCAGTTCTTCACACGGTACAATATCCGCTTCCACGAATTGAGGATATTTTCACCTCGCTATCTGGAGGTAAACGCTTCACCAAAATTGATCTAGCCCAGGCGTACTTGCAAATGGAGGTAGAAGAAGCCTCGAAACAATACCTCACGATCAACACTCATAACGGTCTCTACCAATACAACCGGCTGGTGTTCGGGGTAGCATCGGCTCCGGCTATTTGGCAAAGGGCGATGGATCAAGTCCTGCGAGGGATTCCAGGGACCCAGTGTTATTTGGACGACATCCTGGTCACGGGTGAAAATGACAGTGATCACCTCGCCAACTTGGAGAAGGTGCTCACTAGATTAAAGGAATATGGGCTACGAGCTAATCGCCACAAGTGCGAGTTTTTCCAGAGGCAGATCTCGTATTGTGGCCACGTTATCGATGAAGAGGGGTTACATAAGTCCCCTGAAAAGATTGAGGCAGTAGTCAAGGCTCCAGCACCGGAAAATGTGTCACAACTGAGGTCGTTTCTCGCGCTGGTGAACTACTACCATAAGTTCTTACCAAATTTGTCTACAGTATTACACCCACTGAACACCCTACTGCAAACAGGGGTACCATGGAAGTGGAATGACGAACGTAAACGAGCTTTCCAGAAGTGCAAAGAATTGATCACATCAAAAGAGGTGTTGGCCCATTTCAACCCAGCACTACCAATTTGTTTGGCATGTGATGCATCACCCTATGGTATTGGAGCGGTGCTGTCGCACAAATTCCCAGACAGGTTGGAGAGGACAGTAGCCTTTGCGTCTCGGTCACTAACCTCAGCCGAGCGCAACTACGCCCAGATTGACAGGGAGGCCCTCAGCCTAGTATGGGGAGTAAAAAAATTCAACCACTATCTGCATGGGCAGAAGTTCACCTTGCTGACTGACCACCAACCACTTGTCTCCATCTTTAATCCAAAGAAGGGCGTTCCGGTGATGACTGCACAACGGTTACAAAGATGGTCCCTTTTTCTAGGGGCAAATCAATATGAAATAGAATATAAAGGCACGAAACAGCATGGAAACGCTGATGGGCTATCACGCCTGCCACTGCCTACTGTGGAGGAAGCACCAGCAGTGGACCCTATCGAGATATTTTATTCGTCAATAATTGAACGATTGCCAGTAACTAACGCGGATATAGAGAAGGAGACCCGCAATGATCCGACGCTGTCTCGGGTATATGATTTGACGGTGAGGGGATGGCCAACACATGGCAACTCACTGTTGCCAGCATTCTCATCCAGAAGAGAACAGCTGTCAGTATGCCAGGGGACAGTGATGTGTGGATCCAGAGTGGTGATTCCACCCAAGTTAAGGGAGAGAGTGCTCAATGAGCTTCATGAAGGTCATCTGGGAGGGGTGAAAATGAAAAGCCTTGCTAGGGCTTATGTGTGGTGGCCGGGAATTGATCAACAAACCGAGGACCTAACCAAGAGCTGCTCAGGATGCCAGAAGGTCCAAAATGCACCACCACATGCCCCTCTACACCCATGGGAGTGGCCCTCCTCTCCATGGCAACGGGTGCATATTGATTTTGCTGGTCCATTCATGGACTCAATGTTCTTAATAGCAGTGGATGCTCACTCGAAATGGCCTGAGGTGATAAAAATGTCCTCAACCACTACAGAGAAAACGATTGCAGTCCTACGGACCATATTTGCCAGGAACGGCTTGCCAGAGCAGATTTGCTCTGATAAAGGACCACAGTTTGTGTCCGAAGAGTTTTGGAAATTTACGAGAAGGAATGGGGTAAGGCATTACACATCCGCCCCGGATCATCCAGCCAGAAATGGATTGGCTGAGAGGTTCGTACAAACCTTTAAAAAGGCGATAAAGGCCATGTGCGACGATGAAATTCCACTACAGCATAAGGTGGACAATTTCTTATTAGCCTACAGAAATGCGACACATGCAGTTACCAACCAGACCCCGGCCATGATGTTCTTTAACCGAAGGTTGAGATCTCGTCTAGATTTGCTCAGACCAAATGTGCTAAGAAATGTTGAGGATAAACAATTCCAGCACATCAATGAGAAGCCGACAAGGAGCCTCAATGTAGGACAACCAGTCTTGGCCCGTGACTACCGAACAGAGAAATGGCAACCCGGAACGATATGCACAAGGCAGGGGCCATTAATGTACACAGTGGATGTCGGGGAGAACATTGTGAGACGCCACGTCGATCAGATCTTAGCGTCACAGGAATGAGTCAACCCCATGTCTTGCGTACCTGGGGATGAACCCGACATACCGGTAACATCTACCTCAGAACCAGTAGCAGTGGAAACCGATGAACTAACCGAAGAAAAGGGGCCAGAATCGCCTCCGCACCAAGAACAAGAACCGCAGGAAAGGCGCTATCCCGAAAGGATCAGGAAGCCGCCCCAAAGACTGAATCTATAAATGGACTATTGTTGTTTAATGTGCATGTTAAAGTGTTAATTGTTATTTGAATATTATGGGTACTGCTAATCTAAAAGGGGAGGAATTGTAATGTATGTACCTTTAAGAGAGAACTACTTTTACAGCTCCTGTATACTGTAGTACCGGCAGTGACCACACCTGTATATAAGCCTTGAGCATGCCTCTGTACCCCCAGTCTTGAGACTACCCTACTCCAGTAAACACCTGTTGATTGGTAAGTTACAGCATCCGTGTAGTTATTAAAAAAACATCATACTCTCAGAATCACGGATCTAACAATTACTACCAAGCCAGGGGACCAACCCTGGTTCAATAAGGAGTGTAGAAGAACATGCCAGGAGCAGCACCAGGTGTACCTAAAAATGAGGTGCCAACCTGGGGAAGCTGCAACACAGGGCTACATGCATGCTAAAAAGTAGAAGCAGCATGCTATAGACAGGGCTAAGCGATCCCACAATCAATGGATCAGATCAAAGCTCTGCAGTCCTGCCACATTGTAAGATTCGCGAAATTTTCATTAAATAATCACGCAGGAAATTAGGGTTAATAAAACAGCTTTATTGACCAAAAGAAGCTTGTACAGAGAAACCTTTGATAAAAGGGCACACAAAATGGCCGCCAGACCTCGTGACCAGCTTCTGGGACCATTTGAATTTCTGTTACTGCAAGCCAGACAGGCTTGTGGATTGAGGACATTAAAGCCCGCGAAAACCAGTTTTGGGAAGCCGAAACTCATGGAACTGAGTATACATATTGATTAGATTATAAGTACAGGACAGATTTGGGTAGCAGGATGAGACCCATCAAGAAATGGGCGGACATTTGAACGAACACTTTAACCCATTTACTGTACAAAGAGAAGCCGTTTAACAGCCATCAAGGGCAATCTCCAGACCGATCAATATACAAACCGAGTTACGGTAACAAAGCAAAGACATTATCGGCCCAGGAAGGCCAGTTAAGCCATCACCGACTCCCGTTATGAAGACAAAACACCCCTGCAGAGAGGTCTGCCCGCCAAAATTATTACAAAGACAGGACTATGATTTGGCGGGAGATAAGAATGGTTCCAAAAAGTATAACTGTGGATTGAGGAAAGTCCATCAGTGAGTTCTCCATCGGTACGCTTCGGGACAGACTCCATCGGAACCAAGCAGCACTTCGGTTCGGACCGTGTTCGGTGCTCGGGCAGGCAAGGCCCGGCCACGACGAGAAGACAACGAGGGTGACCCGGGTACTTTTGTCGGGAGATCATCGACGGCCCAGGCCGAAGAAGAAGACACCCTGTACTCCAGCTCTGCTTCAAATCAGAAGGACAATTATTACTGTATAAAGAAAGCTTTTTGGGACCAGCGTCCCGCCCCGGGGAAGACCATCGGGAGATCAACGACCCAGGCCGGAGAAGAAGACACTCAGGGCCTGGCACTCCAGTGTCTCAACATCACATCGGTAACGGATTCACCCATGTGCATCCAGTTCTTAAAGTCACGTCGGTAACGGATTCATCCATGGCGAGCGCTCACCAAGGCTGTACCGGCTGCCTACATCGCAGGAGAACCAAGAGGAAAACAAGCTGCGCCAGAACTTTCCAAACCCACGTGACGACGGAAAGCTGTGTCGAAAGGCTGCAAACCCCTTTTCGCAATTTTTAAAGTGGTGAGCATGATCCCGAGTTCCTCAAATCGAAACTTAGTTAGGTCTAGGGGAGGGGGTTAAGGGTAGTTGTAATGTGTTAACCCTTTTACGATGTGCCGTGTGTTCCCCATTTCTATAGAGTTAAGTTTATAGATGTGTGCATGCTTGTAGTTGCTTTAATCTGGGCATATGACATGTATTTTATCATGCTGCAAACTGTTTAATAAAGGCCTCCATTTCGTGCTATTCGACCTGGTCTATTGAGTCTTTCTGCACTACAGCTCCCTGCACCTAAGTCCAAGGTGTAGAACCGTAGGGGCGAGTTGGTCGAACCACTCACGGGTAATAATTGCAAGAAGCCTGGCAGGAGACCAGAGCAAGCAAGAGAAACCCCCTACAACATCCAGTCGTGAATGGTGGTGGACCATTAAACAACTAACGGCAGGAGGAGGGTCCATGAATATCCTCATCCTCAATGATGGTGGAGCCCAGCATGTGAGTGCAAAAGACAAGCCTGAATCGTTTGCAACCATCTTCAGCCAGAAGTGCCGAGTGGATGATCCATATCAGCCTACTCCTGAGGTCCCCACCATCACAGAAGCCAGTCTTCAGCCAATTTGATTCACAATTTGAGATCAAGAAACGGCTGAGCGTACTGGATACAGCAAAGGCTATGGGCCCCGACAACATCCCGGCTATCGTGCTGAAGACTTGTGCTCCAGTACTAGCCACGCTTCGAGCCAAGCTGTTCCAGTACAGCTACAACACTGGCATCTATCCGACAATGTGGAAAACTGCCCGGGTATGTCCTGTCCACAAAAAGGAGGACAAATCCAACCCGACCAATTACCGCCCCATCAGTCTACTCTCAATCACCAGCAAAGTGATGGAAGGTGTCATCAACAGTGCTATCAAGCGGCACTTACTCACCAATAACCTGCTCACTGATGCCCAGTTTGGGTTCCACCAGCACCACTCGGCTTCTGACCTAACACCTGTGGTAGGTAAAATTTTGGAGTCCATTATTAAGGAGACAGTAACAGGACATTTGGATAATCATAATTTAATAGGACAAAGTCAGCATGGTTTTATGCAGGGGAAGTCATGTTTGACAAATTTGCTGGAGTTCTTTGAGGAAGTAACATATAGGGTGGATAAAGGGGAACCAGTGGACGTAGTGTATTTAGATTTCCAAAAGGCATTTGACAAGGTGCCACACAAAAGATTATTGCTTAATGTTAAGTCTGTGTGTTCTAGTTGTATTTAAGATTAATTACTGACACAGACTACAAGAATAACGTTTCAACAGGTCTTTACTAGTTGGAGGTCAGGGCTATACTAACAGCAATATCACTACACAGTACTTATATACCGGTGGTCGCCACCGGTATTACGTATACAGCAGCCAGAGAAAGTAGTACATCTCTTAAGGTGGAACAGGCTTAAGTTCTCTTAAGGTGGAACAGGTTACATACACCACAATCCTCCCTTTTTAGCTTAACAGTCATATCCCCATTTAACATAACATAATAACATATATACATATATAACTTCAGGTATAAACAGTTCAAAGGTTCAGTCTCTCAGGAGGCCTTCTGATTCGGGTTGGATAACGCCTTTCAGTGGTCTCTGATTCTTGTTGCTGAGGTGACTCCTCTAGTTGGTTTCCTATGTATTGGACGTCATCATCAGGTACATTCCCTGCCGAGGTAGATGCTTCAGGTTCATTAACGTCTTCCACAGTTGTCTCTGTCGCAACCATGGATTCGACCCTTGCTCTCGATTCTACCAGTTGATCCGCATGACGCCTTATCACATTGTTACCAATATCTACTGTGTACATCAGAGGTCCTTGTCTGGCCCGAATTGTTCTGGACTGCCATTTTTCGTTTCCATAGTCCCTTGCCAACACTGGTTGTCCTACGTCGAAACTTTGAGTGGTCTTGTTATTAATATGCCGGAACTGTTTGTTTTCCACTTCCCTCTGCACATTTGGTTTTAACAAGTCCAACCTGGACCGCAACCTCCTGTTATAAAACATCATGGCAGGACTTTGGTTAGTCACTGCATGAGCGGCGTTTCGATATGCCATTAGGAAATTGTCCACCTTGTGTTGTAGCGGAATCTGATCATCGTTCATGGCCTTTGTTGCCTTTTTGAATGTTTGGACAAATCTCTCGGCCAACCCGTTTGTCACCGGATGATATGGGGCAGAGGTATAATGTTTCACCCCATTCTTCTTTAAGAATTTTTGGAATTCTTCCGACACGAACTGTGGTCCGTTGTCCGAACATATCTGTTCTGGCAATCCGTTCCTTGCGAATATTGTTCTTAACACCGCAATTGTCTTTTCTGAAGTAGTGGTATTCATCTTGATCACTTCTGGCCATTTGGAATGTGCGTCCACCGCAATTAGGAACATGGAGTCCATGAATGGACCAGCAAAGTCAATATGTACGCATTGCCATGGGGCTGAAGGCCATTCCCATGGGTGTAGCGGTGCGATCGGAGGTGCATTTTGCACTTTTTGGCACCCAGCGCAGCTTTTCGTCAACTCCTCTATCTGTTGGTCAATACCCGGCCACCATACATAAGCCCGAGCAAGACTTTTCATCTTAACTCCCCCCAGATGACCTTCATGCAGTTCCTTTAGAACTCTTTCCCTTAACTTGGGAGGAATAATCACTCTTGTCCCGTACATCAAAGTACCATGGCAGACGGACAGCTGGTCTCGCCTTGCCGAGAATGCCGGTAACAGAGGATCACCATGTGTTGGCCATCCCTTCACTGTCACCTCGTAGGCTCGGGACAGTGTCGGGTCGTTCCTGGTTTCTCTTTCAATACTTGCATTGGTGACTGGTAAACACTCGATGATGGTCGAATGAAATAACTCAACAGGGTCAACTTTCGTCGTCTCTTCTTCTTCAGGTAGTGGCAGGCGCGACAGCCCATCAGCATTGCCATGCTGCTTTGTACCTTTGAATTCTATTTGATATTGATGTGCCCCTAGGAAAAGGGACCATCTCTGGAGTCTCTGTGCTGTCATCACTGAAACACCCTTCTTAGGGTTAAAAATGGATACCAACGGCTGATGGTCTGTCAGAAGTGTGAATTTTTGGCCCTGCAGGTAATGATTAAACTTCTTCACTCCCCATACAAGGCTGAGAGCCTCCCTATCGATCTGCGCATAGTTGCGCTCAGCGGAGGTCAATGATCTGGATGCAAACGCGACTGGCCTTTCCGTGCCATTTGGCAACTTGTGTGAGAGTACTGCCCCAATACCATATGGAGAAGCATCACAAGCCAACCGAATAGGCAGTGTCGGGTTGAAGTGAGCCAACACTTCCTGAGGTGATCAATTCTTTGCTTTTGCGAAATGCCTTCTTACAGTTTTCGCTCCATTCCCATGGCACCCCCTTCTGTAAAAGAGCGTTCAGCGGGTGCAGTACCGTGGATAGATTCGGTAGAAACTTATGGTAATAGTTAATCAATCCTAGAAACGACCTCAACTGAGAGACATTATCCGGAGCGGGAGCCTTTACAACTGCCTCTATCTTGTCAGGAGACTTATGAAGCCCCTCCCGGTCAATGACATGACCACAGTACGAGATCCGCTTCTGAAAGAACTCACATTTCTGCCGATTAACTCGAAGTCCATACTCTTTCAGTCTGTTGAGCACCAGTTCCAAGTTTGCGAGGTGTTCTTCATCACCATCTCCTGTAATCAGAATATCGTCCAGGTAACATTGTGTGCCTGGAATTCCCTGTAATACCTGCTCCATGGCCCTCTGCCAAATTGCTGGAGCCGATGCCACTCCAAAAACCAGCCTATTATACCGGTACAAACCTCTATGCATGTTGATCGTGAGGTACTGGCGTGACTCTTCTTCAACCTCCATCTGCAAGTACGCCTGCGCCAGGTCTATCTTGGTGAAGTGTTTCCCGCCAGACAACGAAGCAAAAATATCCTCAATCCACGGCAGCGGATACTGCACCGTGTGAAGCACCGGATTAACGGTGATCTTGAAGTCTCCACAGATGCGAACCTTCCCTGGTTCTCCTGGCTTGTTGCTCGAAGGACGTTTCATAACGGGAACAATGGGCGTAGCCCACTCACTCCAATCTACCTTAGACAGTACGCCTGAACGTTCTAGCGCTTCCAGTTCCGCTTCTACAGCAGGTCGTATTGCATAGGATACCGGTCTGGCTTTGAAAAATTTTGGGTGTGCATGTTCATCAATCTTGATGTTTGCCGTAATTCCTCTCAGTGTTCCCAGTCCCTGCTGGAACACCTCTTTAGCATCATCCAATATTCTGGACAATTGTTTAGGTTTGACATCTGTTTCCCCGGAATCTACCGTTAGTGCCTTTAAGGAGTGCCAGTCCATATTCATTTTCCTAATCCACTCCCGTCCCAGTAGTGGTGGACCTCCTTCAGGTAGCACATATAAGTCCATTACTTGGCTTTCTTTGCCCTTGTGGACCACTTTTACCTCTATCTTTCCGATGGGGTACACTCTTTGCCCCGTGTATGTTTTCAATATAATCCGTATCCCGTAGGGGAATATGTTGGAATAACCTTTTGTAATCTTTCTTATTCATGACCGTCAATGCCGATCCAGTGTCCAATTCCATCTTTACTTGGACTCCTGCTATCTGAAGAGTGACCCAAATTGTCTGGAGATCTGCATCCTTACCAACGTTGTGTACTCTTAAGCTACCCAGTTCATTACTGCTGGCGTCTGAATCTGACTTCTGTTCGTTCGAACTGTTCTTTATCACCTTGTGTACCTTTATGTATTTTCCTTGCGGTGACTTTTTGTTGCTGGTCTTCTTTCCTGACTGGCATACTTTAGCTATGTGGCCAAGCCTGCCACACGTTCTGCATTCTTGGTTTTTAAACCAACACTGGTTCTGATCGTGCGTTGTCTTTCCACAACGATAACATTTTACAGTACTCAAAACCAATTGATTTGTACTGAGTTCCGGTGACCGTAGCTGCATTACTGCCGTGCCTCTCGCTGCGGCTTCGTGTGATGCTGCCATAGTGACCGCTTTCTCAAGTGTCAGCTCATTCTCCTCGAGCAGTCGCTTTTGTGTATCTTCTTTTAATAATCCACACACAAATTTATCTCTTAGCGCATCTGTTAGTCCCGTTCCAAACTGACAGTACTTTGCTAGCTTACGCAATTCCATTAAATATTCAGCATTGCTTTCATCTTTCAGCTGCTTTCTGCTGTAAAATTTAAATCGTTCCGCTAGCATCAGCGGCGTGGGGTTTAGATGATTTCTCAGGACAGTAACAATCTCCTCGAACGTCTTCTCCGCTGGTTCATCTGGTGATAAAAGGTGTTTCAATTGCCCGTATGTCTTCGCACCCATTAAGTGTAATAAAGTTAGTGCTTTCTCATCATCTGGGATTTTATTTGCTTTACAATAATTTTGTATGCGTTCTACATACGTGGCCCAATCTTCGATGTCGCTATCAAAGGTATTAATGTTCCCATGTTTAGGCATCGTTGCAATTTTTTTAGTGATTTCCCTTTTTCCAAGATGGCGGCTTCCCGCTCTTGTCTTCGTCCTCCGCCTACAAAATGGCGGTTTCCCGCGCTTGGCGGTCTTTCCCGCGTTCGCCTTCTTCACCCGCCGGCTGCAATGGCATTTGGCATGCCGCTGCTGCTCCCCTTTCCCAGCGGTTAGTAACTCCCCCGACGCTGTCTCCGCTTCACCGCGGCTCCCTCGGGCATTCGCGCTTCCCCGATGTTGCGCCTCGCAGCCCTTCTTGCAGCCCGGTTATTAGCACCGGCTGCGTTCGCCTTCACCGCGGCTCTCGCGCCTTCAGTCGCCCCAGACGCTGCGCCTTTTTGGCCCGAATGCGGCCCGGCCCTTATCACCAGCCGCGATCAATGTCCCCGTGCTGCGCCTTTTGGCCCGAATGCGGCCCGGCCCTTATCTCCGGTCGCGATCGATCTCACCGCCCTTATTCCTCCGTCTTCCCTCCCCGTCTGTACAGCCAACGCGGCCGACTTTCTGCTCGCGTCGCTGACCGGCTTACCCACCACTGAGGTAGAAGGAAGATAGCTGACTGCCGCTGATGGAGGCTTCGAGTTCAGGATATCTTCTGCACTCCGGGTTCTCGATGCCTGCTGCGCGACGTGTCTTCCAGCAGGGTGATGAGGGTGGATGCCTCTCTTCGACGCCCGTTCTGTGGACGAAGCCGCCGTGGATATAAACTGCCGCAGGGTAAGAATCGGACTCGTCGCCACTGTTAAGTCTGTGTGTTCTAGTTGTATTTAAGATTAATTACTGACACAGACTACAAGAATAACGTTTCAACAGGTCTTTACTAGTTGGAGGTCAGGGCTATACTAACAGCAATAACACTACACCGTACTTATATACCGGTGGTCACCACCGGTATTACGTATACAGCAGCCAGAGAAAGTAGTACATCTCTTAAGGTGGAACAGGCTTAAGTTCTCTTAAGGTGGAACAGGTTGCATACACCACACTTAAGATAAAAAATCACGGGATTGGGGGTAATATTCTGGCATTGATAGAGGATTGGCTATCTAACAGAAGGCAGAGAGTTGGGATAAATGGTTCATTCTCAGACTGGCAATCAGTAACTAGTGGTGTTCCGCAGGGGTCAGTGCTGGGTCCCCAACTCTTTACAATCTATATTAACGATTTGGAGGAGGGGACCGAGTGTAACATATCAAAGTTTGCAGATGATACTAAGATGGGAGGGAAAGTAGTGAGTGAGGAGGACATAAAAAACCTGCAAGGGGACATAGACAGGCTAAGTAAGTGGGCAGAGATTTGGCAGATGGAATACAATACTGGAAAGTGTGAGGTTATGCACTTTGGCAGGAAAAATCGTAGAGCAAGTTGTAGTGGCGCTTCTTAGTTTCCAAACAGGCAGGCCACTGAGCTGTGGGGCCTTTAACAACGAGTAGACGCGTGTCGAAATAAAACGTCCCCAAACGTAGCTTTGTCTTTTAAACTGTTTACTATAACACTTAACAAACGGAATTACAAAGCAAACACGTATAAACGAACACGGTCAAAAACTGTACTGCTCCAAACCTCACAGCTTCTGCCTCTTTCACCACGTGCAGTTTAAACTGTGAAATGGCTGCACCCAATGTGTGGCTTAGGGACTGTTCCATTGTGGCAAGAATGAAGGGGGTGTCGGACTATACTACTGGAGCAAGAAAATAGGGGGTTTCTTAATACAATAAGTCGTTCAGGTAAATTAACTGTATTATGCCATTTAGCCACTATTTTAAAGTATTTTCTTAAGCTTTTATGGCTCTTACATTCCGGCCCGTAATTGACTAGGCACATGAAGCATATCAATTACTCAAACATTAAGAGTCATAAACTAATGAGTTCAACATATTTACAATACAAGTGTCCACTTTTTTCTTTCGTTCAGGAGCTTTTCACGCTGCTTCTTGTAGCAGGCAGAGCTTTGTGATCGGTCTCTCCAGCGTACTGGTCTTGGTTTGCAAACAGACGCGACGAACGACGCCTCTGGAGTCTGGCATGGTCTTAATTATTTTTCCCATCAACCAAGAATTTCTAGGGGCTGAATCATCCACAATTAAGACAATGTCTCCGACGATGAAGTTCCTCTTTATTTTGGACCATTTTTGACGCTCCTGTAGCAGAGGTAAGTATTCTCTTGTCCATCTGGTCCAGAAGAGGTCTGACATATACGGAACTTGCCTCCACTTCCGACGGGCATACAGATCTTCCTTTTTGAAGACTCCCGGGGGCATGGCTGGCTGTGTTTTCAACAACGACAGGTGGTTCGGAGTCAGGGCTTCGAGGTCATTGGGATCATCTGATGTCTTGGTTATCGGTCGGTCATTAATGATGGCTTCGACCTCGCACAGAACGGTTTGGAGTCCCTCGTCGTCCAGCGCTTGCTGCTTCAGTACAGAACTGAGTAGTTTTCTTACGGTGCGTATCTGTCTTTCCCAGACACCTCCGTGGTGGGATGCAGCCGGAGGATTGAAGATCCACTTAATTCCTGTTTGCATCATGGCTTCCTGTATTTTAAGCTGATTCCAACCTTCAATAGCTTCCCGTAGTTCTCTCTCCGCTCCGACGAAATTAGTGCCATTATCAGAACGCATAATGGACACCTGTCCTCTTCTACAAAGGGTAAATCGTGCTTGACTAATCTATTGGAATTTTTTGAGGGAGTAACTGGTAGAATAGATGGGGGAGAGCCAGTAGATGTGGTGTACCTGGACTTCCAAAAGGCCTTCGATAAGGTCCCACATAAAAGATTAGCATGGAAAATTGAGGCTCATGGGATAAAGGGGAAAGTTTTGGCGTGGATAGGGAACTGGCTGTCAGATAGAAAACAGAGAGTTGGAATAAACGGCTCATTTTCTGAATGGCAGGCAGTAACAAGTGGGGTACCACAGGGATCTGTCCTGGGCCCCCAGCTGTTCACAATTTACATTAATGACCTGGATCAGGGAGTCGGATGCAGCATTTCCAAATTTGCAGACGACACTAAACTAGGAGGGGGGGTGGGCTCAGAGGAAGAGACCAGGAAGCTCCAGAGCGATTTGGACAGACTGGGCGATTGGGCGGATAAATGGCAGATGCACTATAATGTGGACAAGTGCGAAGTTATCCACCTTGGGTGCAGGAACGGGAGGGCAAATTATTATTTAAATGGCAATAGATTGGGAGAGGGGGAAGTACAGAGAGACCTGGGTGTTCTTGTACACCAGTCACTGAAGGCGAGCATGCAGGTGCAACAGGCGGTCAAGAAGGCAAACGGTATGCTGGCCTTCATAGCAAAAGGGTTAGAATACAGGAACAGGGATACCTTGCTGCAGCTGTACAGGGCACTGGTGAGACCACACCTCGAGTACTGTGTACAGTTTTGGTCGCCTCATCTGAGGAAGGATGTTCTTGCCATGGAGGGGGTGCAGCGGCGATTCACCAGGCTGATACCAGGAATGGCGGGAATGACCTATGAGGAGAGACTATGTAGTTTAGGGATGTACACACTGGAGTTTAGAAGATTGAGAGGGGACCTCATAGAAGTGTATAAAATTCTGACAGGTCTAGACAGACTGGATGCAGAAGGAATGTTTCCCTTGGCGGGTGAGAACAGAACTAGAGGACATAATTTAAGGATAAGGGCTAAACCATTTAGGACAGAGATGAGGGGGAATTTCTTCACTCAGAGAGTGGTGAACCTGTGGAACTCATTGCCACAGAGGGCAGTGTACGCCAGCTCATTAAATATATTTAAGAGGGAATTAGATATATTTCTACGGGCAAAAGGGGTTAAGGGTTACGGAGAGAAGGCGGGGACGGGATACTGAATTAAAGGATCAGCCATGATCTCATCGAATGGCGGAGCAGGCACGAAGGGCCGAATGGCCTACTCCTGCTCCTATCTTCTATGTATCTATGTATACAGACAAAGCGCCGCAAGGTGTTAATACAGGAATCAGTGTCAAGCGTGTGTGCCACCTCAATATGAATTGCTCTGATGGTCAAACAAGTGAAAAGCACACCATATCTCTTGACAAGGCTCCGTCCTCGCTTTACCTCAAAAGGCCCGAAATAGTCCACCCCTACGTTTGTAAATGGGGGCTTGTCTGGTAACAAACGGTCTTCAGGCAGGTCTGCCATTTTCTGCTCCCCAGCTCTAGCGTGTAACCGTCTGCAAACAATACATTCAGAGGGTATTTTTCTTATTACGGAATTAGCTCCTGGAATCCAGTATCTTTGTCTTAGCTTCGCAAGCACGTGATTCCTCCCACTGTGTCCAATACTCTGGTGTATATGCTGAAGAATGAGAGTAGCAACCCGGAGGTCCTTAGAAAGGATAGCAGGATGCTTGGCCTCCTCTGGCATAGCAGATTTGTTTAGTCTCCCTCCCACCCTCAGTACTCCATCTTGCAGTGTAGGGTCCAGCTTGTAGATATGACTACCTTTCTTGATTGGAGTATTTTGCTGTAGAGCTTCGGTTTCTTCTGGGTATCTTTGTCTTTGACTGAAGCAAACTATCTCCTTCTCAGCCTTGGCCAAATCCTCCACGGTCAATGAATTCTTGCTCAATGTGGTCTTGTGCTGATGCATATACTGCTGTAGAAGCATTCTCTGCTTATCAGGGTTACTTTCAGACTGACTGATAGTGGCTCGGTACTCTTTTCTCTTACCGCTCAGGTGTAGCAGCAACTCTTTCAACCTTAGAAACCATGCAACTGCTTTCCTCAACTGGTGCCATCCTGAGAAATGGTTATCAAGCTTGTTCACTGTGTCAAAGTTCTCTTTCGTAGTTATGAAATTTACTGTGACTGATCTCTTGACTTCGACGTCGTCTTCAGTAATCTGACTTGGCATATCTGGTCTTTCTGGCCATGATCTCTCTGTTTCCAGCAGATAACTTGGGCCTTGTATCCAAGTTTCACTCCTCATGAAGTTTTCAGCCTTCAATCCCCGTGAGGCTTGATCTGCTGGGTTTAATGAGGTGTTTACATACCTCCATTGAGATGGTTGTGTAGCTTCTCTAATGGATGAGATTCTGTTTGCTACGAAGGTCTTGAAGCGTATCTTCTCATTCTCTATATACTTCAGCACCGTCGTGCTATCCGTCCAGAAGACAGATTCTTCTAATGGGAGCTGTAACTCTTTACGCATCACCTGGTCAACTTTAACTGCAACAACCGCTGCCGTCAATTCCAGTCTTGGGATGGTGACCTGCTTCAGCGGAGTCACCCTGGATTTTCCCATGAGGAAGGCACAATGTTTCTGGCCCTGTTGATTTGTCGGCAAGAGGTAGGTAGCCGTGCCATAGCCGTCCTCACTGGCGTCCGAGAAATGATGTAGTTGAGCCGTCTTTGTAACTCCAAAACTCGCGGGCTTGATACATCTACTGACGTTGAAGCTAGAAAGTTGTTGCAAATCTGTCAGCCGTCTGTGCCATCTCTGAGCTTGACCTTCTGGGATATCTTCATCCCATCCTCTCTTGTCTCTACACAGCTCTCGTAGCATCGGCTTCACCGGCAGAATGAGTGGTGCCAGGAATCCGAGAGGGTCGTAGATGGAACTGACCACGGAGAGAATCCCTCGTCTTGTGGATGGTCTTTCGTTCACCATTATCCTGAAGTTGAACGTGTCTGACTCGATGCACCATTGTACACCAAGAGCTCTCTCGATAGGAAGGACATCGTGGCTCAGGTCCAGATCTTTGACTTCAGTGGCTCTTTCCTTTTCTGGGATAGAAGCTAGAACTGCTCTGCTGTTGCTTATCCACTTAGTCAGATGGAATCCTCCATTCGAACACAGAGTTCTAAGGTCTCTTGACAGTGCGATGGCATCGTCTTCTGTTGACACGGACTTCAGACAGTCATCGACATAAAAGTTTCTGAAGATTGTCTCCACAGCCTCGGATGGTGCTTTGCCCTTGCCATCTTCTGCAGTTTTTCTGAGAGCGTAGCTTGCACAGCTGGGAGATGATGTGGCTCCAAACAGGTGTACGGCCATTCTACATTCCACCATCGCTTCACTAACGTCGCCATCTGGCCACCAAAGGAAGCGCAGAAGATCAGCATCTTCGTCAGGGATTCTGACTTGGTAGAACATTGATTCTATGTCTGCCATCATGGCAACGAGCTCTTGTCTAAACCTAGTCAAGACGCCAATGAGGGTATTAGTAAGATCAGGACCTTGAAGCAGCTGGTCATTCAATGAAGTTCCTCTGAATGAGGCGGCGCAGTCAAACACTACGCGGATCTTTTTCTTCTTTGGGTGATACACCCCGTGATGAGGAATGTACCAGACCCTTCCATCGTCTCTGTTCAACTGTTCTTCGGGCACTTTTACAGCATAGCCTTTCGCTATGATGTTTCTCATGAAGTCTTTGTAGTCTTCGTGAAAGTCGGGGTTCTTGTTCAGCTTTCTCTTTAGACTGATGGCGCGTTGCTCTGCTATGCAGCGATTGTTCGGCATCTTCGCGGTCTGTCTTCTCAGTGGCAAACCAATGTGATAGTGGCCATCAATGAACTGTGTAGACTTTGTCATCAAACCCATGAACTGATGGTCTTCTTGTGACATCTCTGTCTTTTCCTCACAGCTGCATTCTGAGAAGTCTGCGTTGAACTGCTGTATCAACAGCTCTTCAATGCTTGCGATAGAGATGCGATTAACTGTGACGTTTTGTCGTTCCTCCTTGTTCGACTTGTGGCCATCATCTCTCCTTACCGGTCCATTGATTACCCATCCAAGGGCTGTCCTGACGGCGTAGGGTCCGTCATCCTTGCTGTTTATCACCTGCCATGGCTCCATAGTTTTGTAGGCATTGGTTCCAATTAATAGGCCAATTTCTGCTTCAATGTATGGGAGACGCACCTTTTCTAGGTAGGGCCATCTATCCACATCCTTCTGCAGGGCTAGGTTCCCTATTCTAACAGGAATCTCCCTCTGTGTGAAAACATTAGGCAGGTCTATGAAGTCCTTCTCTTCAAGTCCACACACTTCTAGGTCTGACAGGATATAGCTTTGCATTGACTTCTCATGACCCATGGTGCGTAATAGGATTTCTGTTCTTCTGCCTCTAACGTTCAGCTGTCGCATGAGTGATTCTGTGCAGAACGTTGCTGAACTACCTGGATCCATGAAGGCGTAAGTCTCCACAACCTTCTCACTCCTCTTAGACTTGATCCTTACTGGTACGATGGCAAGAATACAGTCACTGTCACCGGCCCCAGTGAGTCCACAAGTCTCTGGTTCTAGCGACACCAGAGCACTTGAAACAACCTTCTCGTCGGTATTGTTTTCTTCACTCTTCTTAGAGACTTGTTCTTCTTTATGGATATGCAGCAGACTGGGATGTTTCCGAGTGCACTCTCTGCATGTTGTTCTTTGCTTACAGTTTCTACTCAGGTGCCCCTGAGAGAGACATCCAAAACATAGGCCGTTGTACTTCAGGAATTCGATTCTGTCCTTATGTGGCTGTGCTTTGATGTCGCTGCAGAAATCCAATGTATGATTCTTCTGGCAGAATAAGCATGGCTTCTGAAAGGCATTAGCAGGCGTCACTGTGCTGCTCTTTTTGGGAGATGAGTTCTGGGGCCTTTCTTCCTCGGCCTGAGTGACGATAGTTGCAAAGCTGCTTCCCCTGGAACCACCTTTCCTGAGAGTCTTTGATTCAGCAGGCTTGGCTTTCACTCTTCCATCGGTGGTCGGGCTGACATCCTGGATGTTTCCAAACAATGGGTCCCTAGCAATTTTAGCCTGTTTGTCTATGAAATTCACTAAGTCTGCAAACCTGGCTCTACTTTTCCGTCTCTCCATTATCTCAAAGGCTGTTCCTCTCCATTGTTCTCTCATCCTGTAAGGAAGCTTAGAGATGACGATTCTCATAGTCGTAGGATTGTCCATCTCTTCCATGAATTCAACATCCTCCATGGTGTTGCGACATCCTATGAGGAAGAGAACATATGCGTTCAATGCCTCTCCGTCTTCCGATCTGATCTGTGGCCACTTGGTAGCCTTTTCGATATATGCAGTGGCTATCTTCAGCTCGTTACCATAGTGCTCCTGCAGCAACTTCCTGGCTTCTATGTATCCCCGGTCCGGTCTCATGTGTTCACAGCTTCTGACCAGGTCTTGTGGTTTACCACTGGTGTACTGTCCCAGGTAGTACAACTTATCACTGCTGCTCTCTGTCTTGGAGTCAATGGCTTGTTCAAAGGATCTGATGAAGGGCTTATACTTGAGTGGGTCGCCTTGGAACACTGGTATGTCTCTTTGAGGGAGTCGAAACAGATTCTGTTGTTTTACAAGCATCTCTGTAATTTCGTTCTGACGTTGCATCACTCGGTATAGGCTTCTCCCTGTGTCTTCAGGCCTCTGGTGGTCATCAGCAGGGTCTAGTCTAGACCGTCTGACGTCTGGGGTAGCATCACGTGCTCCTGTTAGTGGAGAGGCCACTCTTCCACGCTGTAATGCCGGGGAATTGCTTTCGGGCTCTGTTGTAACTCTTGAAGGTGCCCTGGATCCAACTCTATGTGGCAACGTTGACTGGCAGTGGCTCCCGCCATCCCGTGAGCCTTCATAATCTTCGTACGCACTCAACCTGGCATCTGAGACCTCGATAGCTGTTTTCATCTCCAGCCGTTCTTTCTTTGCCTGCACCTGGGCTCGCTGGGCCTGCACTTGGGCCTGTTGGGCCTGCACTTGGGCCTGCAGTTGGGCCTGTTGGGCCTGCAGTTGAGCCTGCAGTTGGGCCTCTTGGACCTGCAGTTGGGCCTCTTCCCGTTCAAGAGCTTGCTTCTCATCTAAAGATGCTGCACGCGCCATCAACGCCGCCCGTTCAGCCTCCGCTCTCATGTGTCGCGCCGAGCTTGTGGTAGAAGCGACTGACCTGCGTCCAGAAACAGAGCTACCTTCTTTTCGATTTTTGCTCGGTCTGGCGGAAGTCTCTGAAATGCTATCGTCTGGTCCGACTTCATCGTCAACCTTATCTTTCTCTGCTGTATCAGCATCTTGACGAATTTTTAACATCCACTGCTCCGTGGCCTTGATATAGTCCTTAATGCTGGTTGATTTAAGATCGAACCAGTCGTGCTGATCAGTGTTTCCCTCTTCTTCAGACAGAAGTGCTAATACATCTTCATTGAGTATATTAAATTCTTCATGCAGCTTGGAGAAATCGTAATACATCATGTCTTCAGCTTTCTTAATATTAGCATTATCTTCCATGAGACGATCAATTATCTTCATTTTTCCAGTTATCTGAACTAATTTAGCCTTCCTTGCACCTATGCTTCTATGTAACTTCTCTTCCCTTGCCTTTGGGGTGAGCTTTATTTCCCTCTTTTGGCCAGCAATCCTTCTGGCTGGGGGAAGCTCCTGGCTCCGTAAGGCCTCGGCCATTTTACCCGCAGCTCTTATTTAGCTTCTCAACAGAATGAACAAAGCAAGTAACAGTCACTGTACCTTCGCTTTCTTAAATTGTCGTCTGGCTCCGTGACCATTCATGTATACGTTCGCCGACGATTCCGTCCCTTCCTTCTTAGGGAGCTAGTTTTTGACTAATGTAGTGGCGCTTCTTAGTTTCCAAACAGGCAGGCCACTGAGCTGTGGGGCCTTTAACAACGAGTAGACGCGTGTCGAAATAAAACGTTCCCAAACGTAGCTTTGTCTTTTAAGCTGTTTACTATAACACTTAACAAACGGAATTACAAAGCAAACACGTATAAACGAACACGGTCAAAAACTGTACTGCTCCAAACCTCACAGCTTCTGCCTCTTGCACCACGTGCAGTTTAAACTGTGAAATGGCTGCACCCAATGTGTGGCTTAGGGACTGTTCCATTGTGGCAAGAATGAAGGGGGTGTCGGACTATACTACTGGAGCAAGAAAATAGGGGGTTTCTTAATACAATAAGTCGTTCAGGTAAATTAACTGTATTATGCCATTTAGCCACTATTTTAAAGTATTTTCTTAAGCCTTTATGGCTCTTACACAAGTTATTATCTTAATGGCAAGAAACTGGAAAGTACTGAAGAACAAAGGGATCTGGGGGTCCTGGTGCACGAAACTCAAAAGGTTAGTATGCAGGTGCAGCAAGTGATTAAGAAGGCCAATGGAATGTTGGCTTTCATTGCTAGGGGGATAGAATATAAAAATAGGGAGGTATTGCTTCAGTTGTACAAGGTATTGGTGAGACCGCACCTGGAATACTGCATACAGTTTTGGTGTCCATACTTAAGAAAAGACATACTTGCTCTCGAGTCAGTACAAAGAAGGTTCACTCGGTTAATCCCGGGGATGGACATATGAGGAGAGGTTGAGTAGATTGGGACTCTACACATTGGAGTTCAGAAGAATGACAGGCGATCTTATTGAAACATATAAGATTGTGAAGGGGTTGGATCGGGTGGATGCGGGGAGGATGTTCCCGATGATGGGTGAAACTAGAACTAGGGGGCATAGTCTTAGAATAAGGGGCTGCTCTTTCAAAACTGAGATGAGGAGGAACTACTTCACTCAGAGGGTGGTAGGTCCATGGAATATGCTGCCCCAAAAAGCTGTAGAAGCTACATCATTACATAAATTTAAAACAGAAATAGACAGTTTCCTAGAAGTAAAGGGAATTAAGGGTTACGGGGAGCGGGCAGGAATTTGGACATGGCCCTGTGGATAGCGGAGCGGGCCCAGGGGCCGTGTAGCCTGATCCTGCTCCTATTTCGTGTGTCTAATTCTGTTAGATTCAGGAGCTGGTTCTGTGATAGTAGATTGGCGGTTAGGATCAGATCAGCCATGATCTTATTGAATGGTGGAGCAGGCTCGAGGGGCCGATTGGCCTACTCCTGCTCCTATTTCTTATGTTCTTATGTTCTCATTACAGCCTTGGTCCAAACATGGACAAAGAAGCTGAATTCCAGAGGTGAGGTGAGAGTGACTGCCCTTGACATCAAGGCAGCATTTGCCCGAGTGTGGCATCAAGGAGCCCTAGTAAAACTGAAGTCAATGGGAATCGGGGGGAAAATGCTCCACTGGCTAAAGTCAGACCTAACACAAAGGAAGATGGTTGTGGTGATTGAAGGTCAATTATCACAGCCCCAGGACATCACTGCAAGAGTTCCTCAGGGCAGTGTCCTAGGCCCAACCATCTTCAGCTGCTTCATCAATGACCTTCTCTCCAACATAAGGGCAGAAATGGGGATGTTCGCTGATGACTGCACAGTGTTCAGTGCCATTCACAACTCCTCAAGTAATGAAGCAGTCCATGCCCGCATGTAATAAGACCTGGACGACTTTCAGGCTTGGGCTGATAAGTGGCAGGTAACATTCGCGCCACAGAACTGCCAGGCAATGACTGTCTCCAACAAGCAAGAGTCTAACCACCACCCCTTGACATTCAATGGCATTACCATCGCCGAATCCCCCACCATCAACATTTTGAATGGTCACCATTGACCAGAAACTTAACTGGACTAGCCACATAAATACTGTGACAACAAGAGCAGGTCAAAGGCTACTTATTCTGTGGCAAGTGTCTCACCTCCTGACTCCCCAAAGCCTTTCCACCATCTACAAGGCACAAGTAAGGAGTGTGATGGAATACCCTCCACTTGCCTGGATGAGTGCTGCTGCAACAACACTCAAGAAGCTCGACACCATCGAGGACAAAGCAGCCTGTTTGATTGGCACCCCATCCACCACCTTAAACATTCATTCCCTCCACCACCGGCATACCGTGGATGCAGTGTGTACCATCTACAAGATGCACTGCAGTAACTCGCCAAGGCTTCTTTGGCAGCACCTCCCAAACCCGCGACCCCTTCCACCTAGAAGGACAAGGGCAGCAGGCGCATGGGAACAACACCACCAGGTCCAAGTTCTCCTCCAAGTCACACACCATCCTGACTTAGAAGTATATCGCAGATCCTTCATCGATGCTGGGTCAAAATCCTGGAACTCCCCCCCTAACAGCACTGTGGGAGTACCTTCACCGCATGGACTGCAGCGGTTCAAGAAGGCGGCTCACCGCCACGTTCTCAAGGGAAACTAGGGATGGGCAATAAATGCTGGCGTTGCCAGCGACACCCAGATCCCATAAGCGAATAAAATAAAAACTCCAATCCACCTCCTGGGATAGGGAACTTCAATCCACCTCCTGGGATTGGGAACTCCAATCCACCTCCTGGGATAGGGAACTCCAATCCACCTCCTGGGATAGGGAACTCCAATCCACCTGCTGGGATAGGGAACTCCAATCCACCTCCTGGGATAGGGAACTCCAATCTACCTCCTGGGATAGGGAACTCCAATCCACCTCCTGGGATAGGGAACTCCAATCCACCTCCTGGGATAGGGAACTCCAATCCAACCCCTGGGATAGGGAACTCCAATCCACTTCCTGGGATAGGGAACTCCAATCCACCTCCTGGGATAGGGAACTCCAATCCACCTCCTGGGATAGGGAACTCCAATCCACCCCCTGGGATAGGGAACTCCAATCCACCTCCTGGGATAGGGAACTCCAATCCACCTCCTGGGATAGGGAACTCCAATCCACCTCCTGGGATAGGGAACTCCAATCCACCTCCTGGGATAGGGAACTCCAATCCACCTCCTGGGATAGGGAACTCCAATCCACCTCCTGGGATAGGGAACTCCAATCCACCTCCTGGGATAGGGAACTCCAATCCACCTCCTGGGATAGGGAACTCCAATCCACCTCCTGGGATAGGGAACTCCAATACACCTCCTGGGATAGGGAACTCCAATCCACCTCCTGGGATAGGGAAAATCAATCTACTTCCTGGGATAAGGAACTTCAGTCCACCTCCTGGGATAGGAAACATCAATCCACCTCCTGGGATGGAACACTTTTATACACTTCTGGGATATAGGACATAGATCCATCTTCCACTTTTAGCACCTAGTATCAGCATCAAACACTCCCAGGACAGGTACAGCACGGGTTAGATACAGCGTAAAGCTCCTTCTAAACTGTCCCATCAAACACTCCCAGGACAGGTATAGCACGGGTTAGATACAGAGTAAAGCTCCCTCTACACTGTCCCATCAAACACTCCGAGGGCAGGTACAGCACGGGTTAGATACAGAGTAAAGCTCCCTCTACACTGTCCCATCAAACACTCCCAGGGCAGGTACAGCATGGGTTAGATACAGAGTCAACCTCCCTCTACACTGTCCCATCAAACACTCCCAGGGCAGGTACAGCACGGGTTAGATACAGAGTAAAGCTCCCTCCACACTGTCCCATCAAACACTCCCAGGGCAGGTACAGCACTGGTTAGATACAGAGTACAGCTCCCTCTACACTGTCCCATCAAACACTCCCAGGGCAGGTACAGCACGGGTTAGATACAGTGCAAAGCTCCCTCTACACTGTCCCATCAAACACTCCCAGGGCAGATACAGCATGGGTTCGATACAGAGTAAAGCTCCCTCTACACTGTCCCATCAAACACTCCCAGGGCAGGTACAGCACGGGTTAGATACAGTGCAAAGCTCCCTCTACACTGTCCCATCAAACACTCCCAGGGCAGATACAGCATGGGTTAGATACAGAGTAATGCTCCCTCTACACTGTCCCATCAAACACTCCCAGGGCAGGTACAGCATGTGTTAGATACAGAGTAAAGCTCCCTCCACACTGTCCCATCAAACACTCCCAGGGCAGGTACAGCACCGGTCAGATACAGAGTACAGCTCCCTCTACACTGTCCCATCAAACACTCCCAGGGCAGGTACAGCATGGGTTAGATACAGAGTAAAGCTCCCTCCACACTGTCCCATCAAACACTCCCAGGGCAGGTACAGCACAGGTTAGATACAGAGTAAAGCTCCCTCTACACTGTCCCATCAAGCATTCCCAGGGCAGGTACAGCACGGGTTAGATACAGAGTGTGGTGATTATTCCTTGATTAGTAAAAGTATTGTGATTTGTTGTTTGTTAACTGCCTTGGGATATGTGTTGTAATCTCATTGGTAGTTGATGATCACATGATGTGTTGTGGCTACCTTAAATTCAGTCCTTTTCTAGCTTAGTTGGGACTGGATGTGGAAAGATATGCTGCTGATTTTAAAGTTAATAAAGCCTAGCTTTGGAAGGCAAATCTATTCTTTATTTCAATTTATTAACTTTATGTTAGAATGGAGCGATATCTTCAACCAGAACGATTCAAGGCTGACCCCAATTCTGCTGGAGAGGATGATAAATGGAAACATTGGTATTGTACATTTAAAAACTTTTTGGGCGTGTTGGATCAAGAGGCTCTAAATAAGCTGAATATGCTGATCAACTACATTGACCCGGATGTATATAAATATATTTTGCACTGTAAAACTTATGAAGAGGCTATTTCTACATTGGAAAAGATTTTTGTTAAACCAAAGAATGAGGTATTTGCACGTCATCTTCTATCTGCCTGTAGGCAGCAGGTGGGAGAATCTTTGGATACTTATTTACAAGCACTTCGGTGCCTTAGTGTTGACTGTAATTATAAGGCTGTGACGGCTGAAGAACATAAGGATGAATCGGTACGGGATGCTTTTATTAATGGATTACTGTCTCGGTCAATTCGTCAGCGGTTGTTAGAAAATAAGACTCTGGATCTTAAAAGTGCTTTTGAGCAAGCTTCTACATTGGATGTGGCTCAAAGAAGTTCGGATTCTTATGCTCTTTTTAATCGGCCTGCGACTATGGTTTCGGCAGTTTCGGATGAAAAGGAATTATGTGGACTTAATGGGAGTGGTTTACTAGATTTTGAAACAGTTTCTACTTCGGCGGCCGTTGCCTCTAGGATTCAGAAGTGTTATTTTTGTGGGAATATCCGGCACCCTCGTCTGAAGTGTCCTGCTCGGGAGACTGTGTGTAGTAAATGCGGCAAGAGAGGTCATTATGCACGTGTGTGCAAATCATCAGGTTCAATTACCTTCCCTTCTCCTGGTGTGGGAGGGTCTTCCTCCACTACCTCTTCTGTGACTATTCAGCCTTTAGATAGGGCGTTTATTGCATCAATTTCTGCTGCATTTGCTCATGGCCTAAACAAAGCTATAGTTACGGCTCAAGTTAATGGGTTGGAAGTGAAGGCCCTTATAGATACGGGCAGTACTGAGAGTTTTATAAGTCTTCAGTTTGCGAAGGAGAAGCATTTGAAAATTTCGCCTGTTACGTATCAGGTGTGTATGGCTCAGACGACCCTTACTTCACAAATAGCTGGTTGTTGCTTTGTGAAAATGGTTCTTCTGGGTAATACGTATACTGATATACGCCTATCTGTTTTGCCTAATCTCTGTGCGGATATTTTGATTGGACATGATGTGCTTCAGTTACACGAGTCTCTTAGTCTTTCATTTGGAGGGACTAAGCCACCTTTATCTATTTGTGGATTAACCTCTTTATCTATTCCTCCATTATCACTTTTTTCCAATTTGATGTCGGATTGTAAGCCAATTGCTACCAAGTCAAGAAGATATAGTAGTCAGGATAGAGAATTTATTAATTCTGAAGTTCAACGTCTCTTATTGGAAGGAATCATTGAACCTAGTTGTTCGCCTTGGCGAGCACAGGTAGTTGTCACGACTAATGAGAGACACAAGAAACGAATGGTGATAGACTATTCCCAAACTATTAATAGGTATACTCCATTAGACGCGTACCCTTTGCCTAAGATTGATGAGCTTATCAATAAAGTATCTCAGTATAAAGTTTTTAGCACTATTGATTTAAAGAGTGCTTATCATCAGATTCCTATTGTTAAGAAGGATCAACCATATACGGCCTTTGAGGCTGGTGGAAAGCTGTATCAGTTTTGCCGAATACCATTTGGTGTTACTAATGGTGTTGCTTGTTTTCAACGGGCAATGGATGCTTTTATAAGTGATAACTCCCTCTCTGACACCTTTTCATACTTAGATGACATCACAGTGTGTGGCAAATCAAGGGTGGAGCATGATTCTAATTTAAAAAGATTCCTTCAAGCTGCGGAAAAAGTTGGTTTAACTTTTAACAAAGAGAAATGTATCTTTTCGACTACTGAGGTAAATCTATTGGGGTATATTATTTCGGGAAATAAGATTAAACCAGATCCAGAACGTCTGCGACCATTGATCGATTTACCTTGTCCTACTAATTCTAAGGCTTTGCAACGAGTTGTTGGACTGTTTTCTTATTATTCTAATTGGATTGCAAATTTTTCACAGAAGATCCGGCCTCTTATTCGGGTTACGACATATCCTCTATCATGGGAGGCCAGGACATGTTCTGAGAATTTTAAAAAGGATATTTTAGGAGCAGTTGTGCATTCCATTGATGAGCAGGTTCCCTTTGTGATTGAGACGGATGCTTCGGATTTTGCAATTGGGGCTACTTTGAACCAAAATGGAAGACCTGTGGCCTTTTTCTCACGTACTTTGAATAATAGTGAAAAACGACATTCCTCAATAGAAAAAGAGGCATACGCAATAGTAGAAGCATTGCGTAAATGGAGACATTATTTATCGGGGCGACATTTCACGTTGGTAACTGATCAAAAATCTGTGTCCTTTATGTTTGATGTTAAACATTTTGGAAAGATTAAAAATGATAAAATAATGAGATGGAGGATTGAGTTGGCATGTTACCATTTTGACATAGTTTATCGTCCGGGGAAGGATAATATTGCTGCTGATGCACTGTCAAGGGCTTATTGTTCTGTGATTCACGGAGATACGCTTATTAATCTTCACAATGCCTTATGTCATCCTGGGGTTACGAGGATGATACACTTTGTACGCAGTAAGAACTTGCCTTTTTCAGTTGAAGACGTCAAGCGGATGACTTCATCATGTTCTATCTGTGCTCGGTGTAAACCGAATTTCTTTAAGCCTCAACGAGCTCATCTTATAAAGGCTACTTCTCCTTTTGAACGTTTGAGTGTTGATTTTAAGGGACCTCTTCCTTCAACTACTCAAAACCGATATATATTTACTGTTGTGGACGAGTTTTCAAGGTTCCCTTTTGCTTTTCCTTGTGCAGATGTATCAGCTGCTACAGTTATTAAATGTTTGACTCAACTTTTTGTCATCTTTGGGATGCCTGCGTATATCCATTCGGATCAGGGAAGTTCTTTTATGTCTTCCCAGTTGAAGGAATACCTTCAGAGTCGGGGAATTTCTACTAGTAGAACTACCCCGTATAATCCCCAGCGCAATGGACAGTGTGAACGATACAATGGGGTGATCTGGAAGGCAGTTATGTTGGCGTTGACATCCCGGAACCTTAAGAATACACAATGGGAAATGGTGCTGCCTGATGCCCTGCATTCCATTAGATCATTGCTTTCAACGGCTACTAATGTGACCCCCCATGAAAGGCTCTTTAACTATCCGCGGAGATCTACTACGGGATATTCGGTACCTTCATGGCTTACTATGCAGGGACCTGTGCTGCTTCGACGCCATGTTAGATTGTCAAAATATGACCCCTTGGTGGAGGAGGTGGAGCTGTTGGAGGCAAATTCCCAATATGCTCATATTCGATTCCAAGATGGGAAAGAAAGTACTGTTTCAATTAAAGACTTGGCTCCTTGTGGGGGCCAGCCCTCTTCTGAGAATATTAATAATGGTCATGATTCGGATAATGTGGATGCTGTTACAGATACTACGAATATTTCCAATCCGATTGCAGATAATCATACTTCTATTAGTCAGCCTTTGATAGATGTTTATGACCGTCCTAGTTCATCTTCTGATGGGATTTCTAATCCGGAAACCGTTGAGAATCGGGATATGGATAGCCTTCCTGTTGAAGATACTTCTGTGCCTTCTGGCGTGGGAGGGCAAGGAATTTCACCAAGGTTAAGAAGGTCGACACGAACAAGATATCCGGTTGACCGATTGAAAATGGACTTTTAAATTGATAGTAATGTTTTAAAAATTGTTGAAATATTATAGTATATTGTTTTAGTTGAGAGATACTTAATACTTATGCGTAATGTTATTATTTGTTGTTGTTCATTTAGTGTTGTGTTATGTAAATAGTTTTATTCTCGTGCATAGTTTAGCTGTAAATAACTAATTGTAAATTGTAAAAGTTATTAGGTTGGAGTATATTTTAAAAGGAGGGGTGAATGTGGTGATTATTCCTTGATTAGTAAAAGTATTGTGATTCGTTGTTTGTTAACTGCCTCGGGATATGTGTTGTAATCTCATTGGTAGTTGATGATCACATGATGTGTTGTGGCTACCTTAAATTCGGTCCTTTTCTAGCTTAGTTGGGACTGGATGTGGAAAGATATGCTGCTGATTTTAAAGTTAATAAAGCCTAGCTTTGGAAGGCAAATCTATTCTTTATTTCACAGAGTAAAGCTCCCTCAACACTGTCCCATCAAACACTCCCAGGGCAGGTACCGCACGTGTTAGATACAGAGTAAAGCTCCCTCTACACTGTCCCCATCAAGCACTCCCAGGGCAGGTACAGCACCGGTTAGATACAGAGTACAGCTCCCTCCACACTGTCCCATCAAACACTCCCAGGGCAGGTACAACACGGGTTAGATACAGAGTAAAGCTCCCTCTACACTGTCCCATCAAACACTCCCAGGGCAGGTACAGGGAGTTAGATACAGAGTAAAGCTCCCGCTACACTTTCCCATCAATCTCTCCCAGGGCAGGTACAGCATGGGTTAGATACAGAGTAAAGCTCCCTCTACACTGTCCCATAAAACACTCGCAGGGCAGGTACAGGACGGGTTAGATACAGAGTAAAGCTCCCTCTACACTGTTCCATCAAACACTCCCAGGGCAGGTACAGCACGGGGTTATATACAGAGTAAAGCTCCCTCTACACTGTCCCCATCAAACACTCCCGGGGCAGGTACAGCACGGGTTAAATACAGAGAAAAGCTCCCTCTACACTGTCCCATCAAACACTCCCAGGGCAGGTACAGCATGGGTTAGATACAGAGTAAACCTCCCTCTACACTGTCCCACCAAACACTCCCAGGGCAGGTACAGCACGGGTTAGATACAGCGTAAATCTCCCTCCACACTGTCCCATCAAACACTCCCAGGGGAGGTGCAGCACCGGTTAGATACAGAGTACAGCTCCCTCTACACTGTCCTATCAAACACTCCCAAGGCAGGTACAGCACGGGTTAGATACAGTGTAAAGCTCCCTCTACACTGTCCCATCAAACACTCCCAGGGCAGATACAGCATGGGTTCGATACAGAGTAAAGCTCCCTCCACACTGTCCCATCAAACACTCCCAGGGCAGGTACAGCACCGGTTCTTTACAGAGTACAGCTCCCACTACACTGTCCCATCAAACACTGCCAGGGCAGGTACAGCACGGGTTAGATACAGTCTAAAGCTCCCTCTACACTGTCCCCATCAAACACTACCAGGGCAGGTACAGCACCGGTTAGATACAGAGTACAGCTCCCTCTACACTGTCCAATCAAACACGCCTAGGGCAGGTGCAGCACGGGTTAGATACAGAGTAAAGCTCCCTCTACACTGTCCCATCAAACACTCCCATGGCAGGTACATCACCGTTTAGATACAGTGTTAAGCTCCCTCTACACTGTCCCATCAAACACTCTCAGGGCAGATACAGCATGGGTTAGCTACAGACTAAAGCTCCCTCTACACTGTCACATCAAACACTCCCAGGGCAGGTGCAGCACCTGTTAGATACAGAGTAAAGCTCCCTCCACACTGTCCCATCAAACACTCCCAGGGCAGGTACAGCATGGGTTAGATACAGAGTAAACCTCCCTCTACACTGTCCCACCAAACACTCCCAGGGCAGGTACAGCACGGGTTAGATACAGTGTAAATCTCCCTCCACACTGTCCCATCAAACACTCCCAGGGGAGGTACAGCACCGGTTAGATACAGAGTACAGCTCCCTCTACACTGTCCCATCAAACACTCCGAGGGCAGGTACAGCACGGGTTAGATACAGTGTAAAGCTACCTCTACACTGTCCCATCAAACACTCCCAGGGCAGATACAGCATGGGTTCGATACAGAGTAAAGCTCCCTCCACACTGACCCATCATGGGGGATTTTAACTATCATATAAATTGGACGAATCAAATTGGGCAGGGCTGCCTTGAGGATGAGTTCATTGAGTGTATTAGGGATGGGTTTCTTGAGCAGTATGTAACTGAACCAACCAGGGGGCAAGCAACCTTAGATCTGGTCCTGTGTAACGAGACAGGATTAATTAAAAATGTCCTAGTAAAGGATCCCCTTGGAATGAGTGACCATAACATGGTTGAATTCCATATTCAGTTAGAGGGTGAGGAGGCTGTATCTCAAACAAGCGTGCTAAGCTTGAATAAAGGAGACTATGAAGGTATGAGAGCGGAATTGAGTAAAGTGGATTGGGAAAAAAGGTTAAAGGATAAGACGATACATGATCAGTGGTGTACATTTAAGGAGTTATTTTACAAATTCCAAAAAAAGTATATTCCACTGAGAAAAAAAGGGTGTAAAAGAAAAGACAGCCATCCGTGGCTAAGTAAAGAAATTAAGGATAGTATTCGACTAAAAACAAGGGCATATAAGGTAGCCAAATCTAGTGGGAGGATAGAGGATTGGGAAAACTTTAAAAGACAGCAAAAAATAACAAAAAGATTGATTAAGAAAGGGAAGATACATTATGAAAGTAAATTAGCACAAAATATAAAGACAGATAGTAAGAGTTTTTATAGTTATATAAAAAGAAAAAGGGTGGCTAAAGTAAATGTTGGTCCCTTAGAGGATGAGACCGGGAAATTAATGGTGGGAAATATGGAGGTGGCAAAAACACTGAATGAATATTTTACATCAGTCTTTACAGTAGAGGACACCAAGAATATCCCAACACTTGACAAGCAGGGGGCTATAGGGGGGGAGGAGCTAAATACGATTAAAATCACTAAGGAAGTAGTACTTGGTAAAATAATGGGACTCAAGGCGGATAAATCACCTGGACCTGATGGCTTACATCCCAGGGTTTTGAGGGAAGTGGCGGTAGGGATTGTGGATGCATTGGTAATAATCTTCCAAAACTCCCTGGACTCAGCAAAGGTCCCGGCAGACTGGAAAACTGCTAATGTAACACCCTTATTTAAAAAGGGCAGTAGACAGAAGGCTGGAAACTATAGACCGGTTAGCCTAACATCTGTGGTAGGTAAAATGTTGGAGTCCATTATTAAGGAGACAGTAACAGGACATTTGGATAATCATAATTTAATAAGACAAAGTCAGCATGGTTTTATGAAGGGGAAGTCATGTTTGACAAATTTGCTGGAGTTCTTTGAGGAAGTAACATATAGGGTGGATAAAGGTGAACCAGTGGACGTAGTGTATTTAGACTTCCAAAAGGCATTTGACAAGGTGCCACACAAAAGATTATTGCTTAAGATAAAAAATCACGGGATTGGGGGTAATATTCTGGCATGGATAGAGGATTGGCTATCTAACAGAAGGCAGAGAGTTGGGATAAATGGTTCATATTCAGACTGGCAATCAGTAACCAGTGGTGTTCCGCAGGGGTCAGTGCTGGGTCCCCAACTCTTTACAATCTATATTAACGATTTGGAGGAGGGGACCGAGTGTAACACGTCAAAGTTTGCAGATGATACTAAGATGGGAGGGAAAGTAGTGAGTGAGGAGGACATAAAAAACCTGCAAGGGGACATAGACAGGCTAAGTAAGTGGGCAGAGATTTGGCAGATGGAATACAATACTGGAAAGTGTGAGGTTATGCACTTTGGCAGGAAAAATCGTAGAGCAAGTTATTATCTTAATGGCAAGAACCTTGAAAGTACTGAAGTACAAAGGGATCTGGGGGTCCTGGTGCACGAAACTCAAAAGGTTAGTATGCAGGTGCAGCAAGTGATTAAGAAGGCCAATGGAATGTTGGCTTTCATTGCTAGGGGGACAGAATATAAAAATAGGGAGGTATTGCTTCAGTTGTACAAGGTATTGGTGAGACCGCACCTGGAATACTGCATACAGTTTTGGTGTCCATACTTAAGAAAGGACATACTTGCTCTCGAGTCAGTACAAAGAAGGTTCACTCGATTAATCCCGGGGATGAGGGGATGGACATATGAGGAGAGGTTGAGTAGATTGGGACTCTACTCATTGGAGTTCAGAAGAATGAGAGGCGATCTTATTGAAACATATAAGATTATGAAGGGGTTGGATCGGGTGGATGCAGGGAGGATGTTCCAGATGATGGGTGAAACTAGAACTAGGGGGCATAGTCTTAGAATAAGGGGCTGCTCTTTCAAAACTGAGATGAGGAGGAACTACTTCACTCAGAGGGTGGTAGGTCCATGGAATATGCTGCCCCAAAAAGCTGTCGAAGCTACATCATTACATAAATTTAAAACAGAAATAGACAGTTTCCTAGTAGAAAAGGGAATTAAGGGTTACGGGGAGCGGGCAGGAATTTGGACATGAGTCTAGGTTCAGATAGGTCATGGCCCTGTGGGTAGCGGAGCGGGCCCAGGGGCCGTGTAGCCTGATCCTGCTCCTGTTTTCGTGTGTCTAATGCTGTTAGATTCAGGAGATAGTCCTGTCATAGTGGATTGGCGGTTAGGATCAGATCAGCCATGATCTTATTGAATGGCGGAGCAGGCTCGAGGGGCCAATTGGCCTACTCCTGCTCCTATTTCTTATGTTCTTATGTTCTTAAACACTCCCAGGGCAGGTACAGCACCGGTTCCTTACAGAGTACAGCTCCCACTCCACTGTCCCATCAAACACTGCCAGGGCAGGTACAGCACGGGTTAGATACAGTCTAAAGCTCCCTCTACACTGTCCCCATCAAACACTACCAGGGCAGGTACAGCACCGGTTAGATACAGAGTACAGCTCCCTCTACACTGTCCAATCAAACACGCCTAGGGCAGGTGCAGCACGGGTTAGATACAGAGTAAAGCTCCCTCTACACTGTCCCATCAAACACTCCCATGGCAGGTACATCGCCTTTTAGATACAGTGTTAAGCTCCCTCTACACTGTCCCATCAAACACTCTCAGGGCAGATACAGCATGGTGTGGAGATGCCGGAGTTGGACTGGGGTGGACAAATGTAAGAAATCACACAACACCAGGTTATAGTCCAACAGCTTTATTTGAAATCACAAGCTTTCGGAGCGCTGCTCCTTCTTCAGGTGAAGTGGAGAAATGCATAAAGACACAGCTTATATAGTCAGAGAATCATGTCAGATGTTTACAGGTAACCTTTCCAACTGCCATTTGTCACACCTCGGCAGAGAGATAATCACAGCAGTCAAAGGTGTGAATGGTGTCCAAACAGGTCAGTCAGGGAAACATTACATCAAAGAACAATGAGGTGGGGTCACAAGGGGTCAAATATTGCAGATGCTGGGGTCTGTATGAAAAACAAAAAAACAGACAAAAACATTTTTTTTGGCTGGAAATCACAGCAGGTCCGGCCGCATCTGTGTAGAGAGAACAAGCCAATGTCGACTCGAGTCTGGATGACCCTGCATCAGGTGGGGTTACATGTAGCGTGACATGAACCCAAGATCTCGGTTAAGGCCGTCCTCATGGGTGCGGAACTTGGCTATCAGTTTCTGCTCGACGATTTTGCGTTGTCGTGTGTCTCGAAGGCCACCTTGGAGAATGCTTACCCGAAGATCGGAAGCTGAATGTCCTTGACTGCTGAAGTGTTCCCCGACTGGGAGGGAACACTCCTGCCTGGTGATTGTTGCGCGGTGTCCGTTCATCCGTTGTCGCAGTGTCTGCATGGTCTCGCCGATGTACCATGCTCCGGGGCATCCTTTCCTGCAACGTATGAGGTAGACAAGTTTGGCCGAGTCACATGAGTATGTACCATGTACCTGGTGGGTGGTGTCCTCACGTGTGATGATGGTATCTGTGTTGATGATCTGGCATGTCTTGCAGAGGTTGCTGTGGCAGGGTTGTGTGGTGTCGTGGTCGCTGTTCTCCTGGAAGCTGGGTAATTTGCTGCGAACGATGGTCTGTTTGAGGTTAGGCGGCTGTTTGAAAGCGAGTAGTGGAGGCGTGGGGATGGCCTTAGCGAGGTGTTCGTCGTCATCGATGACATGTTGAAGGCTGCGAAGAACATGGTGTAGTTTTTCCGCTCCGGGGAAGTACTGGACGACGAAGGGTACTCTGTTGGTTGTGTCCCGTGTTTGTCTTCTGAGGAGGTCTATGCGATTTTTCGCTGTGGCCCGTCGGAACTGTCGATCGACGAGTCGAGCGTCATATCCCGTTCTTACAAGGGCGTCTTTCAGTGTCTGTAGGTGTCCATCGCGTTCCTCCTCGTCTGAGCAGATCCTGTGTATTCGCAGGGCTTGTCCATAGGGGATGGCTTCTTTAACATGGTTAGGGTGGAAGCTGGAGAAGTGAAGCATCGTGAGGTTGTCCGTGGGCTTGCGGTAGAGTGAAGTGCTGAGGTGTCCGTCTTTGATGGAGATTCGTGTGTCCAGGAATGAGACTGATTCTGAGGAGTAGTCCATGGTGAGTTTGATGGTGGGATGGAACTTGTTGATGTTATCATGTAGTCTTTTCAGTGATTCTTCGCCGTGGGTCCATAGGAAGATACAGCATGGGTTAGCTACAGACTAAAGCTCCCTCTACACTGTCACATCAAACACTCCCAGGGCAGGTGCAGCACCTGTTAGATACAGAGTAAAGCTCCCTCCACACTGTCCCATCAAACACTCCCAGGGCAGGTACAGCATGGGTTAGATACAGAGTAAACCTCCCTCTACACTGTCCCATCAAACACTCCCAGGGCAGGTACAGCAAGGGTTATATACAGAGTAAAGCTCGCTCCACACTGTCCCCATCAAACACTCCCGGGGCAGGTACAGCACGGGTTAAATACAGAGAAAAGCTCCCTCTACACTGTCCCATCAAACACTCCCAGGGCAGGTACAGTACGGGTTAGATACAGAGTAAACCTCCCTCTACACTGTCCCACCAAACACTCCCAGGGCAGGTACAGCACGGGTTAAATACAGAGTAAAGCTCCCTCCACACTGTCCCATCAAACACTCCCAGGGCAGGTACAGCACGGGTTAGATACAGGGTACAGCTCCCTCTACACTGTCCCATCAAACACTCCCAGGGCAGGTACAGCACGGGTTAGATACAGTGTAAAGCTCCCTCTACACTGTCCCATCAAACACTCCCAGGGCAGGTACAGCATGGGTTTGATACAGAGTAAAGCTCCCTCCACACTGTCCCATCAAACACTCCCAGGGCAGGAACAGCACCGGTTCGTTACAGAGTACAGCTCCCACTACACTGTCCCATCAAACACTCCTAGGGCAGGTAAAGCACGGGGTTATATACAGAGTAAAGCTCCCTCTACACTGTCCCCATCAAACACTCCCGGGGCAGGTACAGCACGGGTTAGATACATAGTGATACTTCCTCAACACTGTCCCATCAAACACTCCCAGATCAGGTACAGCACGGGTTAGATACAGAGTGAATCTTCCTCTGCACTGTCCCATCAAACACTCCCAGGGCAGGTACAGCATGGGTAATATACAAAGTAAACCTCCCTCTACACTGTCCCATCAATCACTCTCAGGGCAGGTACAGCATGGGTTAGATACAGAGTAAACCTCCCTCTACACTGTCCCATCAAACACTCCCAGGGCAGGTACAGCAAGGGTTATATACAGAGTAAAGCTCCCTCCACACTGTCCCCATCAAACACACCCGCGGCAGGTACAGCACGGGTTAAATACAGAGAAAAGCTCCCTCTACACTGTCCCATCAAACACTCCCAGGGCAGGTACAGCATGGGTTAGATACAGAGTAAACCTCCCTCTACACTGTCCCACCAAACACTCCCAGGGCAGGTACAGCACGGGTTAAATACAGAGTAAAGCTCCCTCCAAACTGTCCCATCAAACACTCCCAGGGCAGGTACAGCACCGGTTAGATATAGGGTACAGCTCCCTCTACACTGTCCCATCAAACGCTCCCAGGGCAGGTACAGCACGGGTTAGATACAGTGTAAAGCTCCCTCTACACTGTCCCATCAAACACTCCCAGGGCAGATACAGCATGGGTTCGATACAGAGTAAACCTCCCTCCACACTGTCCCATCAAACACTCCCAGGGCAGGTACAGCACTGGTTCGTTACAGGGTACAGCTCCCACTACACTGTCCCATCAAACACTGCCAGGGCAGGTACAGCACGGGTTAGATACAGTCTAAAGCTCCCTCTACACTGTCCCCATCAAACACTCCCAGGGCAGGTGCAGCACCGGTTAGATACAAAGTACAGCTCCCTCTACACTGTCCAATCAAACACTCCCAGGGCAAGTACAGCACGGGTTAGATAGAGAGTAAAGCTCCCTCTACACTGTCCCATCAAACATCCCAGTGCAGGTACAGCACGTGTTAGATACAGAGTAAAGCTCCCTCCACACTGTCCCATCAAACACTCCCAGGGCAGGTACAGCACCGGTTAGATACAGAGTATAGCTCCCTCTACGCTGTCCCATCAAACACTCGCAGGGCAGGTACAGCACGGGTTAGATACAGATTAAAGCTCCCTCTACACTGTCCCATCAAATACTCCCAGGGCAGGTACAGCATGGGTAATATACAAAGTAAACCTCCCTCTACACTGTCCCATCAAACACTCCCAGGGCAGGTACAGCATGGGTTAGATACAGAGTAAAGCTCCCTCTACACTGTCCCATCAAACACTCCCAGGGCAGGTACAGCACGTGTTAGATACAGAGTAAAGCTCCCTCCACACTGTCAATTCAATTAAATTCAATTCAAATCGCTTTATTGGCATGATAAGGTACATCTTATGTTGCCAAAGCATCGAAATACATTTATGGTTGAACACATAAACGCAGATCTATTCGTACAGTGTATAAACAGATATATCCCTGAGTGTATAAATATACATTCGTATAATTTGTATATACTCTTTTCTTAGGTTTACTGGTTGTCTCTCTGTTTATGGCAAGCTGTAACATAGTGTGCCGCTAGTGTTACACAGTTTCTCTCTTCCCCTAGTAGGTATGGGAGTTTTTGGACGTCATTCAAATTTCTGAATTCAGGGCATATTTGTGAGAATTTTTGGTAGAAATTCTCCCTGATGCCCTGATATTTTCCACAAGCTGTGAGGAAGTGCATCTCTGTCTCCACCACTCCCTGACTGCAGTGAGAGCATATCCTGTCCTCTCTTGGCAGCCTGGTCTGCCTGTGTCTGCCTTTTTCGATCGCCAGGCTATGTTCGCTAAGTCTGTACCTTGTCAAGGTTTTTCTCAGTTTGCTATCCTTTACCATGGTCAGGTAATCAGCCATGTTGTATTGTCTGTTTAGGGCCAAGTAGCAATTGAGTTTGCTTTGGGTTTTTGTTGTTTCTGCCCAATATGACAGGTATTTTTCCTTTTGCTTAGTGACAATTGTGTTGGGTCGAATTCTCTGTGCTACGATGTCACTGTCCTGGGGCTGGTTATTGTTAGTAGTGTTAGTGGTTGCTTCACTGAGTCCCAGGACTAGTTGACTGAGGGTGTTCTTCTTTATGGTCCTCTCTTGGCATTTCAAGGCTTCGTAATGATAGCAGTGGGGGTTGCTCATTTTTAGGTGTTTCCAAAATTTGGTGGCTCTTTTTTGGATAGTAATTATTAGTGGATATTGGCCTAGTTCTGCCCTGCATGCATTGTTTACGGTTTTCCTTTGAGTCCGGAGGATACTTTTAAAGAATTCTGCATGTAGGATCTCAATTGGGTGTTTGTCCCATTTTGCAAATTCTTGTTGTGTTAGCGGTCCCCACACCTCACTGCCATAGAGTGCAATTGGTTCAATTACTGATTTGAAAATTTTGAGCCAAATGCTAATTGGGATTTCTATTTGGGCCGATCTTTTAATGGCATAGAAAGCCCTTCTAGCTTTCTCTTTCAGTTCATTCACAGCCAGTTTGAAATTTCCCGCAGAGCTGATTTTTATGCCCAAGTATGTGTAGTTAGTGGTTTGTTCGATTTTAGTTGTTCCTAGTGTGAGATTTATTTTGGGTCCCTGATGTCTGGATCTTTGCTGAATCACAAGGACTTTGGTTTTTTGGGGGTTTATTGTCAGGTCCCAGGTCTGACAGAACGACTCCAGCAGATCCAGGTTCTGCTGTAGACCCTCCTTAGTTGGTGACAGCAGAACCAGGTCGTCTGCATAGAGGAGGAATTTAACCTTGGATTCATATAGGGTGAGGCCGGGTGCAGTAGATTGTTCAAGTAGTTTTGCCAGTTCATTTATGTAAATATTAAAGAGTGTCGGTGAGATTGGTGAGCCCTGCGTCACCCCCCGCCCCTGTGGGAAGTATTTTGTTTGTTTGACTCCAATTTTAACTGCACATTTGTTGTTTGTATACTTTGATTTAATTACATCATATGTTTTTCCCCCTACCCCGCTTTCGATAAGTTTCAGGAATAGACCGTCGTGCCAGATGGAATCGAAAGCCTTCTGGAAATCTATAAAGCATGCGTAGATTTTGCTTTTGTTTTGATGAACGTGTTTGTCAATTAGGGTCTGTAGGGTGAAGATATGATCTGATGTTCTATAGTTTGGCAGGAATCCAATTTGGCTTTTACTCAAGACATTGTGCTCCTCAAGGAAGTTTATAAGTCTTTTGTTCATGATACTACAGAAAACCTTCCCCAGGTTACTGTTTATACAGATGCCTCGATAGTTATTTGGGTCAACTTTATCCCCACTTTTGTATATGGGCGTTATGAGTCCTTTGTTCCAGATATCAGGGAAGTAACCAACACTCAGAACCAAGTTGAAGAGTTTCAGTATAGCCAATTTCATTTTATCGTCCGTGTGTTTAATCATCTCACTTAGGATGCCGTCTACACCGCAAGCTTTTCCTGGTCGCAGGTCCTTGAGTTTTTCAATTAGCACGGGTTAGATACAGTGTTAAGCTCCCTCTACACTGTCCCATCAAACACTCCCAGGGTAGGTACAGCGCCGGTTAGATACAGAGTGAAGCTCCCTCTACACTGTCCCATCAAACACTCCCAGGGCAGGTACAGCAAGGGTTATATACAGAGTAAAGCTCCCTCCACAATGTCCCATCAAACACTCCCAGAGCACGTACAGCACCGGTTAGATACAGAGTAAATCTTCCTCTACACTTTCCCATCAAATACTCCCAGTTTAGGTACAGCACGGGTTAGATACAGAGTAAATCTCCATCTACACTGTCCCATCAAACACTCCCAGGGCAGGTACACCACGGGTTAGATACAGAGTAAAGCTCCCTCTACACTGTCCCATCAAACACTCCCAGGGCAGGTACAGCACAGGTTATATACAGAGTAAACCTCCCTCTACACTGTCCCATCAAACACTCCCAGGGCAGGTACAGCACGTGTTAGATACAGAGTAAAGCTCCCTCCACACTGTCCTATCAAACACTCCCAGGGTAGGTACAGCACCGGTTAGATACAGAGTACAGCACCCTCTACACTGTCCAATCAAACACTCCCAGGACAGCACCGGTTAAATACAGTGTAAAGCTCCCTCAACACTGTACCATGAAACACTCCCAGGGCAGATACAGCATGGGTTAGATACAGAGTAAAGCTCCCTCTACACTGTCCCATCAAACACTCCCAGGGCAGATACAGCGCGTGTTAGATACAGAGTAAAGCTCCCTCCACACTGTCCCATCAAACACTCCCAGGGCAGGTACAGCACCGGTTAGTTACAGAGTACAGCTCCCACTACACTGTCCCATCAAACACTCCCAGGGCAGGTACAGCACGGGTTAGATACAGGCTAAAGCTCCGTCTACACTGTCCCCGTCAAACACTCCCAGCGCAGGTACAGCACCGGTTAGATACAGAGTACAGCTCCCTCTACACTGTCCCATCAAACATTCCCAGGTCAGGTACAGCACGGGTTAGATACAGAGTAAAGCTCCCTCTACACTGTCCCATCAAACACTCCTAGGGCAGGTACAGCACGGGTTAGATACAGAGTAATGCTCCCTCTGCACTGTCCCATCAAACACTCCCAGGGCAGGTACAGGGGATTAGATACAGAGTAAAGCTCCCGCTACACTTTCGCAGCAAACTCTCGCAGGGCAGGTACAGCACGGGTTAGATACAGAGAAAAGCTCCCTCTACACTGTCCCGTAAAACACTCGCAGGGCAGTTAGAGCACGGGTTAGATACAGAGTAAAGCTCTCTCTGCACTGTCCCATCAAACACTCCCAGGGCAAGTACAGCAAGGGTTAGATGCAGAGTAAAGCTCCCTCTACACTATCCCATCAAACACTCCCAGGGCAGGTACAGGGGGTTAGATACAGAGTAAAGCTCCCGCTACACTTTCCCATCAAACTCTCCCAGGGCAGGTACAGCACGGGTTAGATACAGAGTAAAGCTCCCTCTACACTGTCCCATCAAACACTCCCAGGGCAGGTACAGCAAGGGTTAGATTCAGAGTAAAGCTCCCTCTACACTGTCCCACCAAACACTCCCAGGGCAGGTACAGCACAGAATTATATACAGAGTAAAGCTCCCTCTGCACTGTCCCCATCAAACACTCCCGGGGCAGGTACAGCACGGGTTAGATACAGAGTAAAGCTCCCTCCACACTGTCCCATCAAACGCTCCCAGGGCAGGTACAGCACCAGTTAGATACAGAGTACAGCTCCCTCTACACTCTCCCATCAAACACTCCCAGGGCAGGTGCAGCACGGTTTAGATACAGAATAAAGCTCCCTCTACACTGTCCCATCAAACACTCCCAGGGCAGGTACAGCACGGGTTAGATACAGAGCAAACCTCCCTCTACACTGTCCCATCAAACACTCCCAGGGCAGGTACAGCACCGGTTCATTACAGAGTACAGTTCCCACTACACTGTCCCATCAAACACTCCCAGTTCAGGTACAGCACGGGTTAGATACAGAGTAAAGCTACCTCTACACTGTCCCATCAAACACTCCTAGGGCAGGTACAGCACGGGTTAGATACAGAGTAACGCTCCCTCTGCACTGTCCCATCTAACACTCCTAGGGCAGGTACAGCACGGGTTAGATACAGAGTAAAGCTCCCTCTACACTGTCCCATCTAACACTCTTAGGGCAGGTACAGCACGGGTTAGATACAGAGTAAAGCTCCCTCTACACTGTCCCATCAAACACTCCCAGGGCAGGTACAGCAAGGGTTAGATGCAGAGTAAACCTTCCTCTACACTGTCCCATCAAACACTCCCAGTTCAGGTACAGCACGGGTTAGATACAGAGTGAATCTCCCTCTACACTGTCCCATCAAACACTCCCAGGGCAGGTACAGCGCGGGTTAGTTACAGAGTAAAGCTCCCTCTACACTGTCCCATCAAACACTCCCAGGGCAGGTACAGCATGGGTAATATACAAAGTAAACCTCCCTCTACACTGTCCTATAAAACAATCCCAGGGCAGGTACAGCACAGGTTAGATAGAGAGTAAAGCTCCCTCTACACTGTCCCATCAAACACTCCCAGGGCAGGTACAGCACGTGTTAGATACAGAGCAAAGCTCCCTCCACACTGTCCCATCAAACACTCCCAGGGCATGTACAGCAACAGTTAGATACAGAGTGCAGCTCCCTCTACACTGTCCCATCAAACACTCTCAGGGCAGATACAGCATTGGTTAGATACAGAGTAAAGCTCTCTCGACACTGTCACATCAAACACTCCCAGGGCAGGTACAGCACGTGTTAGATACAGAGTAAAGCTCCCTCCACACTGTCCCATCAAACACTCCCAGGGCAGGTACAGCACCGGTTAGATACAGAGTACAGCTCCCTCTACACTGTCCCATCAAACACTCCCAGGGCAGGTACAGCATGGGTTAGATACAGAGTAAACCTCCCTCTACACTGTCCCATCAAACACTCCCAGTGCCGGTACAGCCTGGGTTAGATACAGAGTAAACCTTCCTCTACACTGTCCCATCAAACACTCCCAGGGCAGGTACAGCCTGGGTTAGATACAGAGTACAGCTCCCTCTACACTGTCCAATCAAACACTCCCAGGACAGCATCGGTTAGATACAGTGTAAAGCTCCCTCAACACTGTACCATGAAACACTCCCAGGGCAGATACAGCATGGGTTAGATACAGAGTAAAGCTCCCTCTACACTGTCCCATCAAACACTCCCAGGGCAGATACAGCACGTGTTAGATACAGAGTAAAGCTCCCTCCACACTGTCCCATCAAACACTCCCAGGGCAGGTACAGCACCGGTTAGTTACAGAGTACAGCTCCCACTACACTGTCCCATCAAACACTCCCAGGGCAGGTACAGCACGGGTTAGATACAGGCTAAAGCTCCGTCTACACTGTCCCCGTCAAACACTCCCAGCGCAGGTACAGCACCGGTTAGATACAGAGTACAGCTCCCTCTACACTGTCCCATCAAACACTTCTAGGGCAGGTACAGCACGGGTTAGATACAGAGTAATGCTCCCTCTACACTGTCCCATCAAACACTCCCAGGGCAGGTACAGCGGGTTAGATACAGAGTAAAGCTCCCGCTACACTTTCGCATCAAACTCTCGCAGAGCAGGTACAGCACGGGTTAGATACAGAGAAAAGCTCCCTCTACACTGTCCCGTAAAACACTCGCAGGGCAGTTAGAGCACGGGTTAGATACAGAGTAAAGCTCTCTCTACACTGTCCCATCAAACACTCCCAGGGCAAGTACAGCAAGGGGTGGATGCAGAGTAAAGCTCCCTCTACACTCTCCCATCAAACACTCCCAGGGCAGGTACAGGGGGTTAGATACAGAGTAAAGCTCCCGCTACACTTTTCCATCAAACTCTCCCAGGGCAGGTACAGCACGGGTTAGATACAGAGTAAAGCTCCCTCTACACTGTCCCCATCAAACACTCCCGGGGCAGGTACAGCACGGGTTAGATACAGAGTAAAGCTCCCTCCACACTGTCCCATCAAACGCTCCCAGGGCAGGTACAGCACCAGTTAGATACAGAGTACAGCTCCCTCTACACTCTCCCATCAAACACTCCCAGGGCAGCTGCAGCACGGTTTAGATACAGAATAAAGCTCCCTCTACACTGTCGCATCAAACACTCCCAGGGCAGGTACAGCACGGGTTAGATACAGAGCAAACCTCCCTCTACACTGTCCCATCAAACACTCCCAGGGCAGGTACAGCACCGGTTCATTACAGAGTACAGTTCCCACTACACTGTCCCATCAAACACTCCCAGGGCAGGTACAGCACGGGTTAGATACAGGCTAAAGCTCCCTCTACACTGTCCCCATCAAACACTCCCAGGGCAGGTACAGCACCGGTCAGATACAGAGTACAGCTCCCTCTACACTGTCCAATCAAACACTCCCAGTTCAGGTACAGCACGGGTTAGATACAGAGTAAAGCTCCCTCTACACTGTCCCATCAAACACTCCTAGGGCAGGTACAGCACGGGTTAGATACAGAGTAAAGCTCCCTCTGCACTGTCCCATCAAACACTCCCAGGGCAGGTACAGCACGGGGTAATATACAGAGTAAAGCTCCCTCTACACTGTCCCCATCAAACACTCCCAGGGCAGGTAGAGCACGAATTAAATACAGAGAAAAGCTCCCTCTACACTGTCACGCCACTGTAGGGCCTTGATCGGGACAAGATGGTGGGCACACGAGGCCGGGTAAGATGGCGTCCACGATGTCTGCTCGCGAGATGGCGGACCCCACGAGGTCGGACAAGATGGCGTCGAAGATGGCCGCTCACACGGCGCGCACGCGGCGGTGGCGGGTTTGCCTGCGGGGTTCCCTCTGCACACCTTCCCAAAGTGCCCCTTCTTACCGCACTTACAGCAGGTGGTGCCTTTCGCCGGGCACAGGTTCCTGGTGTGCTTCGGCTGCCCGCAGAAGTAGCATTTGGGGCCCCGATGCGTCGCGGCGGTCGTAGGGCTTCTGGGGGGAGAGCAGGGCCCCGACGGTGTTGGGCTACCGGGCGGGGAAGATGTCTTCCAACATGGCGGCGCCCTTGGTGCGTACGACGCGGCGTGGGCCACGCGGTCTGAAGAGTAGGAGTCAGAGTTCTTCGGAGCCACATCCAGCGATTGCGCTGTGTCCACAGCCTGTGTCAGATCTAGGCCCATTTTCTCTAGCAGTCTCTGCCGGATGTAATTAGAGCTAAGGCCTGCGATAAAGGCATCCCGAATAAGCTCGTCTGTGTATACCGTGGCTTTCCCGTCTTTGCATTTGCATTCTTTGCCAAGCACTTTTAGGGTGACTAGAAAGTCCTCTAGCGACTCTCCGGGTCGCTGTGTGCAGGTAGCAAGCAGATGCCTGGCGTACACCTCGTTGGTAGGCCGCTGATAGTGGGCCTTTAGAATGTTGCAGGCATCCAGGTAGGTAGCGGCGTCTTGGATGAATGGAAAAACCCGGTGGCTTACCCGATTCTGCAGGATCCCGAGTTTCACATCTCCGGTGGCTCTAGAGGCTGTGACGGCTTCGGAGTTGGCCATAAAAAATTCCAAGCACTGGAACCAGTGTCCAAACCGTGCCGATGCATCCGAAGCACGCGGGTCCAAATCCAAGCGTTCCGGTTTCAAAAGTTGATCCATCGTTGAAAGTTTGCTAACAAAATTGATGCGCCTCAATAACTTCAAGGCTCAAAGTTAACTGGATAAAACAAGGCTTTTATTAGCAAAGAAAGATGCCTGTGTCTTCACCTAGCATTCTGCTGTTCTGCTGCAAGACAAGCCTGGGCTTGTCTTAAGTAGGGCCAGGTATGGGCGGAGCCGACACATCCAATGGGGAGAAAGGGGGCGGTGCACTATATACAATACAAGGTAAAAACACAGGAGCAGGCAATACAATATATGTAGTTAAATACAGAGTCTGATGAATGACATATTTCATCACACATCAAACACTCGCAGGGCAGGTACAGCACGGGTTAGATACATAGTAAAACTTCCTCTACACTGTCCCATCAAACACTCCCAGATCAGATACAGCATGGGTTAGATACAGAGTGAATCTCCCTCTACACTGTCCCATCAAACACTCTCAGGGCAGATACAGCATTGGTTAGATACAGAGTAAAGCTCCCTCTACACTGTCCCATCAAACACTCCCAGGGCAGGTACAGCACCGGTTAGATACAGAGTAAAGCTCCCTCTACACTGTCCCATCAAACACTCCCAGTGCCGGTACAGCCTGGGTTAGATACAGAGTAAACCTCCCTCTACACTGTCCCATCAAACACTCCCAGGGCAGGTACAGCACCGGTTAGATACAGAGTACAGCTCCCTCTACACTGTCGCATTAAACACTCCCAGGGCAGGTACAGCACGGGCTAGATACAGAGTAAACCTTCCTCTACACTGTCCCATCAAACACTCCCATTTCAGGTACAGCACGGGTTAGATTCAGAGTAAATCTCCCTCTACACTGTCCCATCTAACAATCCTAGGGCAGGTACAGCACGGGTTAGATACAGAGTAAAGCTCCCTCTGCACTGTCCCATCAAACACTCCCAGGGCAGGTACAGCACGTGTTAGATACAGAGTATAGCTAACTCCACACTGTCCCATCAAACACTCCCAGGGCAGGTACAGCACCGGTTCGTTACAGAGTACAGTTCCCACTACACTGTCCCATCAAACACTCCCAGGGCAGGTACAGCACGGGTTAGATACAGGCTAAAGCTTCCTCTACACTGTCCCCATCAAGCACACCCAGGGCAGGTACAGCAGCGGTTAGATACAGAGTACAGCTCCCTCTACACTGTCCAATCAAACACTCCCAGGTCAGGGACAGCACGGGTTAGATACAGAGTAAAGCTCCCTCTACACTGTCCCATCAAACACTCCTCGGGCAGGTACAGCACGGGTTAGATACAGAGTAAAGCTCCCTCTACACTGTCCCATCAAACACTCTCAGGGCAGATACAGCATTGGTTAGATACAGAGTAAAGCTCCCTCTACACTGTCCCATCAAACACTCCCAGGGCAGGTACAGCACGTGTTAGATACAGAGTAAAGCTCCCTCCACACTGTCCCATCAAACACTCCCAGGGCAGGTACAGGGGGTTAGATACAGAGTAAAGCTCCTGCTACACTTTCCCATCAAACACTCCCAGGGCAGGTACAGCACGGGTTAGATACAGAGTAAAGCTCCCTCTACACTGTCCCATAAAACACTGTAAGAAATCACACAACACCAGGTTATAGTCCAACAGCTTTATTTGAAATCACAAGCTTTCGGAGCGCTGCTCCTTCTTCAGGTGAATTGGAGAAATGCATAAAGACACAGCTTATATAGTCAGAGAATCATGTCAGATGTTTACAGGTAACCCTTCCAACTGCCATTTGTCACACCTCGGCAGAGAGATAATCACAGCAGTCAAAGGTGTGAATGGTGTCCAAACAGGTCAGTCAGGGAAACATTACATCAAAGAACAATGAGGTGGTACATGGTACATCGGCGAGACCATGCAGACACTGCGACAACGGATGAACGGACACCGCGCAACAATCACCAGGCAGGAGTGTTCCCTCCCAGTCGGGGAACACTTCAGCAGTCAAGGACATTCAGCCTCCGATCTTCGGGTAAGCATTCTCCAAGGTGGCCTTCGAGACACACGACAACGCAAAATCGTCGAGCAGAAACTGATAGCCAAGTTCCGCACCCATGAGGACGGCCTTAACCGAGATCTTGGGTTCATGTCACGCTACATGTAACCCCACCTGATGCAGGGTCATCCAGACTCGAGTCGACATTGGCTTGTTCTCTCTACACAGATGCGGCCGGACCTGCTGTGATTTCCAGCCAAAAAAAATGTTTTTTGTCTTTTTTTGTTTTTCATACAGACCCCAGCATCTGCAATATTTGACCCCTTGTGACCGCACCTCATTGTTCTTTGATGTAATGTTTCCCTGACTGACCTGTTTGGACACCATTCACACCTTTGACTGCTGTGATTATCTCTCTGCCGAGGTGTGACAAATGGCAGTTGGAAAGGTTACCTGTAAACATCTGACATGATTCTCTGACTATATAAGCTGTGTCTTTATGCATTTTTCCACTTCACCTGAAGAAGGAGCAGCGCTCCGAAAGCTTGTGATTTCAAATAAAGCTGTTGGACTATAACCTGGTGTTGTGTGATTTCTTACATTTGTCCACCCCAGTCCAACTCCGGCATCTCCACACCATAAAACACTCGCAGGGCAGGTACAGGACGGGTTAGATACAGAGTAAAGCTCCCTCTACACTGTTCCATCAAACACTTCCAGGGCAGGTACAGCACGGGTTAAATACAGAGAAAAGCTCCCTCTACACTGTCCCATCAAACACTCCCAGGGCAGGTACAGCACGGGTTAGATACAGTGTAAAGCTCCCTCTACACTGTCCCATCAAACACTCCCAGGGCAGATACAGCATGTGTTCGATACAGAGTAAGCCTCCCTCCACACTGTCCCATCAAACACTCCCAGGGCAGGTACAGCACTGGTTCGTTACAGAGTACAGCTCCCACTACACTGTCCCATCAAACACTGCCAGGGCAGGTACAGCACGGGTTAGATACAGTCTAAAGCTCCCTCTACACTGTCCCCATCAAACACTCCCAGGGCAGGTACAGCACCGGTTAGATACAAAGTACAGCTCCCTCTACACTGTCCAATCAAACACTCCCAGGTCAGGTACAGCACGGGTTAGATACAGAGTACAGCACCCTCTACACTGTCCAATCAAACACTCCCAGGACAGCACCGGTTAAATACAGTGTAAAGCTCCCTCAACACTGTACCATGAAACACTCCCAGGGCAGATACAGCATGGGTTAGATACAGAGTAAAGCTCCCTCTACACTGTCCCATCAAACACTCCCAGGGCAGATACAGCGCGTGTTAGATACAGAGTAAAGCTCCCTCCACACTGTCCCATCAAACACTCCCAGGGCAGGTACAGCACCGGTTAGTTACAGAGTACAGCTCCCACTACACTGTCCCATCAAACACTCCCAGGGCAGGTACAGCACGGGTTAGATACAGGCTAAAGCTCCGTCTACACTGTCCCCGTCAAACACTCCCAGCGCAGGTACAGCACCGGTTAGATACAGAGTACAGCTCCCTCTACACTGTCCCATCAAACATTCCCAGGTCAGGTACAGCACGGGTTAGATACAGAGTAAAGCTCCCTCTACACTGTCCCATCAAACACTCCTAGGGCAGGTACAGCACGGGTTAGATACAGAGTAATGCTCCCTCTGCACTGTCCCATCAAACACTCCCAGGGCAGGTACAGGGGATTAGATACAGAGTAAAGCTCCCGCTACACTTTCGCAGCAAACTCTCGCAGGGCAGGTACAGCACGGGTTAGATACAGAGAAAAGCTCCCTCTACACTGTCCCGTAAAACACTCGCAGGGCAGTTAGAGCACGGGTTAGATACAGAGTAAAGCTCTCTCTGCACTGTCCCATCAAACACTCCCAGGGCAAGTACAGCAAGGGTTAGATGCAGAGTAAAGCTCCCTCTACACTATCCCATCAAACACTCCCAGGGCAGGTACAGGGGGTTAGATACAGAGTAAAGCTCCCGCTACACTTTCCCATCAAACTCTCCCAGGGCAGGTACAGCACGGGTTAGATACAGAGTAAAGCTCCCTCTACACTGTCCCATCAAACACTCCCAGGGCAGGTACAGCAAGGGTTAGATTCAGAGTAAAGCTCCCTCTACACTGTCCCACCAAACACTCCCAGGGCAGGTACAGCACAGAATTATATACAGAGTAAAGCTCCCTCTGCACTGTCCCCATCAAACACTCCCGGGGCAGGTACAGCACGGGTTAGATACAGAGTAAAGCTCCCTCCACACTGTCCCATCAAACGCTCCCAGGGCAGGTACAGCACCAGTTAGATACAGAGTACAGCTCCCTCTACACTCTCCCATCAAACACTCCCAGGGCAGGTGCAGCACGGTTTAGATACAGAATAAAGCTCCCTCTACACTGTCCCATCAAACACTCCCAGGGCAGGTACAGCACGGGTTAGATACAGAGCAAACCTCCCTCTACACTGTCCCATCAAACACTCCCAGGGCAGGTACAGCACCGGTTCATTACAGAGTACAGTTCCCACTACACTGTCCCATCAAACACTCCCAGTTCAGGTACAGCACGGGTTAGATACAGAGTAAAGCTACCTCTACACTGTCCCATCAAACACTCCTAGGGCAGGTACAGCACGGGTTAGATACAGAGTAACGCTCCCTCTGCACTGTCCCATCTAACACTCCTAGGGCAGGTACAGCACGGGTTAGATACAGAGTAAAGCTCCCTCTACACTGTCCCATCTAACACTCTTAGGGCAGGTACAGCACGGGTTAGATACAGAGTAAAGCTCCCTCTACACTGTCCCATCAAACACTCCCAGGGCAGGTACAGCAAGGGTTAGATGCAGAGTAAACCTTCCTCTACACTGTCCCATCAAACACTCCCAGTTCAGGTACAGCACGGGTTAGATACAGAGTGAATCTCCCTCTACACTGTCCCATCAAACACTCCCAGGGCAGGTACAGCGCGGGTTAGTTACAGAGTAAAGCTCCCTCTACACTGTCCCATCAAACACTCCCAGGGCAGGTACAGCATGGGTAATATACAAAGTAAACCTCCCTCTACACTGTCCTATAAAACAATCCCAGGGCAGGTACAGCACAGGTTAGATAGAGAGTAAAGCTCCCTCTACACTGTCCCATCAAACACTCCCAGGGCAGGTACAGCACGTGTTAGATACAGAGCAAAGCTCCCTCCACACTGTCCCATCAAACACTCCCAGGGCATGTACAGCAACAGTTAGATACAGAGTGCAGCTCCCTCTACACTGTCCCATCAAACACTCTCAGGGCAGATACAGCATTGGTTAGATACAGAGTAAAGCTCTCTCGACACTGTCACATCAAACACTCCCAGGGCAGGTACAGCACGTGTTAGATACAGAGTAAAGCTCCCTCCACACTGTCCCATCAAACACTCCCAGGGCAGGTACAGCACCGGTTAGATACAGAGTACAGCTCCCTCTACACTGTCCCATCAAACACTCCCAGGGCAGGTACAGCATGGGTTAGATACAGAGTAAACCTCCCTCTACACTGTCCCATCAAACACTCCCAGTGCCGGTACAGCCTGGGTTAGATACAGAGTAAACCTTCCTCTACACTGTCCCATCAAACACTCCCAGGGCAGGTACAGCCTGGGTTAGATACAGAGTACAGCTCCCTCTACACTGTCCAATCAAACACTCCCAGGACAGCATCGGTTAGATACAGTGTAAAGCTCCCTCAACACTGTACCATGAAACACTCCCAGGGCAGATACAGCATGGGTTAGATACAGAGTAAAGCTCCCTCTACACTGTCCCATCAAACACTCCCAGGGCAGATACAGCACGTGTTAGATACAGAGTAAAGCTCCCTCCACACTGTCCCATCAAACACTCCCAGGGCAGGTACAGCACCGGTTAGTTACAGAGTACAGCTCCCACTACACTGTCCCATCAAACACTCCCAGGGCAGGTACAGCACGGGTTAGATACAGGCTAAAGCTCCGTCTACACTGTCCCCGTCAAACACTCCCAGCGCAGGTACAGCACCGGTTAGATACAGAGTACAGCTCCCTCTACACTGTCCCATCAAACACTTCTAGGGCAGGTACAGCACGGGTTAGATACAGAGTAATGCTCCCTCTACACTGTCCCATCAAACACTCCCAGGGCAGGTACAGCGGGTTAGATACAGAGTAAAGCTCCCGCTACACTTTCGCATCAAACTCTCGCAGAGCAGGTACAGCACGGGTTAGATACAGAGAAAAGCTCCCTCTACACTGTCCCGTAAAACACTCGCAGGGCAGTTAGAGCACGGGTTAGATACAGAGTAAAGCTCTCTCTACACTGTCCCATCAAACACTCCCAGGGCAAGTACAGCAAGGGGTGGATGCAGAGTAAAGCTCCCTCTACACTCTCCCATCAAACACTCCCAGGGCAGGTACAGGGGGTTAGATACAGAGTAAAGCTCCCGCTACACTTTTCCATCAAACTCTCCCAGGGCAGGTACAGCACGGGTTAGATACAGAGTAAAGCTCCCTCTACACTGTCCCCATCAAACACTCCCGGGGCAGGTACAGCACGGGTTAGATACAGAGTAAAGCTCCCTCCACACTGTCCCATCAAACGCTCCCAGGGCAGGTACAGCACCAGTTAGATACAGAGTACAGCTCCCTCTACACTCTCCCATCAAACACTCCCAGGGCAGCTGCAGCACGGTTTAGATACAGAATAAAGCTCCCTCTACACTGTCGCATCAAACACTCCCAGGGCAGGTACAGCACGGGTTAGATACAGAGCAAACCTCCCTCTACACTGTCCCATCAAACACTCCCAGGGCAGGTACAGCACCGGTTCATTACAGAGTACAGTTCCCACTACACTGTCCCATCAAACACTCCCAGGGCAGGTACAGCACGGGTTAGATACAGGCTAAAGCTCCCTCTACACTGTCCCCATCAAACACTCCCAGGGCAGGTACAGCACCGGTCAGATACAGAGTACAGCTCCCTCTACACTGTCCAATCAAACACTCCCAGTTCAGGTACAGCACGGGTTAGATACAGAGTAAAGCTCCCTCTACACTGTCCCATCAAACACTCCTAGGGCAGGTACAGCACGGGTTAGATACAGAGTAAAGCTCCCTCTGCACTGTCCCATCAAACACTCCAGGGCAGGTACAGCACGGGGTAATATACAGAGTAAAGCTCCCTCTACACTGTCCCCATCAAACACTCCCAGGGCAGGTAGAGCACGAATTAAATACAGAGAAAAGCTCCCTCTACACTGTCACGCCACTGTAGGGCCTTGATCGGGACAAGATGGTGGGCACACGAGGCCGGGTAAGATGGCGTCCACGATGTCTGCTCGCGAGATGGCGGACCCCACGAGGTCGGACAAGATGGCGTCGAAGATGGCCGCTCACACGGCGCGCACGCGGCGGTGGCGGGTTTGCCTGCGGGGTTCCCTCTGCACACCTTCCCAAAGTGCCCCTTCTTACCGCACTTACAGCAGGTGGTGCCTTTCGCCGGGCACAGGTTCCTGGTGTGCTTCGGCTGCCCGCAGAAGTAGCATTTGGGGCCCCGATGCGTCGCGGCGGTCGTAGGGCTTCTGGGGGGAGAGCAGGGCCCCGACGGTGTTGGGCTACCGGGCGGGGAAGATGTCTTCCAACATGGCGGCGCCCTTGGTGCGTACGACGCGGCGTGGGCCACGCGGTCTGAAGAGTAGGAGTCAGAGTTCTTCGGAGCCACATCCAGCGATCGCGCTGTGTCCACAGCCTGTGTCAGATCTAGGCCCATTTTCTCTAGCAGTCTCTGCCGGATGTAATTAGAGCTAAGGCCTGCGATAAAGGCATCCCGAATAAGCTCGTCTGTGTATACCGTGGCTTTCCCGTCTTTGCATTTGCATTCTTTGCCAAGCACTTTTAGGGTGACTAGAAAGTCCTCTAGCGACTCTCCGGGTCGCTGTGTGCAGGTAGCAAGCAGATGCCTGGCGTACACCTCGTTGGTAGGCCGCTGATAGTGGGCCTTTAGAATGTTGCAGGCATCCAGGTAGGTAGCGGCGTCTTGGATGAATGGAAAAACCCGGTGGCTTACCCGATTCTGCAGGATCCCGAGTTTC